>NC_092505.1:21556979-21870590 GCF_047511675.1 Marmota flaviventris
ATATATATATATATATATATATATATATATATATATTCTCCTGGCCTTTGCTTATTTATGGTGGAATACATAGACTTAAAAAGGTCACACTTCAAAAGTTCTTTAATGTTAGCAATAATATATAAGTATTCATCACAAAATAATAAATGTTTTTATGAGGTTTTAAAAATAATTTTATCTCAGGATTTATTTTGATGTTATCAAAACCACATATTTTTTCCTTTGTGAAATACCTTCTCCTTTGTGATTTCATTTTCATTAATAGACATATTCTGATTTCAATGTAAATATATTCATTAGAATCTATTTTATAGCTTTAATTTTGTAGTTAATTATGCTAATCCCTCTGGAATTTATACCTTGATATGACATAAGTTTTGAGTATACCTTAATTTTTTGTAGTTAGTTAACCTATTATTACAACCCATTTGATATTTTATGTAATCATTATTGTTTCTATTTTATCTTCGCTGTTCCTTTAAGTTGTCTGTCAATCTGTAACAATGGTCCACTTTATGCTTTGAATATATCCCTTGCTGCTGTGCCACTGGGACTTATTTTTGAAATGTATGTTTCTTTCTCTTCCTCTCTCTTTCCCCCTCCCTAATCTTAGGGAAACAAGATTACCTTTCTTCCCCACCTTAGCCAGAGTTATCTGTCCTTGAGCACACACCCATTGCAAGTAATTCGAATTTGGGGAGGGCACTAGAAGATCTCAGACATGACAATTTCCCAAATGAACAAATGAATTACAACTCCCTTCAGAGAACATGTGAAATGTAGTCCTTGACTCATCTCTTTAAAACGCCTCTGTTCCTACTGATGGACAGAATCCCATCCTCTGGGTCAGGAGTCCCCTGTGTTTCTCCTTTGCTAGCAAAGGAATAAAATTTTGTTTCTCTTTTTCTCAAAATCCTGTCCTCATTATTGGATTGGTATTGGGGACAAGAATAGAACTTTTGGTAACAATTAGTGAACTAGATGGGACTCTAGATGTGCCCCAATTCCAGCTTTCTTGAGCAGATCTGACACTCCAAGCAACCCTACTTCCATGCCCAAGATCCAAAGTGGCTGGTGAATTTGTTGAGAGCCCAAGGTTGGAGAGTTAGAAGGTGAATGAGTTTGCCTTAGGTCAAACCAGAGAAGCTATTGCTGTGAGTAAAGGGAGAAAGTGAGGGATTGTTCCAGAAACTGCTGAAGCTCTTTTTGTTTTGTGGACTTCCCATCTTCTCTTCCTGAATGGTACTGTTGCTCCATCTTGGTCCACATTGAGAAAAAGGAAAACTGATCATGGAAAAGTCATGACACTCATGGCCATCTGGTAAGTCACCTGGTGTGCATGCTGAGACCCTTGGTTCCACACATCTGGTTCCTTTTCTTAGGACATATGGCTCCTCTTTGTGGGAATATCTGTGATTCCACTGATGTAGAAGTCAGGACTTGAGAGTCTCGGAATATGTATACTTCCTTCTGGTCTTTCTAGGTACTCATCTCTCTTTTGGCCTTGGGTTTGAGACATGGGCAATGCTGTGTTGATCCTATAGGCAGTCTCTTGGGAAAAATGTTGGCTGAATGGGCTACCTATGAGTAGAAACCTAAGAGAAGGATGTTTTACTATAGCCACAATCTGGCCTTTGAATCTTTTTTTGGATTATTATCCAATGTTGCAGTTGGAGTTAGTCTGTCAGAGGTAAAATAAATGGAAGAGATTCTGTATATACTAACAATTATGCAGATGTGCGATAAGGAGTCTGAATAGTCAGAAACTAAGTTGATGGTGCAAAAAATAAACTGCTTCTGTTATGTAAGGATAGCAGGACACCAGAAAGAAGCGTTAAAAAAAGATTCAAATTATTTCAACCCTTTGCTGGCGAGGCCACCCAGTCAGGGTCCCAGGAAGTCAAAGATGATCTTGCTGTAGACTAAGGGACACCAGCCCTGGGCTGGGGAAAAAAAAAAAAAATCCAAGAAAGATGCTTGAGTTATAGAAAAACTGGCAAAGAGCATCTGGCCTCTGCCTTTCTTTCCAGGCCCTTTTGTCCGTAAGACAGGGAGTGAAGGCTGCTGGCCACAAGAGACAAAGAAATAGATTCCAACACTATTAATTTATGTTCTGGGGAAAGGAATAGTATCTGCTTTTAACACCTGACAGGTCACCACATTGGCCAGGGGATATCCATCACTGGAGCAGAGAAATTCTTGCAATGACAGTATCCCATCAAATTAAATGCATGGGAAGACTGGGAGGAAAAACAATAGCACCCAGAAAAGAACAGAATAGAAATAAAGTCCGGGACATGTTTTGTTGGCAGAAAAGAATAGAAAGTGCCTTCTCCATTTAATATCAGTATGCCTATTGTAAGAAAAAGGCCCAAAAGGAGACTCTGGGTATGTCAGTGGGGAACTCACTTAAAAATTGATGGCACTGTGATACTGATAAGGGAGATGGGTCAGGCTCAAAAATATCCTTTGGCCCAACTCCTTGGATACAACCTGGGAGGGGAAAAAAATTTAAGGCACAGTTTTTGTATGTCAGATTGTCCAACACTCTCCTGGGATGAAAATTATTGTGTAAATTAAATACACAAATGTTATTCACAAGAATTGTCTCAGAATATGAATTTAAGAATGGATCTGAAACTAGAAAAGAAATATGAAAATGTTATAGGTATGAAAATATATTAGAGTATGGAAAATTAGAAGGTAAAAAAAAATGTTTCTGCATGAGAAAGTACTTTTGTATGGTTAAGTAATCTTCTGTGCTAATCTCTAATATAAAAGAAAGGACAAAACTAAGGGTATAGAAAAAAAGTTGTAGAATGTCTAAATAAGTTGCAGAAGGTTCATGGAAGCTAAATCTCAAAAAAATTTTGTATGTAAGTAAATTGACTATAATTAACAAAATCAGTTGTTTTAATTTTAGTGTGTTGATATGAAGCAAAGTTTGAAACATTAATTAGCTCTTATCTATCAAGATAATTTTCTTGTATCTGTGAGGTTTTATTATTAGGGAAACTAAGTATTAAAGAAATTACGGTTAGTACCTGTTTTAAAACTTTTAAATGATTACTTCCTAACTGGTTGAATAAACAACTATTATTTTAACTTATTACAATTCAGTTGACACCCTAAATATATATAACTAGCAATATATATATATATATATATATATATATATATATATATATATACATCTGATAAGTATGTTTGTATGAGCCTAAAGGATTATATAAAAGTTTGTATAATGAATGTTTATGTAGGCTTTTTGGCAAGATAATCAATAACTGCTCTGTTTGTAGTATCTGACCCAGAAGGGCCACACTACCCTTTGAAGATCTTGCTTATATCTGTTTGCTTGACTAAATCTATTTCTAATCATTAACACTGTTTCCTAAATGTATGAGATATTTTTACCTTCTAATTTTCCATACTTTAATTTTTGCTAATAGTGCTAATCCATGTAGACCTGTGATTAATGTTACTCTACACATGGATTCTGAATTTAACTTTTCAAGTTAAATTTAGATGATGTAAGAATATTTGTAATTGTGATGCTATCCAGTACTGGGTTCTTTATATATTAGATGCATTCCTGCTTTTCAAGTGTACAAGCATTTTAAAATATAGAGCTTGGGAGAGCACTTTACCAATATGGTAGTCTCCAAAGTAAAATTGTATTTAACAATAGTCTCTTTCAGATTTATATACAAATAACAAATTTGGTTGGGATTTATGTTATTTAATGTTTCATAACTGGATAAAAGTATATCTCTCTGATCAGGAGGTCAGGTGACTCACCAGTTTCAGGGCCCTTAAAGGAGTTCTATTATACTGTGGGCCCTGGCTGACATTAGAGGGCAAGGGCCAAAACATTGTCTTCTTTTTCCTTGGCACTTTTACTTCTTTTACTTTGATATGCAAGTTTTTGGTTTTAAATATCCAGCAGGCCAGTTTTACTAGTCTTAAAGTGAGGGTAATGGGTTACAACTTTAATATCCATAATGTCAACAGTTATATAAAATATTTTGTTACTTTTCATATAGGGTAGAAATTTAAATGTATTTTTGGAAGGTAATAAAGAGAGTTTGATTTGTTCAAAGGTTGACAATGTAGAATATGAAAACATGTATCACCTTTTCCACACACAAAAAAAGTTAAAACTCTCTTATTCTTTCTGCTTACCATCTTGGTAAAGTGTTCTCCCAAGCTTTACATTTTAAAAGGCTTGTACACTTGAAAAACATGAATGCATCTAATATATAAAGGATCCAGTAGTGGTTAGCATCACAATTACAATGCCAAAGAAAAGATAGTTATTTTGTTATAAATATTACTATGATCTCAACATAAACAGGGTATATAATTCAAAACTTAAGTAACGGTTGGGTCAAATTATAAAAGGTATTTAAGTTTGGAAAAGAGTTTTCAAATAAAGTAAACTTGTACATAATGAGTTAATAATAAATATATGGGTCTTTGTGGAGGTTAAACAGTCACTGAAGATTCTTGGTTTTTTTTTTTTTTTTTTTTTTTTTAGAGAGAGAGAGAGAGAGAAGAGAGAGAGAAAAAACTTATTTATTTTTCAGTATTCAGTGGACACAACATCTTTATTTAATTTTTTTTTTTAAAGAGAGAGTGAGAGAGATAGAGGTAGAGAGAGAGAATTTTTTAATATTTATTTTTTAGTATTTGGCGGACACAACATCTTTGTTTGTATGTGGTGCTGAGGATCGAACCCGGGCCGCACGCATGCCAGGCGAGCGCGCTACCGCTTGAGCCACATCCCAGCCCCAATATTTAATTTTTATGTGATGCTGAGGATTGAACCCAGCGCCCCGTGCATGCCAGGAGAGCGTGTTACCACTTGAGCCACATCCCAGCCCTACTGAAGATTCTCTAGTGTTCAATTTGTAATTTCTTTGTAAAATTTTATAACTATTGCCTGTTTATGTTTTGCAGAATCACTACTTCTAATAGAACAATTTGAGTTAATTTAAGACAATAAATTGTCACCTACAGGATAGGATACATGCTTATTTTGTTGCTGATTAAATAAAAAGGGTAACTGTTAAATTATAGATATTGAAGTTGTAACCCTTTACCCTCACTTTAAGAATGGTGAAAAGGGCCTGCTAGATATTTAAAACCAAAAAATTGGAGATCAAAGTCAAGGACAGGGTATCAAGAGGACTCTAGAGAATAGGAAGCCATCCAGTGCACATTCTGCAAAAAAGGAGGGTCATAGGAGAGGGAAATATCCCTGAGGCTTCCAAGAAAGCTATTTATGGTCAGCAAGACTCTGATCCAGTCTGCAGATGGCATGACTGGTAGAAGAAGGATAAAGGAGCCAAGAGTCTTCTCAGAAGTTCCCAAGAAGGATCTCTGAGTAATCTCACCTGATCCTAAGAGTAGATAAGAACAAGTTCTACTTTGACCAACTTTGTCTTAACCACCTCTCAGGAGAGTATGACCAAAGCACAGTCATACATGGATATTTAAAAGAAAATAATTTTTATTAAAATATAAGTTAAGACGAACACTTGGGTCAGCCCTACCAAAAGTAAGTAAAGTTGGAGGCTATAAAGAAAGGGTTTTTGTGTGGGATTACCTAATAATAATGATCACAAATTCTGTTTTTTACTGCTATGATTATGAGTTACTGTCATCATGGTTTTCAAACACTGGCTAAAATATTAATTTCTTTTGTGCTGATTGTTTACAAAAAAGTAATGCTTTGAAGTCTTGCTTACTATTCTTCTAACATAATCCTTACCCTATGTATCCATTGTTAGTCATGTACCAACTGCTACCATGGACCTCTGGAATGCCTTGGTGCTGAATATTCTTAACTCTCCATGTGCCCCACCTGGTAGAGAACAAGTTCTTTGGGTCACTTACCCCAATTTTGACTTATCTCAGAAGGAAGCAGCTTTGAGCAGTCATCACCATTTTTCCATAGAAATGAATTATAGAAATTGACATTGGGAAAATTTAACAGTGGTCCACCTGATACTTTGAATATAGCCCTTGCTTCTCTGCCACTATAACTTTTTTTTTTTAAGAATGTTTCTTTCTCTTCCTCTTTCCCTCTCCCTCCCTAATCTCTTGGCCTCTCTAATCTTAGGGAATCAAATTTACCTTTCTTACCCATTCTAGGCAGAGCTATTTGTCCTTGAGCACTCACCTACCACAGGAACAAAGTAATTCAGATTTCAGGATGGCACCAGAAGTTCTCAGAAAACACTATCTTCCAAAGTAACAAGTGATTATAACTCCTGAAAGAACATCTAGATTATAGTAGCCTTTGACTCACCACTTTAAAACCCTCCCATTTCCCCTAATGGGCAGAATTCAAGCCTCTGGAATAGGAGTCCCCTGTGTTTCTCCTTTGCTAGCAAACAATAAACCTTTGTTTTCCTTTTTCTCAAAACTGTGTCTTCATTATTGGATTGGCATCATGGAGGAGAACAGAACATTCAGTAACAAATTCCACTGTGTTAATTCAATCTCACTTCTTCTTGAAGTAAAATTATATATATTTTTTACATTATTGAGGATTTGTATAAATATAACTTGATATGTAGAGTTGAGGGTTTATGCCATTTATTTTTCCATTTACTTTCATATTCCCTCCCTTGAAGCAAGAACACAGGCATGTGCTCCAATCCTTTTCACCTTATGACCACAAATGAAATGTTCTGGAGATTTTCTAGAAACATTTATTTTCCTGATTAAAAAAATAATTATAAATTAAAATAAAAAACAAGGGAGACAAAGATAAGTGGAGGTGGAGACCTACTTTCTCAAATCCTGGATTAGATTTGTTGACATTACACATTTGTTGAATGTGTAATGCTAGAAGTGTAGAACCGGTGTCCATAGGGCGCCAAATGTCCCCGACCGGCAGGACACATCAATGTGGGCAGCGAACCTAGATGGGGAGGAATGAAGGGACAAGAGACACAGAAGGATGACAGCAAGACAGGAGTTCTGATCAAGCTGCAAACTTTTATTGTTCACACAGGGGTATTTATGGGCTGGGAATGGGGGAGCTCTCTTATCAGCAGTTGCTGGATGTCTTCACAAGGTGAGATAACGCAGGATGTTTCAGGAAGATAGGTGGCCCAGGATGTTTCAGGAAGATAGGTGGCCGCAGGATGTCTCAGGGAGATAGATGGCTGCAGGGTGTCTCCCAGGCAGGATGTCTCCCAGGGGGCTGTTTCCTGTAACTGTCAGGCTATTCTTTGAAGGAGAACTCCCTTCTAGTCCCTGGCATAAAGCTGATCTAGAATCCTGACATTTTCAGAAGCTGTATTTTCCAAACTTTGAACTATCTACTCTAGAAATCTTTTAATATGTGAAAATTAAGGCCAACAATAATTTATCCAGCATAGAAGAATATCCTAGACTTAGTATTTATTGACTTATTGAACTAGAATGTCTTTATTAAATCTTCAGTTGATTTAAATTTTCCCTGATTCCTAACACGTAAAAATCAAGACCTTAGATCAGCTTTATATTTTAGATTTTCTTCTTATTTGTTTCCTGCATCATTTATGGCTATTTGTTGTTAGAGTGGAATATTCAGATACAACTCCAATCCCCAGATTATAACTTTATTTTTAGGCCCATCATTTCTAGCTAAAACATTCACCTACCCAAATTTTTATATTCAATTTATCTTTAAACTTCAAGGACAATCATGCTTTACAACAATGTATGAAAATTTTTCCTTCATCATAATTGAAATATTACATCTCTTTACCCCAGATACCAACAGCATTTGGCTTATTTCATTCAAATGGCAATATTACACATGAGAATTGAAACTATTTACAGTCACACAGCTTGTTGTCCACACTAACATGAATTTACTATTCCACTGTTTGCAATTAACAGAAATTTAATTATCTGACAGTTTCTTACCCAAGAAGATAAATCTATAATAACTCTGTTTGTCTTAAAAACTTCCAAAATATTCACTTTTCTCAATAGTAGAATAGCCTACTTACTCTCTTGATGATAAATAACCTTTTCTCAGAACAATATATGCTTAATTCATCTGAATAACAGATTTTTATTATCTAGATTTACTTAGAACCTTTCAATTATGTCACAAACTTTGTCCAGACTCTATCAGGGGCTGTGTATTAGACAAGTACAGATTCAGCTTGACTTAATTGCAAGCACCTTGTGTGCTAATAATTAATCTCTGCCTATCATAAAGAAAAAAACCTTAGAAAAACAAGTTCAAATTTTTTACTGAATAAGTCATTCAGCACCTTTAGTAAATCCATACATGTTCAGGTTTGAAGTAAGTACCTCATGTCCTGACCATATGTAAGTCCAAACTTCCCATCCAAAGCACAAGGCACTATCTCATCTTGCTACTACTCAGGACAATGATTCTGCTAGAAGGTCCCTGAAAAAGTTCACTGGGTAATTTTGAATTTGCCTGCCTCATTCTTTGGTTTTGCAGGCAATTTTGAATTTGCCTGCCCCATTTTTTGGTTTCGTAGCCCCACATAATTAGTTCCATACATTAGGATTGAGTTGTCCTAGAACAGGAAATATTGGGAAAATACACACAAAATCGTTTTCTAACCCAGAAATCATTTCCACAGTTAGTAGAGTTGCACAGCACTTTCATAATTGTAAATTAGAATGGCATTTGCATAACAAACAATCCATTAAATGATTGCAAAGATAAAAAATACATATTTTATATAACAAAGAATATATAATCAATTACATATATATTTATATATAAAAAATAACTAATCCTCAAGTTAGAGGATATAAAAACACAATTTGTCAAACTTAGATCTTAACTTTATCTGGTAGTTGGGGAGCCATTCACTGCTAGTTAATATAGAAAGAGGAAAAACAAAACCTCTAATGGTTTCAATGTTACTGAACCTCACTCTTTTATCCCACTGCAAATCCAATAACAAGGACATGGTTTTGAGGAAAAAAAAAAGAAGAAAAAGATGTTTTATAAGTAGAAACACAGAAGACTCCTGTCCCAGAAGCTCTGTGCCCATCAGAGGGAAAGGGGAATTTTAAAGTTGTCAATCAAAAGGGACATTCCACATGTTCTCTGTTGGGAGTTATAATTCACTTGTTAATTTGGGAGATAGTCATTTCTGAGATCTTTTGGTACCTTCTCCAAGTCTGAATTACTTGGTTTCTCTTGGTTATATACTCAAGGACAGATAATTCTGCCTAGGATTAGGAAAGAAAGGTAATCCTGTTTTCTGAGATTATAGAGAGGAAAAGGTCAGGGAGGGGAGGGAAAAAGGAAAAGAAAGAACATGTCCTTTTAAAAATAAATTGCAGTGGCAGAGCAGCAAGGTCTATGTTCACAACATATGGTGGACCACTGTTAGATTAGAATAGCAGATAATTTTGCAAATTTGAGACAGGTGCCTACCAAAATTGGTGTCCCAATTTCCCACAGCAATTGGAAGACTGTGTTCCTATCTCCTTCTATGTTTATATTTCAGAGATGATTCCTAGTCTTTGAGAAATTGAGAAAAATTAAATTTCATCTTCAAAAGACTGAATTAGAACAAGATATATTCCATGCTTTTATTGTTATGTCAAAATGTATTCTATTGTCATGTATAACTAAAAGAAACCAATAATAAGAAATAAAATAAATAAAATAAAAAAGAAGGAAGACTAGTAGAGAAAAAGGAACAGGACGGAGTGAGGAAGAGAATAGGGAAATATTGGGGACTGAATTGGAGCACATTAAATTCTGTGCTTGTATAATTATGTCAAAATGAGCTCCAATTTAATGTAGACCTATAATGAACTAATAAAACTAAATTTAAAAAGAAAAATACATTAAAAAAAGAGAAAATTCATCTTAAATGTGACCTCACAAACATTTTGAATATGCTACCACTGCAATCCTCCATCTAAGATATTACTGTCTTAGGTAGCACCTTCTGTCAAGGTAGCACTTCCCCTACTACAGTAGGAATAGACTTGACTTTACTCTATACATAGGTAATCCTAATGATATGTGTGGGGAGCTCACAGCAAAAAGTATCTCATGCTAATTTTTTAAACTGTCACTTATCTTCTAGTAGATTTTAAGCCACCAGAATATAGAAATAGTTTATATGTATTTCTTATTTTTCTCTTGTGCTTATCATAAAGCACTATTTTTATGTATAATTCATACTTATGTACACTTATACTTATGTATAGGGTCAAACACAAAAATTTCTATACCTATACTTATACTTACAATAAATAAACAAACTTTCTTTTAAAGTCACTACAATGTCTTGTGTGTTTTATGATATGAGTGGGAACACACACATATAATAAACAATTTTCTTTCCTTACTCTGGACATAATTTAACCACAAACAAAAATGTGACAGGTCCTTTCATTTGATTTAAGCTGAGAAAAAATAGTCAATTAAAAAATTAGTAATACATTTATGTACCATAATACCTAATTATTTATGATAATTTATAAAAATTGTATTTTTTATTGTTTCTGTTGTAAACTACACCCAAACTGCATGATTTCAACGGACAGACTATATTATATTTTTAAATGAAATCTAATATGAATTAATATAAAATCTAATATAAAAATTAATATAAGATAATTAATAATAAAATATAATATAAATTAATATAAAATCTAATATAAAATTACTTCTTATTCATTAACATATCCTTTCTACTTCTGATCCTTATGATTATTGGCTGTTTCTTCATTTTCTAAAATAATATACTTTTTAAAAAGCACTTTAGAGATGAATACATCTGTATCCCTGTGAAAATGACCTCCCCAAGAGATCTGCTTTGAGAAAGATGTTAAGCCTTTTTCATTCCTAATTAACCCCCTACCCAGGCATTGTACAGTTTCTCAATCATCATAAAAGCCACAGATTTCTTCTTTTCTTTAAACATGCCAGAAAGCACAGAGAGCAATGGCCCCTGCTGTGACTAGACAAAAGCAAAATGCTAATACCAAGTTAGCCATGACCTTTATCCTCTACCAGAGTCATCAGGCAGTAGCTACTTCAAGATCACAGAGGAAATAACAATACTCAAAATGGCAATAAAAGCTCTGTTCTAATTAGGAAAAAAAAAAAACTCAAGTTATTGCAATTCCTTATCTGATACTTTCACTTAACTTTCAGGAAGGCTTTGGAAGTTGCTGAACATGTTAAAGATTTTATTCGACCTCTACGTTACAGTTATCAAATACCCCTCAAGACAGGCAGTTAAAGTGGGCCAGAAAAGAGTTTGAATTCAGTGAAAATATTATTCTCAAATGGATTAGACATTTACTTAATTCTAAAAGTACTTGAAAGAGTTAGTCACATGCTTATTCTGTGTACTGGATTTTCCCCTGAGTCACGTTTAATGTTGTGAGTACACAGTTGACAATTTAGAAACTATTGCTTTTCAGCCAGATGTCTCTTTTCCAATTTAGGTAATACCCGTAAGATGAATTAATGATGTTTACTATCTTTACCAGATATAAAGAAAAAAGAAGGAATTGGCAAACATATTAAATTATTCCTGGTGTAAAATACAAGTGTTGCTATAAAGGAAATGAGAAACTAGTATATTCTTTGCCAAATAGGAGTGAGGGTAGCCCTGGAGCATGGATTCAAGTTGTCTGAATGACATGTTCCATTGTAGAAGAGAGTATTGTGACCAAAACAATGTGCTTCTTGGTTAGTGCCAACTGTAAACTGCAAACTGATAAGGACAACCAACAGATAAGAGTGGAGAAAGGTTTAGTACTTGGAGCAAGTGAGGAGATCACTAGAGTTCATTTGCTGATTGGTATTCTCTCTAAACCAGGAAAGAAATTGGACATTTATCAGGAACTTACTCACAGAGGGAAGACTCATCATCACAAGTACAGGTGGCCATATTCTTGAGCACACTCATTTCAAGTTCATGATCACATGTTCTGAATACATAAATAAATAAGTACATACAATTGAGCATATATATTAGCCTTTGTAAGTTTCTTCAGAGAGTCTTAGCTAAAATAAAAGAAACAAAAGGTGGCCCAGTTACTTAACCTAACCAACTCCATTTTGTCTCTCTGACTCTAATTGCCTCTTTGACTTGTTTTCCCTCTCCTTCAGAGTCCTCCTGAATCATTCTCTTCTGTGGTCTCCTTGGATTCCACAAATAATGGTTCTGATGAATAAACATCTTGTAATAGGAATTGACTTTACCACCAGACAACAGCAACTTTCTTATCCATGACGAGGCTCTAGATGACCAATCCTGAGGTAACTATCAGACTACCAAGATGGCTGGCTACACATGCAAGCTCCCCAGCAATGCAAACTCCCAATCCTTGTATTTTGCCCCCTCTAAAAAAAATTAAAAAATAAAAAGGAAGCTCATATCAGGTCTTCAAAGACAGATCTTAGGGACTAGACCACTCTGTTCTTCCCAGTGAGGACACACTGAAGATATAAAAGCTCTTTTCCTGCCTGTGTTGTTGTCTTCAATTGAATTTTGGGGGTGAATAACCAAATTTAGTCTGTTGGGATCCCAGGAATAGGGGCTTTTACCTTAATTTTGTTAATGAAACAACCTTGAAGTTATGTTAAGTCTTTAATGAGGCAGCAATTTTTCCCTTATAATAATAGAAGACTACTCCAAAAAATGCCTGCCTTATATAATGGCTGACAATTACATGGACTTTTATAGTCACAGAAAGATAATAATAAATTAATACATTTACCATACACTAAATTGGAGTATCAGGTAGGCAGGCTGCAGCATAACAGGCGAAGTTTTTCTATAGGTTTCAGATGTTGGAGCATTTTTAGCATTAAGGTTGGTGGAGGATCAGGGGTCAGCTAAGCTTAGTATTTTGAGAAGATTACACAATAAATATGAGAATGTTAGATACAGAAGTTAAGGTAAACAGCTACTAAATAAGAGGCTTAAGATAGTCCAAGCTAATTTTGGATCTTGACCTATGACATTCCATCTTTCCATAATCATGAAGTTCTAGTCAGCCAAGGTCAAGCAACATTCAGAAAAATTAATACAGATGAAGTTACTTCAGAAAACTTAAGTTTATATTATTCTTTAATATAGCTTTAAAGAGAAAATTAAATTAAGATTAGGATATAAATATTAGAAAGACACATGTATATTTTACTGAGAAAGGATATTATAAGATCATCTAACTTAGTCTAGGAATTCAGAAAATATTTCAGAGAAAAGTGATTTAGGTCCTGAGAAATAAAGATTTAGGCAACATTAACTGGAGCAAGAGAGATGTGGACATGGTGTCCCGGCAGCTGGAGGCTCTGTGATGGATGAAACTTAGAAGAAAAAAATATCAGGGGATCTGGATGCAGATGTGCAGCTTGGAATGCATCTGGTACTTGATAAGGAACAGTTTATACAAAGCCTTTGCTGGTATGTGTGTGATATGGTATATGTTCCAACGCGAGAAAAGGCTTAAAATAATCAAAATGCACTTGCTGAGTACCTTTTAAGAAAATCATAACTGAGTTGTAATAAAGACAGTCGAAACAGATACATTCAGGAACTACTGCAATGTGGGAAAGAGTTCTCAGCATCTCTGAATATAAAAAGAATGAGAATTTACAAACAAGGAGGTAGATGTTGATATGTGGAAAATTTCTAAGGAGAAACATCTCAGGTAGAGGTGATTCTGGCTCAGCCCACTTGACAGTTTCTTGCTGAAGGCAGAACAGGTGATCAAATATTAGCTGGTGTATGAAGGGAGATGAAGAATTTAATTAAGTATTGAGAGTGATTCCATATCAAGGATAGAGTATTCTCACTAACCCTACTTAGCAAGATTCTTGCTACCATGAACATCGCAGTCCCAACAAGGATATGCACCATGTCGAGGTGGGCATGATTTAGAGGAGATTGATTATATTCTGATCAAGGGGAGAAAGTCTTCTTTATACCTAGTACAATATCTGATATGTATTTAATATAGATTTAATTTAAAGATTTACGAGCATCCAAACACTAAATAGAAATAAATAGTAATACTAGAATTGCATATATTTCTTCCCAGGCAACAGAAGCGGGGTGGATGGGAAGAAAAATAGGTTGCTATCAGGGAGATGTAGGAAGAAGTTCTCTTACTTTCATGGTGAGTTTTTATAATCATTAGTGTTGAGCCGGGACCAGCATTGGGCGGAGGTTCCTGAAAACCTGAATGCCACTTTATGTATTGTGTTATTGTGGAATGAAAATCTTAAATTAAATTGCTAAGTCCATTAAAACAATGTGGCTATGTTTTCAACATTCAATTCCAGGATAAATACTGAAAAATTACTTTGGAAAATGTTTATATAAGATATATTGTTAAAGTGGTGTGATTAGCTTTCAAATGTAGTTTGTAGAGATAAGCTCACCTTTACTATGGCACAGAAAAGAAAATTATGAAGGACTCATTTTTCTGTAAAATAACATTTTATTTAAGGAAACTGATGCCACTAGGTTGGGACTAAAATATAAAATAAATTGAATGAGTCTGAATTATTGAATTGAGCCATGTATCCTCATGTTAAAATTTTGTGGTCATGGATAAAGTTGCAGTTTTTAGAGGAGTTGAATGCCTCATGACAAAGGGAATCATAGGTTAAATAAAAGAAAATAAAGTTCTCCTTTGCAGACTATTTACCATCTATAAATGATTTAATAAAAAACTTTAACCATACTGAAAGTCATCATTTCATCAAAAGGGAGAAAGAAAAATTGCTACACCTGTCATTTTGAAGTAAACTCTTGTCCCCAAAACTTTGGCTTTGATGACATTAAGACTGAAATAAATGTCACTGATGGGTCTACCACAGGTCTTAGATCACATAGTTCAAATAGAGCCTTTCTCAGTAGCTGACAATTCTCTTTTCTTCCAGAATAAGACACAACTACTACAGTTACACAAACTACTACCTGCTTATGTTTAAGAGTAAAAATCTAGTTCAACAATGGGAATTCACATAAAGATACATTTTGTACTTTGTTTTCTTTATTACATTCAAGTTAATATTGAGACTAATTTTTAAGGATGTGAACTCAGAGTCAATTAAAGTTTAAAGGAATTCACATTAACACATTAAGATGTAAACATGTTCCAAGAAATTGTAAAATGAACACTGGAAATATGTTTCATTTTCTAGAACCTGTTCATGATGATTATAAGGCTTCTGAGATGAGATCTATTTTAGATATACACAAGTCATAAGACTAGAGGGACACAAACATTTTACCATAAAACAGGCTGTTCTATTTAGATGGTCTTTGACTTATGATGATGCTAATCCCGAAAAACCCATTAAAACTGAAGATATCATATGCCAAGATGCATTTAATATGTTAAACATACAGTGCATGTATGTTCAACATATTAACATATGGCATCATAGTAGACTGTAGAATATGGGTCACTCACCCTCAGTAGGGGCATGGCTGACCAGAGCTGCAGGTGGCTGTCACTGTTCAGATCATACTATTGCATGTCACCAGCCTGCACAAGAATCAAATTTCAATGCTTGAAGCATGGCTTCTGCTGACTTTGTATCAATTTTTATCATCATAATGTTTTAATGTGCCATTCCTAAAGCCACAAAGACAGTGAATTTTATCACTATTCAATATTCCCATTGGCTCAAAACTTATCCAATATTCAAGCAATAATTCCAATTATCCCAATCTGTGCTCTTGCTGACTGATAATTGACTTTCCTAGTTGCTTAGAGTATCAGTCCATTTTCTTTAGCTCTTCACAGTATGGTCTGTTCAATTATCAGAATTATCTCCAACAAACCAATTTTATGCCTAGTAACTTGCTTTTGTACATACTCTTAACTTTTGCTTCAAATATATCTTGCCTCACCCCTTCTTTACCTAGATGCCAAATTTAGCAATGCGGCTTAAGTCATACAAGCTCAACAAAACTTATTTTCTGACTATTCTTTAGTGTTATAGGAAAGATTTATTTTTATTAAAATAATGAAATTCTATATGTTACCTGAAGACAGACTATAGATCAGTTCAGTTAACTGAGATTTGCTAGGTTAGACTGGATTAGGACTGTGCTTGGTTTGACTCTATCTGCTTTTCAATTTCAGAACACAACCTAGGTATTCACTACCTGTAATACATTTTTATTAAGGAAAGAATCTGAAATAATTATACAGATGAATTCAAAGCCTTTCCTCAAACTCATGTCAAATGTCATGTCTACCCTTATTCCATTTGCAAACACAATTCACTTACTTAAGCCTAACCTTGGAGCAGGAAGCATGCTTCACTTTCTGATACTATTATATAATAGTCTGAGAGGGGAGAGAGCCAATATTCAAACAATAATTCCAATTACCCCAATCTGTGCTCTTGATGACACATAATTGACTTTCCTCCTACAAAAATCATGAGCTCAATATTTCCCCTTGGAATAAAGCAAATGACTCTTGTATTTAAAGGATAATATGCAAAGTCCCATACCTCATGAACTCAGGTCCAGATGCAGCTCCTTTTGAACTGAAAACATATGAACTAGTAATACAAGTATAATTCCTATCCACACCCAATATTTAATAGTAAATAGGGATACTATAACAAATAAATATGACTAGTCAAATAGAGGAAGAAGAGATGACAATCAGAGTCATATCTCCATGGCATTGAATCCCTGTGTGACAATATTTAAAGTCTGCTATCTCCAAATGGAGAAAAAAACCCACAATTACATGCCAGGTCCACCCCCTGACTATGAATTGCCAATGCTTATTTGTGATAGCTTTAGCTCTGCCCTCAGGGAGGCTCTTGCCTCTCCTTAAACTTCTTTGGCTGTGTTGGGAAGGTTTATAGGAGCAGATGTCCCTAATGGCAGATGAGCAAATTTGCTGTTAAGAGTAAATGTGGGCCTAGGATTGTTTTGTTTTAGAGTTACACTCTGTTTCATATCAAGATTGTAAAACTTGTAAAATATATTTTGTTTTGATTTCAGTTAGTTCCTCATCCAACAAACATATTTTTTGAGATATATCTTTTGTCTGTATGCTATGATAGAATTCGTGATCTTATCAGGCTTCCTTAGGACCTTACATTGGTCTATTTCACTGATAGTATGTCAGTGATAGTCTTAGCATAAGACTTTGATGACTTCTCCTGCCTCCCCTGAATGTGATGATGTTTATCCCAGGGGTTGTCTTCCTTTGCTTCTGTGACTCATGATTCTGCCTTTTCTCACATTTATCTTAAATGGATTGGAGTTAAACAAGTCTTTCAAACATTCATATACTGAACTTTGGGAGTTCACATTGTCTCTTTCTTCTCTAATTTCCAACAGTCTAAGTTCTTTTTTTTTTCCTGAGCTCACATCTTTCCTGTGCTACTATACCAAATACAGTTGATAACAGATCTAGGCACACAATGCTTTAGGTATATTACTTACATTTATGATAGACTACAAATTTACAAAATATTTTAGGTTAAATAATATAGGTTGTTGTTTACATAAACCTGGTTTAGATGAACAATTTCCACACTTCCTGTCATTCAGTCCAGGGTCAGTAGCACATCCTCGGCTTTTCTGTGTTCCTTGGTAGCACTCCCATTCTTGTATTAGTTTGTATATAAGAGTCCTGCTATAACATGTCTCATTTGTCAGTAATTTGTAAAACATTTATGTCTCATACATGCTACAGTGAGGATGAGGACAAGGTGGTAGCTCTATTCAGTTCTGCTCCACATGTCTTCTCTTTCTGAGACTGAAAGGAGCAGCCTCTATCTGGCACATGGTGTGCTCTCTGGAAGAGTAAATATAATAGGGATAAAGATGTAAAGTTCTGTTGTGATATAAATTTCACATTCATTCATTTTGATCAAATTCCATTGATCAAAATATGCAGCATAATAAAAAGTCATAAGTTAGTGAGATATATGTACAATTTCCACCCACAGATTGCTTGAGAAAATCACGAGATAATGAGTGAGCTTGATAAAGAATCAAAAGTTGGGGATCCAACATGGCGGCCGGCAAGGAAGCAGCACTTTCAGTATCTCCACATTAACCGGATCAGAAACACCCATTAAAACAGCTACATTCTACCTACTGAGGAACTTCTAGCAAAATTCCGCTGAAAGGAGACCTGCCAGGAAGTAGTAAGTTATATTAGAGGTGACAGTTGGCCCCAGACAAGTGAATCTTGACCGGCCACGCGGGCGCAGAGGTCTAATCCCGCAGCCACCGCCCAACCGGCTCTGCAAGCGGCCCCCGGCGGCCCGGGGCAGCGAGAAGGGTCCCCGCCTGGCCCGGCAGACGGCCCCCGCCATCCTGGCTCTCCTGGCGGCCCTGCTCGCTCTGTGATCGGCCACCCCACCCGCCCGGCTCTTAGCCACGAGGCCACTGCCTACCGGGTTCTACAAGCGGCCCCTGGCGGCCGGCATGGCGAGAAGGGTCCCCGCCTGGCCTGGCAAACGGCCTGCGCCCTCCTGGCTCTGCTAATGGCCCCGCCCACCCGGCAAACGCCCCCGCCCGCCCTCCCGGCTCTGTTGGCGGCCCCGCCCCCGACCAGCGCAGGCTCGGCTCTGCAGGCGGCCCCTGCGGCCCGCACAGCGAGAAGGGTCCCTGCCTGTCCCGGCAGACAGCCTGTGCCCTCCCGGCTCTGCTAACGCCCCGCCCGCACGGCTAACGGCCCCCTGCCCGCCTGGCTCTGCAAACGGCCCCACCCACCCGGCAAACGGGGGCCCCCCGCCCTCCCGGCTCTGCTGGCGCCCCGCCTACGGCCAGCGCCCCAGGCTCTACAGGCGGCCCCCAGTGGCCCTGCGCGGCGAGAAGGGTCCCCGCTCGGCAGACGGCCTGTGCCCTCCCAGCTCTGCTAACGGCCCCGCCCCCACTGCGAACGGCCCCACCCACCCGGCAAACGGCTCCCCCCCCAGACGACGTGAAGGAAATCTAATCAAGCCTTTATGAAATAGCGAACTGGGAACTAAAACCAGAGATTGGGTCAGACCAGAGACAAGCCAGTTCCACCCCTCCCTTCGGACACTCCAGCAAGGAGGCAGGGGCCCGCCATTGCAGAGAAGGGAAGTCACCAAAGTTCGGCCAAAGAGATTCCTTCCCAGCGGAATCTACTTTAGCAGGTGTGTGACTCCCACCCGCATCAGATACAAACAACCGGGAAACTTCAAAATCTCTCCGTGGGCGTGACTCTAAGGGCCAAAGGACTCTCGACCCCCAACCCCCAATACTGCCAGTGACGTGGGCATGACAGTAGGGGCGGAGGGAAGCAGAGAAGACTCCCCACCCCCAACTCCCCCAACCACCAACTGAGAGGGCGTGACAGTAGGGGCGGAGGGAAACAGAGGACACTCCAGACCCCCAACTCCTCCTACCGCCAGCGGAGTGGTCGTGATTTTAGGGGCTGGGGGAAGCAGATGGGATCCTCGACCCCCAACTCCCATTACCACCAGTGGCGACACCAATGGTCTTAGCCGCCAGACTCCGAAGGTGTGCCCACCAAAGGGGTCCGGAAAAATTAAACTATTGACTCCCAGAACACAGCTCCACAGCACTGGGGCTTAGATGAATGACAGAGAGAGTGCTCAGTCATTAGGGAAATAGAGCACCCAGAGGGGCTGAAAGTGTAACCAAATCCTTGGAGAACCTCCTCCGGTGCACAGGACCTGGCTGGCTGGCAGGAGGAAGGGGAGGAGGGGCTGTAGAAGTGAAACGGCTCTGGACCAACAGGATTGAGAAACTCCCAGGAGCCGCCTTACAGGGATTGCTGTTGACACATTGAGGGCAAATCTCAGCCCGGAGGGCACAGCTTTGCCTGCGGGAAGAGAATAAAATGGATCTCTAAGACCTAATTTTATTTCTTATTTTATTTTATTTTTTCTCTCCCTTTTTCCCTCTTTCTCTCCCCTTCCAAGTTTTATTGTTCTTTCCATTCTCCTCTATGCTATCTAACTCCCCCTCCTTCTTTCTTTTCAAGAGCACCTTCCTTCCCCTTCCCCCCAACTTTCATCCCAAGCATTACGTCCTCCATTTCGTGTAACTGTCTAAATGCAAACAGGTGAATGTTTCGAGGCCGTCTATAGTGCTCCTAAATACCTAGCTACTACCAACACCCTGATCCAATTGACGGTTAGCATCCCCCTTCAGTAGAGCAATCTTCTAAAGTAGCCAAGACATACTAACCCTTATACCTTCATAGCACCTATCATAAAGTCCTAAGAACAAAAAACAAATCACTATATGCATACAAAATCCGGAAGCCCTTTATAAATTGAATGAATCAGCTCTAAAGTACAATAAAGCCCAACATCTATAGGCATAATCTCCCACCACAAAGGAGAAACAACAGATATAAACAAAGCCAAAACAAATGTATAGGAGAAAGCAGTTACAAAGCAGTCAAACAGAGCTGGAAAGTAACGTGAACAACATGAAAAAACCAGGGAAAAAAGGAGTACAGATAATGCAGGACAACTTAAATCTACAGGAGGACCTAGAAGCATCAGAAACATGGACAGGGAAAGAAATCAAGGCATACCTAACTCAGATGGAACGGAATTTTAGAGAAGACATGAGACAGCAAATCCAAGAATTGAAAGTATATTTTGAAAACCAACTAAACAAACAAATTCAAACTGCAAAGAACGAGCTTTACCAGGAGATAGAGATCTTAAAAAAACAAACAAACAGTGATTTTAGAAATGCAAGAAACCATAAACCAGATTAAAAATGCTAACAAGAATATTACAAATAGACTAGATCAAGTAGAAGTCAGAACATCAGATAATGAAGACAAAGTTTATCAACTTGAAAAGAATATAGTCAATACTGAAAAGATGCTTAAATCTCACGAGCAATCTATCCAAGAGATATGGGATCTCATCAAAAAACCAAATTTGAGAGTCATTGGGATAGAAGAAGGCACAGAGATTCAAGCCAAAGGAATGGACAACCTATTGAATGAAATAATCCTAGAAAACTTCCCAGAGATGAAAGATGGAATGGATTGCCAAATCCTGGAAGCCTACAGGACCCCAAACATCCAAAACTGTAATAGGCCAACTCCAAGACATATAATTATGAAGATAGCCAACATACAGAACAAGGAGAGAATATTAAAAGCTACGAGGGAAAGGAGGCAGATTACATTCAGGGGTAAACCAATTAGGTTAACGGCTGATTTTTCATCACAGACTTTGAAAGTGAGAAGATCCTGGAACAATGTATTTCAAACGCTGAAAAATAATGGATTCCAACCAAGAATACTGTATCCAGCAAAATTAAGCTTCAGATTTGACAATGAAATTAAAATCTTTCACGATAAACAAAAGCTAAAAGATTTCACAGCCAGAAAACCAGCACTGCAAAGCATTTTGGGCAAAATTCTACAAGAAGAGGAATGGAAAAACAGTGCCCAAAACCAACAGTGGGAGGTATCTCAGTAAAGGGGGAGGAAAACAACCAAAAAGTAAAAACTAGCCAAACTAAAATAAATAAATAAATAAACATGACTGGAAGTACAAATCATATTTCAATTGTAACCTTAAATGTTAATGGACTAAACTCACCAATCAAGAGACACAGGCTGGTAACCTGGATCAAAAAAACAAATCCAACAATATGCTGCCTTCAGGAGACTCATATGATAGGAAAAGACATACACAGGCTGAAGGTGAAAGGTTGGGAAAAATCATACCACTCACATGGCCCTCGGAAGCAAGCAGGAGTGGCCATACTCATATCGAATAAAATCAACTTCAAACCTAAGTTAATCAAAAGGGATAAAGAAGGACACTATATCCTGTTAAAAGGAACTATTCACCAACAAGACATAACAATTATCAATTTATATGCACCAAATAATGGTGCAGCAACGTTCATAAAACAAACTCTCCTCAAGTTCAAGAGTCAAATTGACCACAACACAATAATTATGGGTGACTTCAACACACCGCTCTTGCCATTAGACAGATCCTCCAGACAAAAGCTGAATAAAGAAACTATAGAACTCAATGACACAATCAATAACGTAGACTTAACCGACATATATAGAATATATCAACCATCATCAAGTGGATACACGTTCTTCTCAGCAGCACATGGATCGTACTCAAAGATAGATCATATATTATGCCATAGGGCAACTCTTAGTAAATATAAAGGAGTGGAGATAATACCATGCACCATATCTGATCATAATGGAATGAAACTGGAAATCAATGAAAAAAGAAGGAAGGAAAAATCCTGCATCACATGGAAAATAAACAATATGTTACTGAATGATCAATGGGTTACAGAAGACATAAAGGAGGAAATCAAAAAATTCTTAGAGATAAACGACAATTCAGACACAACATACCGGAATCTATGGGACACAATGAAAGCAGTTTTAAGAGGGAAATTAATTTCCTGGAGTTCATTCCTCAAAAAAAGAAAAAAACAGCAAATAAACGAACTCACACTACATCTCAAAACCCTAGAAAAGGAAGAGCAAAACAACAGCAAATATAGCAGAAGACAAGAAATAATTAAAATCAGAGCGGAAATCAACGAAATTGAAACAAAAAAACCATTGAAAAAATTGATAAAACTAAAAGTTGGTTCTTTGAAAAAATAAATAAGATCGACAGACCCTTAGCCATGCTAACGAAGAGAAGAAGAGAGAAAACTCAAATCACTAACATACGGGATGAAAAAGGCAATATCACAACAGACACTACAGAAATACAGAAGATAATTAGAAAGTATTTTGAAACCCTATATTCTAATAAAATAGAAGACAGTGAAGACATCGATAAATTTCTTAAGTCATATGAGCTGCCCAGATTGAGTCAGGAAGACACACACAATTTAAACAGACCAATAACAAAGGAAGAAATAGAAGAAGCCATCAAAAGACTACCAACCAAAAAAAGCCCTGGACCAGATGGGTATACAGTGGAGTTTTACAAAACCTTCAAAGAAGAATTAATACCAATACTTTTCAAGCTATTTCAAGAAATAGAAAAAGAAGGAGCTCTTCCAAATTCATTCTATGAGGCCAACATCACCCTGATCCCGAAACCAGACAAAGACACTTCAAAGAAAGAAAACTACAGACCAATATCTCTAATGAACATAGATGCAAAAATTCTCAATAAAATCCTGGCGAATCGAATACAAAAGCATATCAAAAAAATTGTGCACCATGATCAAGTAGGATTCATCCCTGGGATGCAAGGTTGGTTCAATATACGGAAATCAATAAATATTATTCACCACATCAATAGACTTAAAGATAAGAACCATATGATCGTCTCGATAGATGCAGAAAAAGCATTCGACAAAGTACAGCATCCTTTTATGTTCAAAACACTAGAAAAACTGGGGATAACAGGAACTTACCTCAACATTGTAAAAGCTATATATGCTAAGCCTCAGGCTAGCATCATTCTAAATGGAGAAAAACTGAAGGCATTCCCGCTAAAATCTGGAACAAGACAGGGATGCCCTCTCTCACCACTTCTATTTAATTTAGTCCTTGAAATACTAGCCAGAGCAATTAGACAGACAAAAGAAATTAAAGGCATAAAAATAGGAAAAGAAGAACTTAAAATATCACTATTTGCGGACGATATGATCCTATACTTAGAAGACCCAAAAGGGTCTACAAAGAAACTACTAGAACTAATAAATGAATTCAGCAAAGTGGCAGGATATAAAATCAACACGCATAAATCAAAGGCATTCCTGTATATCAGTAACAAAACTTCTGAAATGGAAATGAGGAAAACCACCCCATTCACAATATCCTCAAAAAAAAATAAAATACTTGGGAATCAACCTAACAAAAGAGGTGAAGGATTTATACAATGAAAACTACAGAACCCTAAAGAGAGAGATAGAAGAAGATCTTAGAAGATGGAAAAATGTACCCTGTTCATGGATAGGCAGAACCAACATCATCAAAATGGCGATATTACCCAAAGTTCTCTACAGGTTCAACGCAATGCCAATCAAAATCCCAACGGCATTTCTGGTAGAAATAGATAAAGCAATCATGAAATTCATATGGAAAAACAAAAGACCCAGAATAGCAAAAGCAATTCTAAGCAGGAAGCGTGAATCGGGAGGTATAGCGATACCAGATTTCAAACTGTACTACAGAGCAATAGTAACAAAAACAGCATGGTACTGGTACCAAAACAGGCAGGTGGACCAATGGTACAGAATAGAGGACACAGAGACCAATCCACAAAATTACAACTTTCTTATATTTGATAAAGGCGCTAAAAGCATGCAATGGAGAAAGGATAGCATCTTCAACAAATGGTGCTGGGAAAACTGGAAATCCATATGCAACAAAATGAAGCTGAACCCCTTTCTCTCGCCATGCACAAAAGTAAATTCAAAATGGATCAAGGACCTAGATATCAAATCAGAGACTCTGCACCTGATAGAAGAAAAAGTTGGCTCCGATCTACACATTGTGGGGTCGGGCTCCAAATTCCTTAATAGGACGCCCATAGCACAAAAGTTAATAACTAGAATCAACAAATGGGACTTACTCAAACTAAAAAGTTTTTTCTCAGCAAGAGATACAATAAGAGAGGTAAATAGGGAACCTACATCCTGGGAACAAATCTTTACTCCTCACACTTCAGATAGAGCCCTAATATCCAGAATATACAAAGAACTCAAAAAATTAAACAACAAGATAACAAACAACCCTATCAACAAATGGGCGAAGGACCTGAACAGACACTTCTCAGAGGAGGACATACAATCTATCAATAAGTACATGAAAAAATGCTCACCATCTCTAGCAGTCAGAGCAATGCAAATCAAAACCACCCTAAGATACCATCTCACTCCAGTAAGATTGGCAGCCATTATGAAGTCAAGCAACAATAAGTGCTGGTGAGGATGTGGGGAAAAGGGTACACTTGTACATTGCTGGTGGAACTGCAAACTGGTGCGGCCAATATGGAAAGCAGTATGGAGATTCCTAGGAAAGCTGGGAATGGAACCACCATTTGACCCAGCTATCGCCCTTCTCGGTCTATTCCCTGAGGACCTTAAAAAAGCATACTATAGGGATACTGCCACATCAATGATCATGGCAGCACAATTCACAATAGCTAGACTTTGGAATCAACCCAGATGCCCTTCAATAGATGAATGGATTAAAAAACTGTGGCATTTATACACAATTGAGTATTACGCAGCACTAAAAAATGACAAAATCATGGATTTTGCAGGGAAATGGATGGCATTAGAGCAGATTATGCTAAGTGAAGCTAGCCAATCCTTAAAAAACAAATGCCAAATGTCTTCTTTGATATAAAGAGAGCAAGTAAGATCAGAACAGGGAAGAAGAGCATGAGGAAAAGATTAACATTAAACAGAGACGAGTGGGGGGAGAGAAAGGGAGAGAGAAGGGAAACTATGGAAATGGAAGGAGACCCTCATTGTTACACAAAATTACATATAAGAGTTTGTGAGGGGAAAGGGGGAAAAAAAAAACAAGGGAGAGAATTAAACAACAGCAGATGGGGTAGAGAGGGAAGATGAGAGGGAAGGGGAGGGGGGATAGTAGGGGATAGGAAAGGTAGCAGAATACAACAGTCACTAATATGGTATTATGTAAAAAGGTGGATGTGTAACCAATGTGATTCTGCAACTTGTATTTGGGGTAAAAAATGGGAGTTCATAACCCACTTGAATCAAATGTATGGAAGATGATATGTCATGAGCTTTGTAATGTTTTGAACAACCAATTAAAAAAATTAAAAAAAAAAAAAAAGAAAGCAAACTGTGAAAAAAAAAAGAATCAAAAGTTGGGACAGTAATCTATTCTATGACTGTGTTCTTTAATGATTCCTTTCTTCACACTCTAATTTTTTACTCTTTTCTAATATGCTTTGTTTCAGTATAGTAGATATCAGTTTTCTGTTTTAGTCAGCTTTTTCACTGTTGTGACTAGAAGACTTCACAAGAACAATTTTAGATGAGGAAAAGTTTACTTTGGGGCTCACAGTTTCAGAGGTCTCTGTCCATAGACAGCCAGCTCCATTTTAGGGGGCTCAAGGTGAGGCAGAACATCATGGTGGAAGAGTTTGGCACAGAGAAGCAACTCACATAATGATCATAAAGCAGAGAGAGAGAAACTCCACTCATCAGATACAAAGTATGTACACCAAAGGCATGCCCTACAATGACCCACCTCTTCCAGTCACACCTTATTAGCCTGTAGTTACCACTCAGTTAATCCCTATCAGGGGATTCATTCACTGATCAGATTAAGGCCACCATAATCCAATCATATCACTTCTAAATCTTCTTGCATTGTTTCACATGTGAACTTTTAAGGGACCCTTCACATCCAAACCATAATAGTTTTCAAAAATGATTGTAACTATTTTGAGGCTAAATATAATTCTTTCTCAGTTCATTTCTCAGAATACACTTATTTATTGAACATGAAATTTTATAAGTTTCAATCCAATCCTGGTTTTGTTTTAAATAACTTAAACTGTGTTTAGTAAAGTATGAGAAAGTGTAAATCATTAAAAATATATATATTTGCAAAAATTCATGGAAAGAAAACAAACCAAATAATTCTTCTATTAAAAAAAATCTTTGCCCACAATATCAACTGTTTGCATTTCTGATACAAGGTAGTATTAGTTTGGAAGTATTAAAAAACTTTTAGCTGGAAAATATTTCATAGACAATTTGTAAATCATAAATGATTCTCTGAGCAGCTCTAAGTCCCTAGATACCATCTCAGTAAAATATCAACAACCTGTGTTAAAATAAATAAAATCTCCACAATCATCTTCAAATTCTGCCTGCTATGGTTTGGATGTGGTTTGTATGTCCTTCAGAGCTTCATGTGCTTGATCCTCAAGGTGGTAGTACTGAGATGGTGAAACTTTAAGAGAGAGAGAGCCTAGTGCAGTGTCATCAGAGGCAAGGCCTGTGGAGGGAATACACACTGCTTTAGTCAGCTCTTTCAATGTTATGACTAACAGACCCAACTAGCACAACTGTTGAAGAGGAAAAGTTTATTTAGAGGGCTCACGGTTTCAGACGTCTCAGGCCATGGACAGCAGACTTCATTCCTCAGGTCTCCAGGTGAGGTGAGGCAGCACAATGTGGCAGAGTGAAGGGCAGAGGGAAGCAGCTCACCTGATAATCAGGAAGCAGAGAGAGAGTGCAACTCCACTCTCCAGACACAAAATATATACCCCATAGCTACACCCCTCAATGAACCACTTTCTCCAGCCACATCCCACCTGCTTCCAGTTACCACTCAGTTAATCCAATCAAATTCACTGATCAGTTTAAGGCTATATCCTAATCATTTTTCCTCTAAACCTTGCATTGTTTCACACGTGAACTTTTTGGGGAATGCCTCACATCCAAACCATAACACATACTGACCTATCAGAGTGGGTATGTTCTAATAAAAGCAGATTATTATAAAGTGAGTACAACATACACTCTTGTTCTCTCACACATGTGGACAATTCCCTTTCTATTTTTTCATCATGCTGTTATTCAGCAGGTGGGAGAGGAACATTCACCAGGTAAGTATGAGAGGATGCCCAGTGATCTCGAATTTCAGCCTCGAAAACTGTGAGCTAAATAAATCTCTCTTAATTTTTTTTTTCTGGTAGGAAAAAACCTCACTGTGGGTTGATTTTTAGAGGTAAATAGAAAGTGATTTGAGAATGTCAGTTCTCTATAAACCCAGCATAATTGTTATTCAATGCTTTGTTCTCATGCTATTAAGTTTTAGAAATGCTTTCTTGAGATTCATTTCACATTTTAATAAAACATATCCATTTTTATATAACTTCAGCAGAACTTTTAAACTTTTAATTTTAAGGTAATATATCATTTCTTTTTCAAAGGTATCATACAATGTTCTTCTTTTAAAAATTGCTTAATCAAAACCTTTTATGTTTAGAGGAGAGTTCTTAATGATCATGTAAAGTATATAATATGCTTATTCTATAAACATCTAATAATTTAAATTTAGAGGAATAGTCAGTTTGATCTAATCAGTAGAAGAGTTCATTAAAAATGAAAAGGGGGAGATTATACCTTTAAATTACAGGAAACTAAAAAAGGTATGCGATAAATTAAGTGATTAATTTTTTTTTATTTCCTTAAGTTACCATTTAGTGGGTCAGAAACCAATTGTATCACTATCTTTTTAATAGCTTTTTATTCTAATCCCTTAGTTGAATAGATCTATTTTTTAAAATAATTACCTACTCAACAATTCTGCTAGTTAAAATACAAAGGGAAAAGCCTCATCTCTAACAAATTTTTAGCAATGAAATCATATACACAATTCCCACAATTTCTCTAGTCCAACATCTAATTATGTACATACCCATTACTTATTTCACAGAAGTGAATGTCAAGCTAATTAGGACTTTTATTAGGCTTTTCATCCACATTGAAAATAGACTGTGGTCACATTTTCTAGTAAATTGGGAAGTACACTAAATGCATTCTGAGATTGTATTGTTTGAATTTTTTGCCGCGGTAGCACAAATTTTTTAAACGATTGTCAGTACTATCCTAAAACTGCCTTCCTGCTTTGACTTCTTCAATGTTTTAGGTGAAGATGTTGTAAATTTGGTGGAAGTAATATGTTTTATACGTTCCTGGCATGAGCCCCTTTCTTCTTCCCATACAGCTACCACAATCAGCAGCCTTAGAGAGCATGAAGGCTAATCTTAAATGCTTTGTCTTTGTGTACCAAACATCATAAGCCTCCCAGGAAAATCAGGGTCTTGCTTCATTCCTCCCCAAAATCTCCATGTGAATCTGTACATTGCTTTCCCTGACTCCACCTGCCATTCTCACCAGCTTCTGAAATCTTTCCAATGTGTTCTCTAAATCACATGAGACTTTATCAGTAAAAACTCTTCTAACCTCAGATGTCCCTGCACAGTTTTTACTTTTTTGCTCCAAATTATATTTTTCACACTTCCTCAGGCTACTATTATTCTACATACTTGAGTTTCCCTTTTCCCATCACTGTCCTAAAACTATTCTAATCATATCTTATATACTACTCTCATCATTTTCACACTTATTTATAGATTATCTAGTCATTTGCCCTTTCAGATTTTAGCTCTTCATTCACTGAAACACCTTCCAACACCGATAATTTGACACCTAGAATCCATACCTATAATGGATATTAGTATGAACACACATGATCTTTCCACTTCTAAAATGTAGCAAGCTTCAATCTTGATCCAAAATATTCTCATTGCTTCCCAATCAAGTAGGAATTCGTTTGTTTCTTTGTTAGATAATAGCCATATGTCTTTCTCTTACCTATGAATTGTGGGTTGAAATGATTTAAGTATGCCTTGAATTTGGAGCTTTGAAATGACAAGTTCAGACTTTCCAGAGATTGACTACAACTAGCAATCTTCTACTCCTTCTTACCACAATGTGCATGTAGAATGAACAAGAAATTCTCTAATAAATAATAATCATTAGATTGTTTACATCTAATGAGTATTATTTATTTTCTGTCATATACCCTACCTTCTTTCTTTTTCGTTTTCATTTTATGCAGTGCTGGGTTTGAAACCTAGAATCTCTCTTGTGCATTCTAGGGAAGGGTTCCACCACCAGCCTACACTACCAGCAGTCTCCTACCTATTCTTAACTGAAATATCTGCTTTTTCCATTCTTGGTATCCTCATAGTAAAAAGCCAAGCCTGGTTAAATCTTATTTTATCTTATAGCTATAACCATGCAACTGAATATAGCTGAAAAAGAATAAACAATTTGCTGATTGGTAGAACTTTAAATTCAGGACTGCTAACAGCATGCGGCACCTTAATTCTTGTCCTGCAGTTCAGCCAAATTTTTCTAGTCAATTTAACCTCCCACTCACAGGCAAATTTGGATCTTATTTTGAAAGTATTAAACATAGTACTCAATCCACTTAAATTAGATATTAACCATATTTTATGATGATAGTTCTATAACAATTTAGTAAAAATGCTTGGGATACAAAAATGGGATTTTAAAACACTCCTCAGTCCCTTTTTTATTTTGTCTATACACACACACACACATACACATTTTCAAATTTAAAATAGCTGTTATTTGTTGATTGCCTGTTGAGTAACAGGCAATATTGCATATGTTGGTAATATCTCATTTAATCTATAAAGCAGTGCTATTATGTGCCACAATTATTCCCCTTTCAAGAGAAGAAAGTGAAAAGAGAGATGTTAAATACTTTAACTCAAATCACATCAGCTAGTAGCTGATGTGGGGTTTGTGAAAGGTTTGGTTCTGGATTTCAGAGATCCAGATATTGCCTTCCAGACACTATTAGAAACAATGTTAACAGTATGATTAAGAATTGGAAGAAAAAATAAAGGTTATATTGCCTTCTGATGTTGCAAAAATAAGAGCTGCTATGCTGATTTCCACCCTGGAAGGAAGATTCTTAGACCTGAGTTCATTGGATAATGTTAGTTCATGTGCTTAGATCAAACAAAAAATGGCTTTACTATATTGTATTCCTCTATGTTGTCAATTACTTGTTATGATAACTCCAGTGATGTATTGAATAATGGTATCTGTATCTTAGTATCTAGATATAACTTGTTTTGATCCAAACTTACTGATTTGTATGTGACTTTATCTTTTTTATTAAAAAGTATAAGAAAAGAATTCGAAACAACGCTGGGAAATAGTGAAAATTTGGTGGAATGATGTATGTGTCAGTCCCAGTGTAATAGGCTAAGCTTTCTGGCTTTAATTTGAATGTGGCATACACAGGTTAAGATGGCTCATGTGATTAGTTAGCTTGGTAAGGATCATCAAATGTGTTTCTGGGCAATCATAGATTAATTATTATCCAATGTGTAAGATTCTTTTAAGCTTGTATCTAATTATTGCCTCAGATTTACAGTGATAGATCCCCATTAGACATAGCAAAGAAGTATTAAAAATCCATCTTGGGGAATGGAGATAAAGCTCAATTGTAGAGTGCTTGTCTCACATGTACAAGGCCTTGGGTTCAATCACCAGTAACACACACACACACACACACACAAAATCCATCTTGGTGGTAGGAACCAAAGGCCACAAAATCTGGATTACAGGAAAAGACAATGAACTATTTGAGGGAAAAAAAAAAAAAGCTTATTAATGAGAAAAGACCCTGGTGTGGTGGAACAGACATCATGGCCCACATGCTAGAGTGTAGCTGACATTTGGATACTATGTAAGGTTGTTCTGTAAGCTGTCAACATTCTCATCTCTGGCCACATCCTGTGCTAAGATCTGTTAAAACTGTATTCTGGTGTGGTAGGAACTGTATTTCTAGACAGCCAAGAAATTCTGCCTTACAATCTTTTTTTTTTCTACAAGAATCAGACTTGATAAAGGGAATCTATTTTCTTTTGTGCCAAAGAGAGAAGTAAAACTCAAGGTACAGAGGCAGGCAAAGATGACGATGGGCTCCACGTAGTGACTGCCTAGTGATTAACTTCCCCAAGCATGTCAGAGATCCAGTGTAGTATGGTAACTTCAAAGAGTCTGCTCAAGAAAAGCAGCTGTCACAGAGCAAACCGCTGCTGGGGGACTGCCATAGAAGAGAAGCAAGCAGACAAAAAGTCAATGTCATGACAAGAGAACAATTAAGACAGTGATTGCTGTGTGGTCACAAGGCAGGGGGCTTTCTGTAATACTCCTATTTTAGGGACTCCTTAAGCTTCTGTAGATTAATATGCTGTGTTTTTGACTTTTGGTGGATGGTGTTCGGCGGTCTAAGGAAATCAGAAGTGAACTGCTATTACATCTTGGTCATGATCTTTAAGTTCAGAGCATATTTATACCAAGCAAAATGTGTGGTGAATATTAGTGATCAAGAGAATATTAATTCTCTTGGGGCTGGGGCTGTAGCTCAGTGGCAGAGCACCTGTTTCGCACATGTGAGGCACTGGGTTCGATCCTCAGCATCACATAAAAAGAAATAAAAAGTTGTCCATCAACAACTGAAATTTTTTTTTTAAATATTAGTTCTTCACACAATTCTACATGCCACTTTATATAAGTAACATACAGATTTAATGTTCAAATATTTATGAAGACAAGAGAGTTACTATATTGTATGGAGCCACTTTTTTTTTTTTTTTTTTTTTTTTGATGTAAGCTGTACAGGTTTTTTCTCCACTAAAATCCAGACTTCTATTCAACTAACCAAACTAACCACAATGTTTTTGTAAATTATACTTGCTTCTAGTTAGCTCAAATATGGTAAGCCTTCTTTATAGCAAGTAGACTTTTCCTAGAAAGTGAATTCAGGGTTATTATATTTTCCCATTACTGGCTGTTTGTGTAAACCTTTCTAGATTGTCAAAATAAAGACTTTATTGAAGGACTGTGAAACAGAAAGGGACTAAAAAAATAAAATGAAGTAAAATTGATGGATTAGCTCACTATTTCCCAGCAGAATTATTTCACTCTCTTATGTTTAGTAGTTTCTTATCTCTGTGGACACTACCTTCAGTTTTTATCAATTACCTTAGGGGCACTTCTCTGCAAATACTTGCAATTCTATAGACTCTTCTGGCAGACCTCCCTGTTACCTTTGGCTCTTTATCTCTGGATTCTATCAGAAGCTTTCAAGAGAACTGTTCTGCAGCCAACTCTAGGAACCTGAGCACCAGACTGTTTCAGATCTTTTTTTCTGTGAAATAGCTGAGGATCCCAAGATACTCATTTTTATAGCAAACACTATTTTGTAAAGGAAGAAAATATCTTGGATTCACTCATGATAAGAACATTTCTTATAAATTTTATTTCTACTTGCTTCCAATTTCAATTTGCTTTCTTTCTTAAAATGTCTATGGATCTAGATACATGTGTATGTACGTAAATATATGTGTGTATATGTATATGATATCGATTATTGTTGCATAATTTTTAATGACAAACTACTATTACATGTTAGTAGCATTTGAAACAATGTATATTTCTGCCAAACAGAGGTTCTTAATCTGCTATTTTCATTCAGGAGCTTAATGTACACAACAGGATTCAGTGAATACAGATTGGGGAAAAAACTTACATAACTGCTATTTTTAGCCTTTATTTGAAAATGAATTTTTTCCAATAATAAACAAGAATGACAAATAACTAAAGTATTTGAAGTACTTTGTTAAATACACATGTATGGAAGTGATACATATTTTTTCCCCTATCTCTTTAGAGATATGGTATGTGTGTTCTATTTTACATGCACTACTATTTTGCAATTACAACCATTAAACTCCTTAAACAACATAATATCTTTAATAATAAGACACTCATAAAAGTATATAAAAAATTAAAATTATTTTGTACATGTATTTTAATGTATTCATTTTATATTTTATTCTTAGTTTTTAATATTAAGGATTTTAAAATATTCTGAGTACAATATTTGCCTTTGCCCTTTTGTATTTTAGTATATCAACAAAAAGGTAAAGAAATAAAGTGAGTAAGAAAGTTAAAGGAATCATATTAATTGATTCTAATACTTACTGTAAAGCACCAATAATTGAGGCAGTGTGGTACTGATGAAAAGATTGAATATTAAATCAATGGTACAGAATAGAAATTCCATAAATAGACCATGCATATATAATCAATTGATTTTCAACAAATGTACAAAGTAGATTCAAATGGAGACACGATAGCCTGTTTGACAGATGGTGCCATGACAAATTGACATCCATATGCCAAAAACAAAGAAAGAAACAAGCAAACATGTACCCATATATCTAATCATACAAAACAACTCAAAATAGATCATAGACTTAAATATAAAAGGTAACACTGTGACATTTGCAGAAGAAAGCAAGGGAAAATCTTTGTGAACTTGCATGTCATATTGTAATTGTCTATAGGTTTAGGATGTTGAGTATATTTTCACTCATTTATTTGTGACTCATTTATCTTCTTTAATTCTCTGTTCAAATCATTGGTCCATTATTAATCAGACAATTTTGCATCTTATTAATTTTGAGTGTATTTTACATATTTTGTGCACAGACCCATGATAAAATGTTTTGTTACGATTTTCCTCAATTTGGTGGCTTATCATTTTATTTACTTAAAAAAGTCATTTAAAAAATGAATAAATAAAAACATCTATTGTAATTTTTGTTGAATTTGCATTAAATCTGTAGATAATTTGTAGAACTGCCACCATAATAATATTGAATCTTCCAGTTCACAAATATCTTATTTAGATATTCCTTGATTTTCTCGTCAGTGTTTTGCAGTGTGTAAACTGCTAATGGAAGTGGTAAGAATGGTCTTTTGACTCTGTTCATGATCTTTGTAGGAAGGGATGCAGCTTTATACTATTACAAATAATGATAATTAAAAGTTTTTGATAGATGTCTTTCACTTTTCACTAAGTAATTTTAGCCTCATAAAGCAAATTGTACTGTGCTCCTTCTCCTTGAATTTTCTGGAAAAAATTTATAGACTTTATATCATTTCTTTCTTAAATTTTGCTACAACTTGGTAGAGACATCATTTGAGTCTGGATTCTCTTTGTCAAAAATATTTTAATGATTAATTAAATTTCTGTAGTTAATGCAGGACTTATTAGCATACATATTTCTTTTTAATTATCTTTAGAATTTGTGTCTTTTGATGAATTTGATTACTTTTCCATTCCAATTAAGTTGTCAAATATGAAGGCATTAATTTTTTCTGATACTCTATTATTACTTTTTTTTTTTTGTACAGGGGATTGAACTCAGGGGCACTTGACCACTGAGCCACATCCCTAGACCTCTTTCATATATATATATTTTTAGAGACAGGGTCTCACCAAGTTGTTTATTGCCCCACTTTTGCTGAGGCTGGCTTTGAAATTGCGACCCTCCTATCTCAGCTTCCTTAACCACTGGGATTACAGGTGTGCACTGAGCTTTTAATGTTTTGCGATCTGTAGTAATAACCACTTTTTAAATTCTCATACTGATAATTTTAACTCCTCATGCTGATAATTTGTGTATTCTTTTTATTTTTCCTTTGGCTTAGAATTATTAATTTTCAGGCTGGGGATGTATAGCTCAAGTGGTAACACGCTCACCTGGCGAGCACGGGGCGCTGGGTTGGATCCTCAGCACCACATAAAATAAAATAAAGATGTTGTGTCCACCAAAAAAATAACTATAAAAATTCTCTCTCTCTCTCTCTCTCTCTCTCTCTCTCAAAAAAAAAAAAAAAAAAAAAAAAAGAATTATTAATTTTCTGATCCTGTCAAACAGGTTTTGGGTTCACCTTCTCTATTATTCAAAGTTAATTAATTTCTTCTCTGATCATTATTATTTATTTCCACTTTTATTATTTTATATTCTTTTTTAAGTTTCTTAAGATAGTCAATTAGTTCCTTTATTTGGGATCCCTCTCCTTTTCTACTATAAATATTTAATGCTCTAAAATTTTACCTAAGCATTAATTTGATAAAGTAATTGATACACTATTTTCATTCTCATTCAAAGGAAAGTTTATTTTTTTTAATGTTGCTGGTGTCCTTTTGGAAAAAAAAATAAAATAAATTGCTTAATTTCTATATTATGAGGGATTTTTCCAGATCTTTCTATGATTGACTTCTTGCTTAATTTTCTTATAATTAAAACACTGAAAGATGTAATTTTAATTATCTTAAATTTCAGTGCTTGTTTTGTTTGGATAACATCAACAATCTTGGTGAATATTATCTGTGAATTTAAAACATAATATATACCTTTGAATAATAATGAGTGTGGTATAAAATTTAATTAGGTCAAGGTGGTTGAGGTGTGTTCAGGTATTCTCTATTCTTTTAATTTAATTGCTTATTCTTAGTTATACATGACAGTTGAATCCATTTTGATAAAATTATAAAAGCATGGGATCTATCATATTCTAATTAGGACCCAATTCTTGATGCTTGGCATGATGGTGGGATTCACTTGGCTATTTTCATATGAGTACAAAGGAAGATTATGTTAGATTAATTCTACTGTATTACTGATTTTCTGTGTACTGGTTACATCATTTACTGAGGAAAGAGTGTTTAAGTTTCAAACTCTAAATGTACATTTTTCTAATTCCGTTTTTAATTGTTAGTTAATGTAAAGGGTTTCTTTTGTCAGGTACAAAGTTAATTTTTTCTTGTATGATTTGTTCAATGCCCTCTTTATGTAATATCCCTCTTTATTTCTAGTAATAGTCTTTGTCCCATTCTCTTGTCTTTATTTACGTATTTATTTATTTACTTTTGTTGTTTGGGGTGTGTGTGTGTGTGTGTGTTGCTAGGGATCAAACCCAAAACCTTTCACATGCCAGGATAAGGTCTCACTTAGTCACTCATGATAGTCTTGAACTGATATCCTATGCCTCACCCTCTTGAATAGCTGAGATTATAAGCATGTACCACACTCTATTTGCCTAACATTCTTTGTTCGCTATCAAATTGACAGTTGCTAATTTTCTCCTTTGTTTGGTGTTTGCATGGTTTTTATTGTTTTTTAACCATATATTCTTTATAGTGAGTTTCTTTATCTGGTCTCTTTCTATCTTTTAATTATTATACTTAGGCCCTTTACATTTAATAAAATTTTTTATACTGTTGGATTTAAATCCACTGCCTTACTGATTTCTTTTGTTTTGTTTCTGTATGTCCATTAAAAAAAAATCAATGGTGCATTAATTCTCTGTTTATTTTTCTAATTCAATCGTATCTCCATTATTATATTATTATATGCACACACACCTTTGTCAAAAATTGTTAATCTTTAGTGTTTACAATGTTATTTTTAATATATAACTGTTGTTCTTCAAATGATATGCCATTTTACCTTTTGTGTAAGAATATTTTTTGTTTTGTTTTCTTTTTTTGTGTAAGAATCTTATAAATCTATACTTACGATCTTTTTTTCTTAATTTTTGTCTTATCATAGTCATTGATCTTCATTTTAGCTGTTATATTGTCACAGAACATGATACTGTTTTCCTTTTGAGCATCAGCTATAATTTATACAGCCTCTTAGTACTGTTACTGTTTACATTTTGTATTAAGCAACCCTTTGCTCTTGGGGGTTAGCCTGTTTTGTATGTTTAGCAGCATCTCTTGTCTCTAAGCACTTCATGCCTAGAGCACCTATTGCCTAACTCTCCTTGCCTCTTCTCATAGAAATTTTCTTGTAACAATGAGTAAAGAGTTTACATACACTGACTATTGTTTTCAATTATTTTCTGTAGCCCTTTTCTCTTTTTATTTTACTTGCTCAGGTAAATGTTTACTTTAGACACTCTGTTCCTTTGATTTTTGAAACCATAGTAGAGTGTGTGACACATTTAAGATGATCTATAGAAGTTTCTGAAGTGAATACAGGCACTTGCAGATAAATCCGTTCCTGAAACAAATTATGTTTAATCTCTCAATCAGAAAAAAATACATTGAGATATAAGCATTTTCTTATTCTTACAGATGAATTACCTTTCACTACAGAAAATCTAGAATGTGAATGATTACCATGGAAATATTGACATTGACAAGCTGGAACTAGGCTACCGTACTTACAGGAATAATGCCGTCTGTAAGAATGTGCATGTGTATTTCTCCAGAAAACAAAGTGAAGATACCTAGGTAAACTGTGCTTGGTAGGGAAGAATTAGAACATGGGGAGCATAAAGAAAATCTTAATGTTTTGAGAGAAGGAATATATTTTTGTCCTTCTTCTATACCAATGATATGGCAGAGGAAATAGTCAATGAAAATACTAATCAAAGTATTCAAAATGCTATTCAAAATGTAGTTAAAAAAATACTATTGACTTTTCACAATTTTTAGAACTTCGAAGCCAAAACACTCTCCACCATCTAACAGACTAAATAATCTAAAGTTTTTATTTCATATTCTTTCTATATAGTCAAAATGATAAGAAATATCTACTTTTACAAAAATAACACATTTACCTATTAGCCTGTCATAGATATTAAATTTTGCATTATTAATAAGAATATACATGACTTAATTAAATCAATGTAGGAAATATTTCACCATCTTTTCATATTACCTACAGTGTCTGAATAGAATATTTTAAAGAAAATTCCATACCACTTTATCATGTGAAACTCCCTGAATGAAGGTATGTATTTAAGTATGTGTGTTTGTGTGTGTTGAGGCAGCTTTAGTGTCCCCTATACAAATATAATGCAGTTATTTACATATGTGTAATGCACACATATACATACATATATTTGGAGGGATACATTCTTGCAGATCAAAAAGATTCAAAGTTTAATTTCTTAAAATACTTCATATGTATTTATGGAAATTGAAATCATTGTTCAATCAAATCAAGCCTAAGTGACAGGAAGTCTGTGAGTCTCTTCCTTTGTCATCTCTCTAGTGGTTATCAAGCTGAAGATGAAGATGCTCTTGTCAGTTACTGGGCAACTGTGTATTATGTCCTCTTAAATAATTTTTATTTTTTCCCTTGAAAATAGCCACTTTGGGCTGGTTTTTAACCTGCATCTTAAAAACAAATTGTTAAAACAGGAATTGCAAAGTATTACATCAATTACTTTGAAATCTCTCATATTATATGTATGCAAATTTAAACTTGTGGGCCAGCTACATAATATGAACAACTTCATCTCAAGAAAACAAAAGAGAAACATTGTAAATCTTTACCAAGCTAGGTATGCTTTATTTATATGATGTCTAGTGTTGCCTGTTCAGCTTTTCTGTAATAGCTCTTATTTTTTAATAAAAATCAATGATTTTAGTGATTTGCTTTCAATGTTTGTTGAGAAAAATTCTATGCCTGTATTTGTGTGTATGTGTGTGCCTGTATTTGTATATGTCTTTGTGTGTACACTTGAGGGGATGGGAGATACAGAAGCCCATTTCAAGAATCTGTATATAACCCACAAGTTTGTTGTTTTCTATTTATTACATATTTTCAAGTTCTACAAAGTATCTAAATTTTAGACAATTCAGGCTAGACCAGATCCCAAGTAATGATTCATAAATCAATAATAGGCAACAAAATGTTATAATCTTTCTCTTTTTCTGTTTCTCTCTGTGTATTTGTGTATGTGTTTATAATAACATGGGACTATGTTCTCTGGTTAAAAGAAATAATGCAAAATGACAATAAATGTGTAATTCAGATAACTGTTTTGCACATCCTAATTTATCAAAATTGTCATTACATTTGAATTTAGCAATGGTGTGTTCTATAATAAGTTTCAATTTTTGAACAAAGAAAAAGAAAGAAGTGAACCCGAAGTAAAACTGTATTATATGCATTATCTATACTTTTCCCCTTTTTATGTATTTTATCATGTCTGAGGATTTTCTAGTGCACAGTAACAGGGAGAAAGTGTTAGACAAGCTCATAGGGAAACAAAATTCTGGGGCTACTTTCCTAATAAGCACACAAACTTGGTGAAATATTTCATATACCTGGTTTTAAAAGTCAACATTTTTAGTATTTGTTTAATTTAATTTGGATATATATATCTAGAATAACTTTCACCAGGTTAATAGTAATACTGATTTGTTTCAATGTCGCCTGGTGTTAATATTTTATAAATCTTACATGCAATTTGTGACACGACTTATTTAAAGTTAGCAGGAAAGCAGCCATCATCGTCTTTTGCAGATTCTAGTTTGCATACTAAATACAGATATTCTCATGCAGTACAGCACCTGCATAAATTTGAAAAATTGAGAATCATGAAAATAGTACTTCAATAGCAGTTCATTTCAGCAAAGGGACAAAATTTACCATGCAACATAACACCTTGAACAAGGTTAATGCCCTGTGCAAACCACATTTCCCTGGAGAAAATTTTGTTGTTGATGATGATAGTTTTAAATAAATATATACATAATTCTTTCAGGACACATGTTTTCCTGTCAGATGGATTTCCAAACACTGCTAAAATGCAAGACTAAATCATGAAGAGGCTGCAGCTATAGCAAAAATAATGTATAAACACATATCGACACACGTGCACTGCTTCAAGGGAGTGTAGTGGTCAGGGATCCTCAGTAAGAAATATATAATGTAGCACTTCTTACAGAAGAATTAAATAGGTCATGTCAGAATTTGCATGCAGAACTTTTGCACTTCTATTTCAGGCCTACATTTTTCTTTTTCATTGAGAATTGAAGTTTGTTTTTGAACACATTCCTCAATGATACTTGTAGAAAAATTATGATTGTTGATGGAAGTACAGGTTATAATTAAGAAAAATCAGAAACTAAACTATATATTGGCATTTAGTTTTTTTTTTTTTTTAATTTGTTTTCAATAATGAAAAGCAACTTAACTATGAACATGTTAACTCATTGGTGAGTCTCTGTTCCCTTTGCTAATTAGGGGACAAAGGGATAAGAGAGTGAATATAGAAATTATAGAAATCTATTTTATTACTCTATCTGAAGTTAGATACAGAAAGAGTGGACAATATACACACATTTTATCTAAAATTGATTCATTGAAAACATAATATATTCTTAGTCCTAGAAAATATATTACTATAGATTTAAAAATAGAGCACAGTCCCTGTCTTCAAGGGAATATAATCTTGCCTGGGTGGTAAATTGTTTTTACAGGAGCTGAAGTAAATTAGAAAGAGATTATGTAGTAATCTTGAAAAGTTGCCTCAAACTTGATTTTAAGCATGAAAGAGAGCCACCAAATTTACTAAAGAGGATTTTGATTTTGATATTATTTTAGGAAAATGAAACTATCACCACTGATTTATAAGTGTGAAGGTTATTTTATTATTTCATATTTTGTTGAAATACTACAATATATGTGACACTGCAAGTAATTTCATCTTTGAAATCCTCTTCTCTCTTGACTTTGATTAACATAACTCTGCTGGTTTTCCTAAAGTATTTCTCATTATTATTTCTTATTAATCTTTATGAGCTTATATTTTTTCCTTAAAAGGTTCATTTTTTTAAAAAAAATATTTCTTTGTAACGCTGGTATTTCATAGCATTCTGCCCTCAATTAAATGATCTTCTTACTCAACTTGATTTCCCTGGTGATCAAATTTATCTGAATTCCAATACTAGCTAAATGCTGGTGCTTCTTAACTTTGTTCTAGCCTCTCTCTTTTATGCCTAGATTCCAATATCAAACTATGCATGCCTATTTTCATTTGAATGTTAGAAAATGTTTAATATGCTCAATATTAAGTTCCTTTCTCCTTAGACAGTGGAAATCTTTGTGCATTTTCCACTCCATAGTAGTTTGACCTTCTTCACCCCTCCTCAGTTTAAATTTGGAGAAACGTCTTTCTAATTTTTGTGTATTCCTTTCCCTCTCAGTACAGATGCCAGTGCAGTTTTTGGAGAACACAAAAGGTTGATTTTGCTAGGTCTTTTACTATACTGGAGAATCTACAGACCAACGCCTTTGTAAAATAACACAACTGGATTGAAACTTACCATTGTTTATACTGTGATACAAAGACTGAAAAGTTAAAGTCCATTTACTCCATTTATTTCAGTGGTGTCATTTTTCTTACACAATTGTGTAGTTCTTGCTCTCTTAGTTCCTTCCCCGAGCTCTCTCTTATTTTCTGGCTATTATTCCAATTATACCAAATCTGATATCTTCTTGTATTAATTATTTGCTGCTGTGTAACACATTACCTCAAAATGAAGTCACTAAAAATAACACTCATTCATTGTATCCTACAGTTCTGTGCTTAAAGGATTTGGGAGTGGCTTATTTGAGTGCCTTTGGTTGAAGGTTTCTAAAGAGACTGTGTTCATGCTGTTGATGGGAATGCAGCCACTGCCAGAATGAACTTGGGTAGGTAAACCTAATTTAAGCCCAACTGCATCACTGTTGGCAGGTCTCAGAATAGGTTTCTAAGTTCATTATATTCATTAAAGGTAGCTATATAAGATCATAACTAAAATTAAATGGAAAGAAAAACTGTATGGAGCATCACTCAATGAAAATATCATCATGTGAAGTTTAGGGTACACATCTTATTGGAAAAATAGGAATTCAGGAGGCTAATAACACTACATGGTGATTGATATTCACCAGGGTCAATGATGCCAAGGGTAGGGGAATGGAAGAGAAGAGAAAGGAGAGGAGAGGAAAATGAGTGAATGAGTAAATGAATGAATGAATGAATGAATCATGGTTAAAATCTGTCTTTATAACTAGCTTCTGCGGTGGCAGTCTATTCCTTATGTTCTGTGTTCTTCCTTAAAAGTGAGTCAATAAATTCAGTCCACAAATAGATGTAGAGGAATATACAAGACTGTGACTCTAAGGGGACACAGATCACCAGGGAACATATTAGAAGCTGCCCAGCAGATGTTTTAGCACATTCCCTTTATACATAATACAGCCAGGATTGTCTTCCATTGATTATAGCTCTACAACTCTAGCTGATAAAACTACCTGAGCATTACTCTTTCTGTATTCATGTATCTTCTGATGCTCTTATGATCTACCCAGCCATCCAAGGTACAAATTTTGGATTATTGTTTGGCAGCTTTCCACAGCTCACCACACTAAACATGTTGCTACATTCCAATCCCTATTCTTCCTTCACTGTCCAAACCAAGTTAGCTGAAAGTAATATTCACAACCACACGCTTTACCCTTATTTTCTGCCTTTAGAATTTATATTTCTATTACTACCTTTAATCCCCTGAACATTTTCAGTGCACTAATATTTTCCTGTAATTTTCTTAACTTGAAACACCTTCACTGCCTTCTCCCCAGTGCCATAATAGATAACAGTCCTAGTTCATTCTTTTAGGTCAATTCAGCATTCATAGTATTTAGTTTCCCAAGTGTAAGCAATATATTGTCATTTGAAATCCACAACACCATGTAAATTTCAGTGATGTTGTTTTAATGAACTGTTAATGTTCCTGTTTTCCCCATAGGACTGTGGGACTATGGATTCTAACTTCTCTTTCACATTCATTTGGTATCTTCATGGTTTGAACATGCCTCCTTCATTTTGTTCTTATGGTTCTCTCGAGATGATAAACTATAAAAGAATTCTACATCAACATCCTAGATGATTCATTAAAGGTAGCTATATAAGATCATAACTAAAATTAAATGGAAAAAAAAACTGTATGGAACATCACTCAATGAAAATATCACCATGTGAAGTTTAGGGTACACATCTTATTGGAAAAATAGGAATTCAGGAGGCTAATAAGAAAATACTGGATAATTAAAAGTATTAGGTATATAGCTTATCATAATTGTAACCTTTTTCTTTCTTACATATGAAGTGGTTTTGTACAAAGTACCACAGGAATAAACTTAGAGCTAAAGAGACCTTAAGATTAACAGAGGCTCACAGGACACAGTGAAAATTTGCAAACTTTGATGATCAGAGACTGTGTTTACTTTAAAAAAAGTAAAGTTATTTTCAATACTCAAATTTTATTTATTTATTTATTTATTTTTATGCTCTGTGTTCTTACTTAAAAGTGAGTCAATAAATTCACTGAGGGTTGAACACAGGAGTAGTACTCAACCACTGAGCCACATTCCCAGCCCTATTTTGTATTTTATTTAGAGTAAGGGTCTCACTGAGTTGCCTAGTGTCTTGTGATTGCTGAGACTGACTTTGAACTTCCCTATCTGGTGGAATTACAGGTGTGTGCCACAGTCCGGCTTAAAATGATTTTTATATAGACCTATTACAAACCCAAAGTAGAAGCAGAGGAGTTAGCAATACCATGAGTGCCTTCACTAGGGATCATTATTATCTATAAAGTATGACTTCCAAGTGATACAGTAGACATGAGAGCTGATTTCCTCTTTAATTTTTTTTTTTTAATTTAGTACTCTTCTCTTACCTTGACTTTCATATTTGTTCTTTTTCACTGAGAAATCATGTTTTTACTCTTAGGTAAAAAATGCAGAAAAATCATACTTTCATAGCAGAAGCTTATAAAGCCTAGCTTTCTGTACAGATATATCTGGAAATAATTTTTATACTGTGTAGTCTTTGACTAAATCTTTTTCTCAGGGAAAAAAGGCTTTCTTATTAATATTTTAAAAATAAAATTGATTTAGTCATTGTAAATGATGTTATTGGAACACATATTTAGACTCACCTTTCTTGAAAAACTTCCCTGTAAATTAAAATTCTTTACTTTTTAACCAACCTGCTCATTTTAAATTGTAAAATAAGAATTGATCCTTGATAATTGTCTCGCCAGTGGTTTATTTTAGCATCTTTTGTTCATGTACCATTGAGCCACACAAAGTCTTTATTTTTAAATGTAATGCTTGAAATATTTATGCTTATATAATGTTTATTTCTTTAGGAATGAATAGAAAGTTTTAGAAGACCACAAATGATAATAGGTTTCTGTTCATTTGAGAATATGTATGATTAAAAAAAGAATCATATTTATGCTTAGTCTATATTTAATCAGATTTCAAATTTTGAGCTGTATTTGGATATTTCATAGCATGCTTATACATATTTGTACATTTCCTTTGAATATGCATTCCTAGCTTTGACAATGTAATGTCATTTAATTATGTAATATGTTTGCATTTCCCAGTCCCTACTTTTTATCATCAGTTGAGACATTGGTTATTTTTACTGGAAAATGCAGAATAAAAATGGACAACACTTTTATTCTTAGAATTTCCTATTTTATCTTTGGAAACTGATAATGTTATTCAACCATGTTTCCAGATTTTTAGACTATTTGGCATTTTCTTTACAGAGTTATAAAAATCTGCTCTTTGCATAATGAGACTTCCTTTAATATCCATTTAAAACCCAACAAAGTTCATATTCTTTAAGTAGGTGAGTAACTCAGGGTAATTTATAGTTTCAAGACTACCCAGTGCTTTTATAGTCTCTGTGTGTGTTTGTGTATGTGTGTGTCTGTGTGTGTGTGTTTCTTAACTGATATCCAGATAGTCTGCCTACTAGTTAACATTAAGTCATCCTTAAGATTTTTCTCTTTTATATTTACTTCAATTAGTTCTCAGGTGTTAGCCCCAAGAGTTTAAACTGAATTGTCTTTCATACTTTCATTAAAATTCTGATGCTAACATTTAGAGTATACAAAAATCATGTGGAGAATGTTTGTAGATAATTAATTACATCAACATACACACAGAAAAAAATTTTCCTTTCATGCAAATGAGCTCTTTATTCCTTTGAAAAAAGGTAAAAGACTTGATGATAGTAGAATTGCTAAAACAAAATATTGTAAGACATATTTTCTGAAAATTTCTCTCCTATGTACATCAGAGTAGGCTTTAATAAATAAAATTTCTTCACTTGCCCCAAAACTTTTAAATATGTTATATAAGACACTTCTTCCTCATGTTCCCAAGCAACCTTTCTCTCTTCATCGTCTTCCTTTTTTATTACATTCTTATTCCAAAATTCTAGCATCAGGGATGTTTAGCATGTCTTGTCATTTTCTCTCAATATATCTTACTATGATTATCTCTGTGACTTCAATGCCCCCTTCTCAATCATCTGATCACACTTGAATTGATTTTTTCTAAGTGCCATGAATTTTGCAACTAGGACTTAAGAATAAATAAAAAGAGACCTTTATTTAATATTCCACATTTCAAAATCAGAACTGCAGAAGCATTATAAAGATCACTCAGAAATATTTTTGGGAATTGATTAAAAGATTATAGTACCAGCTGTGATCCTACAAGTATCACTTCAACTTCGTGACAATTTTTCTCCATCTATGTAGACTACAGAGAAAAATGAATGGAGACTCCTACCTGGGGACTTCTAAGATGTTCTATTTCCCATACCTGAGCTAAGCAAGGAGACACTCTTTTGAAATGCTCAGCCTTAGATATGGAAGTGTCTATAGATAGGAGAAACTAAAATCTTAAGCTCTGGCAGGAAGTTTGCTAATCTGTGGGGGGAAAAAACCAAAAAACAAAACAACAACAACAAACAAACAAACAAACAAATAACAGTGTGGCCAGACTTGGGAGGTGTGAGGACAGGATTCAGAGGAGAGCTTTAAGGTGTCACACGTTTGTAGGAGATAAGTGTGACCTCTGCTTGTCTTCTTCTTCTTTGATGGAGATACATGGGGATGAACTCACATCTGGAGGATAACACAGTGTTAAAGCAAGAGCAGATGTGATTTGAATGAGCATTGACATGGCTATTTTTATTTAGGCTGGGCCAAATCTTTAGAACATGGAAGAGAAAAATAACACATGATATTACCATAAGAGAACTTTTCTGCCTCTCATCAGGAAAAGAAAACTTAGAATTCTTTTGTCTGTGGGCAGGTAAAGGAGACAAATCAAACCATTTTATATGAGTATGCTACCTACATGAAATTATTTTAAAAACACTAAATTCCTACAATACTACCTTAAAAGAAAGGGTATGAGGGCAACTGAGTTCCATCTAGTCAAATGAGAATTAGTTTTAGGAAATAACAGAACTCAACATTCTTCTATTTCCTAGCCTTATTTATTTTCTATGTTAGAATTTTTTGTTATCAAGGAAAGTTGCACTGTTAATATTATCCTACCAAGTCCTTAGTACTTGGTTGATGCCCCAGATTTATTTTTTTGACTTTCTTTGGCATAAACATTCCTAGCATACTTTCTTTCTTAAAATTAGGTCTTCTTTCTCTTCAGTAATTCCCATTGTTTGTTTTTTTTTCTTATTATCTCTATTATCAATTATTATTGTTATTTGCCGTATTATATTATTTAGTAATCAAAATAGTTTTCCTACTACTCTTCTATCTCTTTGACTATGTTCACAGTATCTTAATCATCTTGGAATTTTGACTTCCTAGCACAATCCCTAGCAGTTAAAATGTGTAAACCATATTGTTCGCTTGGTATGTTCTATGCTTTTGTGGTTCAATAATCAGATGGGAAGGCATCTCCTTAAAAGCTGAATATAGAAAAGAAAACAGGAAACTAAAAAGGAAATTTCAATAGAGTATGTGGCAGTCTACGGAGTAAGGTTATTCAAAAGAGAGGCTTAGTTAGACAAGAGGTAATAACCTAATTTCAGCATTCAGCATGAAAATTATCTTATATTTCCTGTAAAACTAATGCATATATGAAACTGGAACATGAGCAGAGATTAGAGAGTTGAAAGAACAAAAATATATTCTAACTCAGGAGTTAGCAGACTTTTTGGGCCAGATATAAAATATTTTGGGCTTTAAAGACATATGGAGTCTATCACATGTACTCAACTCTACCATTGTAGTGAGTAAAAATAAGCAACATATCAGGGAGTGGATGTGGTGTGTTGCAATAAAACAACTCAGGTAGGCAGAGGACTGATCTCTGATCTCTGTTCTAGGAAAGACAGTAGCATCTAAGAGCAGATAAATGTTGTTGCAGGGGAATCTTGAATGAGTTGGTCATACATGGTATGTAAAGGTAAAGTTTTGACGGCGATGAGACTTAAAATAGGAGATGTGGAGAAATGTAAGAACAGGATGAGGATTTCACTTGTTACTTTAAGTAATTAAGCCTTTTGTCAGTAATTCAGAGGATGGATGATAGAAGGTTATAGGGATGATGTTTGAAGCAAAATTGCCTGGAAGAACTTGAGAAGAATAATTCCTGAGCTTATGCCATATAATAATGTGCAACAAAATGGAGTAGTTTGGGAAGTCATGTGTTAGAAAAATTTCTCCAGCTGTCTTTCTGGATATGAATCACTACACTGTGTGCCAGGGTGATTATGAAGAGTTCAAATCAGGATTTTGGATGGCAACATTTCCTTTTTCTGTCTATCATTCTTGAGGTTTCATGGAAATGCATTTAAGGAGTCAATTAGAGACTGAACAATTCAGAGATGGCCCAAGTAAAAAGATGATGAGAGATTTTAATAGGGCATAGATAGTATAAACAGGCAAAAGTGAATATTTTGGAGACAAGTTTTGCTGAATCAGTAGCTGATGATTGCCAAAAGAGATTGAAACAATGCTTTGTGATCTCAGTATTTTAACTTGAATTTGCCTTTAAATATTCAGAAGGTAAACAATATAAGAATAGAGACAACAATATATATGATTACAAGGAACTTAATGACTTCATTGTTAAAAATTTTAAGACTTTTTTCATATCAAATTAATACAAAACAAATTAAAGACAAATGGTACTTCTGAATTGGAAAAGTGTCTGGTCATTCTCATTCTTTGGGAAAATTGTATTCTTAATTTTCTTATGAACTTTTAATTGTTTAAGAAAGAATTAAGATTGGTGACATATTGTATTCATATGCCATTTGTCATTTGTCTATGTATTTAATGAAATTATAGACTTCAGTTGTGGCAACAGCAATGTTGAGTTATCATTCTAAATATAATGTTATATCTGAATTATGTTTTATGTTTGTTTTGTTTTTTGAGAGAAAAAGAAAGAGACACTATAGGAGAATACGAAAAGGCATCATATGAGTAACTTTATATTTTGATGTGGCTAATTCTAAAATTTTAAGGCAGGAATTTGACGATGACTTTAATAAATCTTGTGGCTTTGTATGTATCTATTTTGACATATGCCTCTAGGTCAATGCCACTAACACATCTAGTTTCTTCTTTTCTGGGAAGCACAGATCTATTCACTGCTAAGCATGACAAGAGTGATTGGTTGAGGGTCTTTCAAAGGATTTAGAGTCATCACTGGGGACAAGTAAGAAGGAAATGCCATAAGATCTAAAGAAGAACAAAGTCCCCATTAAGAACAGAGAGTTGAACATTATTACTTAAGGGTGTCTCCTATCTAGTCTCATGTGTCACTTGAAATTTATTTAGACTTCAAGCACAAAATAGGCTAGGGTGAGATTAAAGGTCTAGCAACCTTTACATGTCTTTTCTAGAATGAGTTTCCAGGGAGGAGAGAGAAGATCATGATTCATATTGATGTCATCTTTCTAGTTATTTTGCAGGCATATATGCCAATCAAGTCTTCATATTTTACTTATTATTTAGCACATCTTACTTATTTTTTCCAAAATTTCTAGAAAGGAATAGCTCAAAAGTCACAGGAAAGTGTCAGAAACCCACGTGTAAGTTTTTGTCTTCCTCAACATATCATGAGTCTTTGAAAGCGGAAAGAAAAGCAGGACATTTTCTATATACAACATGGCAATTGTTTCTGAATGTTTCAGGATCTAGTTAAGACATTTATTATTTCCTCATTTCTTTTAATTCATTTATCTCAAAGATGAAAAGCACAAAGTTGTCATTCGTAACAGGAAAGTCATTCAAATCACAAGGATGTTTCTACTCATATTCTACACTTATTAATACTTAAATTATATCCCCCCACATTTTGATGCAACACAACTTTACACATATTTTCAAAAATGTTGTTTTCCTATTTAAGATCTTCTTAATGGAAATAATCAGGAAGTAAGTCTAATATAGATTTAAAATGTAAACGTAGGGAGACACGATCCATTATAAGGCAAAGAAAATACACGGTGCAGAAGTAAGCATAAGATTAATTTAGTTCCAATGTCAGAGTTCAAATTCCCACTCTGCCACATATAAACTGTGAAATTGAATAAAGATATTTTACCTCTCTGCCCTATGTTACTCATTTACAAAGTCATCTCAGTCATAAACGCAATGCAGATTTTATTAATTAAATATAAATCACTTAGATGTCACACATATTAAGTAATGATTCAAGGTTAGTTATCTTTAATTATTAGGCTGCTAACGGTCCATTCTTTAAAAATAAACATAGAGTTTTTATATTTCTTCCTTTGTTATCTATGGCACAAAAATGTAACATAATTTATAAAAGTAACTAGGGTATGCACAGTTGTTAAATTTCAAATTTAATTCTCTAATATGGAGCACAAAATTTTGTTTTAGATAGAAATTAACCTGCACCCCTTTCATGTAAATGTTCATGTAATGATTAGTATTGCTATTCAAAATAAAGAGAATTGATATAATTCCTTGGTTAATGTTGTTTCAAATATTTACATTGAAAATGAGAGTTTTTGCTACCCATAGGTTTTAGTCTTTGCAGAATTTCTCTGCATTTATGTTAATCATGATGTTAAAAAAGAAGCATATATTTAAATATATAAATAAGTATGTAGGCACATACTATCTTTAATTGTGTACATGTTCAGAAAATTCTGTCCCTAATTCAAGCTAAGCATATGTGTGTGTGTGTGTGTGTGTGTGTGTGTGTGTATTCTTAGAATATATGCACATTATGTGTAAAGCTAAGTACATACATTGATGGTTGTCTTAATTTTGCTTAAGTAATTAAGAATTATATAAGTGAAAACAACTTTTATTTTTAGAACAAAAGAAGTTATCTAAAGTTACTCAAATTTAGATTGAATATATATTTTTTTAACTCTGACATACAAATAGCAGCGGTATGTCTGACATGTTTCAAATTCCTTATGTAAGGTGACATCCATACAATTTGTTAGATTGTTACCTTTGTGTGGCTTATTTCCACAGGTCTTTGGAGTGTGACTGGATGTGTATCTTGGTATGTAAATCAGTCTGAACAGAACACTGAATAGATCATGTGTAGTAAAGGCAGAATTGGAGCCATCATCCTGTGCAAATTAAAGGATAGACTCTGTCTGTGGATGAGATGAAAGGGCGTTAGCCTGGTATTAGCCATTTTTTTCTTCAGTCTCTCTTGGTTTTACCAACCTTCCCAAAGAAGCTCTCATCTCCCTGCCTCAACCAGAAGGTGAACTTAAAACACTCTGTATGACTTGACTTTGCTATTGCTGCCCAGCAGTCATGACAAGGGATTCCACATAGTGAGGATTTTCTCATAGTGTGAACTTTCCTGTATTTCATTTCCTTGCCAAAACATTTTCCATCTCATTATTAATAATTGAAAAGAGGGGCTAAGATGACATTTTATTTTTACCTTTTAAGGATTAAAGAAACTTGACCCACAAAGATCTATAACTTTCTGAGTCTCTTGTAAAGAGGACAATTTAGCAGTGCTATTGAAGAGAAAATTAGATAGACATTTACAGGAAAAGGCTAACAGATTCATAATAGAATAGCAACCTTAGTACCTTTGGTTCCTCTCCAATAAAGATCATGAAGAATATTGCCAAACCTTTGAAGTATCTTTGCAATAACCTAAGTACTTATAGCTATGAACCAGTGTTGTTCAGTTACTAAAATGGAGTAGAAACATCTATCTCATATAGAAAAATTGGATGGCTGTTATTTTATAGTAGATTTGCAGTTATTAATATTTATGCCAATAATAGTTTAATCGTGCAACTCTTAATATATATGGAAAGAAACTGTGCATAGACAAATGCATAAAATTGAAAAATAAACATATAACAAAAGATAAACATCTATTGAACAGACAATATCCATGCATACCAAATAAACCACCATTTTTATGACCATAATATTTATTTCTCAATTTTATTTTGGTTACATTAGTGACAACAGAAAATAACAATTGACAGTTGAGGTATTATGCTAAGTTTCAATAAAAATATAAAAATAAAGACTGTGCAAAGTGAAATTTTTTCTGCTTTTATAATCTTTAATTGCAGAAATTTACACACTTAAGTTACCATCTGTTTCCTTAGGGAAGAAATCATTTTTATTTCTCTCTCTCATCGTGAAAACAGCTGTCAGCCAGGAGGGCAGAGCTGAAATTTATTTATCACAGCACATGAAGCATGGAACAGACTCCACTAATCCATGAGTCAAAACTTCTCACAAATTTACCTTGCTTTTGGTTTGTTCATCACTCTCTTCTCTGCTTTTTATTTTTTATTTTTCTTATACTAATAATGTTCAAAGTTGTGGATGACTTTGTTTTTAGAACTATTTGAGTTAAGGCAATTCTTTCAAGAAGAGCTTTGTATTGAGTCATTCACTTTTAAATATATTAATTCTTAAAGTCATTTTAAACTTATTGAAAAAAAATAAATACATCACAATTTGATTAATTTTAACTAGTTGAACACACCCATTGAATGAAGATCCAAATTAAATTCCATTCTGATCACTTCTGGTCTTCTTGAAAGATAACGATAACTTTGATTATACACACACACACACACACACACACACACATTTATCTCTGTAATTGTATTTCTCTCTTTTTTTCTTAGCACTGTCATTTTTCTGAAGCATTTTAAAGATTGAGTTAAAATCTGTACACAATTTAAATGTACACACATGAAGTATACAATTTGATAAATTTTGGCAAGTTTACTTACCTGTTTAATCAAAACCACCATTAAAAATTGAGTCATCCAGGGCTTGGGTTGTAGCTCAGAGGCAGAACATTTGCCTAGCATGTGTGAGGCATTGTATTAGAAACTTATTACCCCATAAAAATAAATAAATAAATAAATAAATGGCATTCTGTCCATCTACAAATACAAAACTAAATAAATAAATGAATAAGTTGAGTCATCCAAAAATGTTTTCTTATGTCTTCTTCTATTTAATCCACACACTCCAGACAAAAGTTTTCTGAATTCTAGCACCTTAAAACTGTTATGCTGGGCTGGAATGTGGCTCAAGAGGTAACATACTCGCCTGGCATGCGCTTGGCGCTGGGTTCGATCCTCAGCACCACATAAAAATAAAAATTTTGTATACACTGAAAACTAAAAAAAAAATAAATATTAAAAAAATTCTCTCTCTCTCTCTTTCTCTCTCTCTCTCTCTCTCCTCTCTCTCTTTAAAAAAAACTGTCACACTTAATATTAGCATTTTATAGGTACGAAACATATAGTTTGCATATTTAGGGTTCTGGGTCCTTTTTCAACCAACATGTCATTTTCACAATTCATTCATGTTGCTTCATATATCATAGGTGTCAGATAGTCAGTTGAGAAAGATGGTTTGTAGAGTCCCTAAAATATTGAAAGGTGCTGAGTTTTTTTTAAATTTGTTTTAATTAGTTACACATGACAGATCTTGAGGTATCATAGGGTGCTGAGTTTTGAGACACGATAGATTAACATATACCACAAGGAAAGAGACAAGTATAAAAACATGTTGTAATAATTGACAGTACACATTTATGAATGGTGAGAATGGAAGGAAAAAAAAACAAGAAAGAAGGATATAACTAAAACACTGTAAATTTGTGACTTCAGAATAGTTTGGGGTATACTGAGACCAGAATCTAGTGTTTTTTTTTTTGTTGTTGTTGTTGTTTGTTTGTTTTGTTTTGTTTTGTTTAACTATCAGAGGACAAATATTTAGTTAACCAGTTTCAGAATTTAGAATAATTTCACTAACTGTAAAATTAAAGGAATAAAATTGTAAAAAGTGACTGTGGACTTAAATATATTTATGGAATGGAGCAGATGCAACAGCTGAAAGATAAAAAGAAATTTCCATTACTTTCTGACTCTAAAGTCTGATCCAGAGACCCAGGTCTCTGCTAACTGGAAATCCAAATAGTTACTATTATCATGTACACTTGATATATTTTGACAGGGTTTTTTGTACTCCTGCCCATAGTTTTATGGCCAGTTGGGGATTGTGATTCTAAAAAATCAATGCAGCAGGGAGTCAGAAAGACTGAAAGTGGTGTGGAAGCATGAAGAAGTGAAACTTAGAAACAATTTTGTCCAAAATAAAGCACTTTCAGCAGGATGGATAAGAGAAAATTCCTGGAAATAGTGAATTCTCAGCATTATGCTATCATTTCTTTGAGATTATCAGAATACCAAGCAAAGGTCTTATGTGGGGCAGAGTACAGGAATCTTGCTTTCTATAAATGCAATTGGCAATGGGAACAGGGCAGAACATTGCAGTCTTTAAAACCAACTTATTTGATTGGTCTAGATATGAAAGTCATTTAAGCAGTGCTATGTGAAAGGATGCCCAGGTAAAGGATTTTCTCACAACTTTTTGTTCTGCAAAAGTAAAATTTTGATTAACTTCATTTTTGCTAGATCTATAATAAGGAAATTAAAAGGATATAGAAACATAGTTCCTATGAAATTTGCTATAAAGTGAAACAGAGGAAACATTACCATGAAGATGCACAAGAAAAACAAATTTCTGTAATTTCTCAGTATCCACAGGGTACCATTTGTGGGCCACCCCAATAGGAATAAACATACACAAATGCTCAAGTCCCTTGTATAAAATGGGGCAGTACTATTTGCACATAACCTATGCCTATCATCCATATACTTCAAATCACCTCTAGATTATTTATAATACCTAATAAACTGTAAATGCTAGGTAAATGTTTGTTATACTATATTGTTTAGGGAATAATGACAAGTGAATAGTCTGTCCATGTGTAGTAAAGATGCAGCTTTTTGGAATGTTTTTGGTCTACAGATGGTTGAATCCAAGGATACAAAACCGATATGAATCTGACAATTACCTACTGCAGAAGCCCAGAGAAATTCTTACAGGAACCCTTTAGGAAAGTGTAATTTGAAGAGAGAGCACTGGTATAACAATACTGGAAGCCATGAATCTCTGGTATCCTGTTTGTAGCTTGCTTCTGTCTACTGATTATGTTCAGGCTTAATCCTTTCCTTGTTAAGATTAATGAGGCTAAGAACACCTGACTTCATGAATTCATGAATCTGACAGGATCCAGCTAACAGTGGGCTGCTCTAGCTTCCTGGTTACTTTATATGCTGTGGTATGATGATTGCTTCTATCTATAAACTTGGCTGGACCGCAGTGCCCAGATTTGTGTTCTGACATTGTGCTAAATGTTTCTGGGAGAGTGTTTTGGAAGGAATTTGATACCTAAATCTGTGGACTTTGGAGTAGAGCTGATTGCCCTGTTTAATATACATGGGCTTTGTTAAGTAACTTGAAAGTTTGAATAGACCAAGATCCTAACCTACATTACGTAAAAGGAAATCATCTAGCAGATGGCTTTGGGACTTGGTCTACAGTACTAATGCTTCCCTCATTGGCCAGCTTGCTGGCCTATACTACATATTTTAGAATGTAAGACATTCTCTGAGACAGGCACAAGGGAGGGAGGAAGAGAGGGAGGGAGGGAGGGAGGGAGGGGGAGAGAGAGAGAGAGAGAGAGAGAGAGAGAGAGAGAGAACACTAAATATTACTTGACCAGATCAGTGAAACTTTTAGGGATACGCGCACACACACACACACACACACACACACACACACAGAGAGAGAGAGAGAGAGAGAGAGAGAGAGAGAGAATGATGTACAAAGATGTCTGTTCTCTGCCCAAGCCTGTTATATGCCTAGATTCTCTTTATCTCTGTCATGAGGTTTATGATTCTGTGTTACTGCTGGCACCACCTTGATGGAAAAACCCCAATATTCTGATAGAACTCTTTAGGAAAGTATATTCTGAAGAGAGAGCACTGGTATAACAATACTGGAAGCCATGGATCTCTGGTATCATCTATCTCTGGTATCTCTGGTATCCTGAGACTTTCCTTCTCAGTCTTACTCAAAACTTCATACTTCCTACTACTGATGTTTCCTATATCATCAGTTCTATTAGATCATAAGGATCACATACCAGAGCTGCTTACTCTCTGCTGCAGATCTGCTACAAACTCTTTTCTGGCTCTGGATCAGAGATCTGCCAGCCTGTCTCATTTAAAGTCTACCAACCATAGTTATATTTGTAGGTATGAAACGCAATGTCTCCAGAATCCAAAAAGTATGATAGACAATACACTTGCTTTACTGTAGGAATAGTTAAGCGCAACTATTTTTCTTTTACATTAGAGGGGATTCCTTGATCTTTATAACCATAAAATTTTTATTGTTATGTGGAGGTAATGAATATTTACAGTGTATTCCTCTCAGTTTGAGTCCTAAAAATCTTGTCAGTGTATTAACCATGTGTAGCTCACCAAGCTCAATAAACACGATCTCATTGATGTAGTCAATCAATGTGATATTCTGCAAGATTTCCAGGACTATTTCTTTTCAAATGATCTTACAACAGAGGTGGGAAAGTTAATATAAACCTGGGGCCAAACTCTAAACATATATCATTTGTGTGGTAGGATAATTCTTTGACACAGTTTAGAGTGCATGATATTCATTATGGATCTATATTTGTGAAAGAACAGAAATGAGACTGTGAAAGGGATTAGTTGAATTACAAGGCAGGCTCACCAATGCTTTGGCAAATGCTGGAGTGAATATTTCCCAGGAGGTTTGTCTGCCTTTTAGCTGACACAACAGGACATTTGCATTCCTGCCTGATTCTGTAACAGGATGTGTATTGTCTCAGGAAAGGCCTGGCTTGAGCAAGGGAGCCCTAATCACAACATAGAATTGATAAAAGTTATTATGTGAAAAGGGTATCAAGGAAAAAAAGAGAAAAAAATATTGAAAGCCTAAGGGGGCACTGATTGAAACAAGCCCTTAAATTCAAAAGATCAGTGCTTAGCATTTAAGCTTCATGCAGGGACTTTGTTTTTTGTGGTATTAACAGCTCCCAGAACAATGTCAAGTATTTAGTAGGCAAAAATAAATAAATAAATAAATAAATAATATTTTGAATTGATTGTTAAATTCTCATTTCATTTTAAAATATAAAACTCAGAAGAATTATACTACATGCTTCTATGCAATAAGGCATAGTTTAAGAGAGCTCTAGAACTAAGACTGTCAGGTTTTGGAACCCTGCTTTTGCCATTGTATTAGATGATTTTAAAGATTCCATAACTGGTTCTCTTATGTTAACCATGGGGTAAGCTTATAATTACCTATCACTATATTTGCAGTTAGACCAAGGAGTTTTTGTTAATGGGTATCACTGTGCTGTGAATCACTTAATTGCCAGTGCAAAACTTTATGCACCCTCTTCCTAAACAACCTTGGTCAGAGTAGGTCAAGATGGGACACAGGATCAAAGCTGTATGCATTGTCACCGATGCAAGGAGCACAGTTGCCTTAACAAATATCCTGCCTTGGACTAGACTGTTACCAAAAATTGCCTTTTGTGCATATCTGAACTTGTAAATTATTGTGGCATAATCTAGTCTAATCAGATCATTATTTCTTTCTTCACATTATGTAAAATACTTATCCTCTCCATGACTCAGTTTTCTTTATAATGGGCTAATGATTATATGAACCTCAATATTTTTGTAAAAATAAAAGGTACTAATCCAAGTCAAGTATTTCTTAAAGATCCTGGCTAATATTCAGACATTACTAAGGTAAAAGTAAAAGTAAAACATAAGGAAGAACAGCCCATTTCCATGGATGTAAATAGAGTAGGAGGTCTTACAGGTTTACTCATGCATAATGGGCAGCTGTAATATAAATTTTTCTGTCTTTTCCATAACAGCCTCATTAAATTTTCTACCAGTTAAGAATGGTTTATTCAAAGATGGTTTTCTTGTGACTTTTTAAAGGAAAAAAAATGTTCAAGCTGATGCTTCTTTTTAATTGTAGTAAAAAGCTTTATTTTTATATGGTTGTTGAAAAATTTGTGGAAGTATAACAGGAACTTAGAGACTGCTTTTGCTAAAGGCATGGACTCTTCACTTGGGCCTGAAGATGCCCAGCTAAAAGCAGGATATACAGTTGGCATCTCTACCTTCATTTTGTATTTTTCTCCTGCAAACTCCGGGTCATATTCCTTCTCAGCTTTACACATAGACATGCTAATTATTTAAAGAGTGTCTGTCTAAAAACTGGTAATTATGGGAGTACACAGATAACTAGAGCTCACTATTAGCCCTAAATTTACCTAATTTTCTTTATCAACCTTCAAGGATCAATACACCAAGATATTTTCAACATTTTTCAGGAACTTTGTAAAGAGTCATTCTACAGAGTCCTGTTCCAGATCTTCACAGCAGCACCTAGAAGTCTCTAGTCATTGAATTAAACCTGAAAGAGTTAATTCTAACTTGCCTTTCTGACTTGTCCTTTACTTTGAGTCATTTTCTCCTACACTGACCTTGAATTCGAGGAACAGAGACAGCTCACCTCATGGTAAGGCTACTCCACTATGTAGGAACAATCACTTCAAGGTGGGCACCAAACTGCCCTCTCAAGTGATAAATAGATTCTCTAGGTCCTGACAAAAAAATGATATGAGAACTATCTGTCTAATCACAGTTTGATGAAAACTCCTTATCCGTATATTCTTGGTACCCTGCCCAGTTCTTCCCCTATTTAAACCTGGAGCTTAAGTTAGTACCCTTACAACTGGATTGAGAAGGCTTGGTGTCCTGTTCTTTCCAGTGTGGCTATCTTAAATACTAAATTTCTTTCCTATTTCATCATTGCTTCTGCTGTTTGGTTTTCTCTTAGGCGGAATAGCTGGCATGGTATATTGGGATTCTCTGAAGTCAGGCCCCAACCCCAACTAGATTTTCAAGTGAGTAATAGGATTATATACAAATATTTTTTTGTTTAGGAGATTTTAGAAAGGCAAAAATGACTTAGGAGGCTGAATAATGCCTTTGAAGATGCCCAGGTCCTACTCCCCAGGATCAGTGACTGTTATTTTATATGGAAAAAGGGAGTTTCCCAATGTGATCAAGTTAAAGATCTTGAGATAGGATATTGATCCAGGTAAGCCTACCGGCATCACAAGGATCCATGTTAGAGGGACACAGCAGGAATCAGAGTCAGATAGAAATCATTACAAATAGAGTATGTGTTGGATTTAGCCAGGAAATTGTGACACCTTATTAGAGCAGCAATAGGAGATTAATCCAATGTGTTATTTTAAAAGTTGATTATTTTGAGAGGTCATTAATCACATTGTTTAAATCAATCAATCAATCAAACAAACAAAAAGTTGATTTTTGAGCTCCTTGGCTATTATTAATAATTGTTATTGAAATATTTTTAATACTCCATTACCAATAACATAATTTACATTTTTGGGGGAGCTGTTTTCAATAAACACAGAATGAAGAATAACAGCAATTTGCCTAAAATAAAAGGAATCTATTATTCTTTTATTTCCTAAATTTATTTCTCATCTTCATGGCCAAAAATAATTCAGCATACATAAGAAACATATTTTTATTTCTTTATAAACCATATGTATGTGTGACTATATAAGGTATAGTCATATTCGTATAATACTAATAAGCATATACCTTTAAATGATGTACAATAAAATATATAGAACACTTGTGATTGGAATACCTAATACTTTGTTTCAGCATCTCATTTGATCTTATTGAAAATCCCTTGAAGTTTTGCTGTCCTCAATAAAAAATGGTGCACTAGACAACCAATATAGATCTCCTCCTATTTTTTAATGATTTTCTTCTTTTTCAACTGTGAGCTTGTTTTCCTGTTAATGACAAACATAACACAGAATTAGTTAGATGCTATGGGGTATGATACTGAATAAGCAATGTGACTAATCCTCATTGTGTATTCCCAAGATGACTCTTAGTACTCTATTTTCATGTCTCCTGAGCACTATAGCTTATTAAAATTGTCTACTTCTGCAATGTTTCACTTAAAGGTATTATGATGCAATGTATTTTCTTTCTTAACTTGCCAAGGTGATGAACTAAAATTATATGATCATTTGGTTAATGACATTAATTTATCTGTGTGAATATGTTTTTTACAAAATCACATGCTGTTATGGCAGGAAATCAGATTAAGGTTCTTGCATTTTGAAAAATCAGATAATATACATGCCACATCTAAAGAGACATTTTGTTGAATGAGTCTATTTTAATCTCAGTATGATGATGCCAATCTTGTGGTTTTTCATATTAGAGTAAAATGTAGAACAGAGCTTTTCTATTTCTAAAAATTGCTAGATTTCCTTCAAAGTTCCTTGCCTTCAGACACCCCAAGTGACCTAACCCATCATTACAATGTGCTATATTTTACATGAAGGGGGAAAACAACCCAGAGATACTGCCATTTGTAAGCTGGCTTAAATATCTGCCAACAATGAATAATTTAAGTGCCAAATGACTTTAAAAGGACTGTGGTGGTTTGAAATTTAAAACATCTGCTGAAATCTTTTTTATAAACAAAGGACCCTAGTAACCTCCCACAGCATAACCAAATTTCTGTCAATAATATTACTGTCAGAAAGATCAAAGACAAAAATAATACTCAGTTTCCATTAATGCATCTTTTTCTTCAATCCCATATCTAATGCCCCCCCCAAAAAAAACCTAGTTGTTTTTTGACCTTGGGGTGAAATCACGTCTATATAATATTTAAATTTTATTTTGTAATTCAAACCAAAACTCAGAAATAATTTTTCTTATGTATGACTTGGTATATTCTAATGTTGAATTACTATATGTAATTTAAAAGTAAGATTGTCTGCAAATGAATCCAATTCTTCACTTTGGGCTACATGAACAGTAACCTGTGGGGAATCCTGAGGGAATGGTATTGCCATGGTGCCATGATAACTTTCTACCTACCCACAGAGGTCATTTGTGTAAAGCATTAAACAGTGCTGAGTTGCTTCAGAGTGTCTTGTGATCCTCCTTGAATAGGACAAGATGGGGATTTGTAGTCATCTGCTCCAAGAAAGTCTCCGATTTATCCTTTTCCCCTAGAAAGCTTTTAGACATGTTCCTCATTGGCTCCAGGGTTCTGAAAAACCATGTACCCACTCACCTAGAATATAGTTGAAGCCTATAAACCCCTAACCCTGAACTGCAGTCAGGAATTGACTCTAAGCAGAGTTTTCCATGACATCGATTGCAGTCATACTGCTCTTTTTGTTTAAGCATGTTTTGGTGTGTGAGAGGTGAGAGATTGGCACATTCGACTAGCTTTCTTTCACAGTGTACATAAGTAGTAAACTATCTAAATCTAAAGCAGGCTGTCTTGTTTTTACTTGTTGAAATCAGCTTTTGCCATGTTTATAATGTACAGTACTTATTATTATGCCAATTGATTTAAAAAAAGAAAGGAAATAATATTACCAAGAATGTACAAAAAAAACAATGGAAATTGTAGTTAATCATTGCTTAATTTTGCCTAAAACTCCAATTGAATGTGTTCATCTTTTAGAATTTTTAATTCTTTCTTTGATATTTTTATATAAAAGAAACATTTAATTAATTCAGTACAATCATGGAGAAAGGAGCATCCACTGTTCTTAGGGAATAATCCTGAAAAATATTGAATAAAATTATTGTTGAATAATACAAGGGGAACTGTAGAGGGTCTGTTAATAAGGTACTCTGGAAGTGGTAAAAAGGGAAAGGTCCCAGGTATATATTTCTAATACTGATTGCCCTCCTGACCTGCAGGGCCACTACCCAAGGTTGATATCTTGATCCACTAATAATATGGCTGTGAATATATAAAACACATAATGTAAGTCAGTTAAAGCTGTTGTCCTATCCTCTGTAAGAACCCTTGCTCTGGACTGGTGATTCTTGCTGTGACCCTGATGTAATGGACCTTCCAAAAATAACAGGTAAGTCCCTCATTCCTCATTGATGCCAGTTGTAAGGAATCTTCCAGATGCATACTCTACTTGGCTAGCATCCATCCTGATTAATCCTTGCCTTTGCTCTATTAGTTATCAAATTTCAGAATGGGTAATTATTTATGTAGGAGTCACACTAAAAATTTAATATATAATTAATAAATCTTAATATATAATTAGTATACTTCAAACCAACATCCTTATATTCTTTCTGAAATGTGTCATTTCTTCCTTATATTCTGCTTGGGGGAGTTACCAACAACCCAATCAGTCTGTTGTCCAAGAAAACTTGTATTTTTTTTTCTCTTCCCTGCATCCAGATCCTTTCCATTGAATTTGCTATCACTGTAATACACTGTCCCACTTTCCCTTTATCCCCCTTACCCATGCTTTATTTCTTTCTGCCTATTGTTTCACCCTCCTTCATTCTATTATTGCTCAAAATAGCTGTTGGGATAATATTTCTTAATTGGTTACTCTTAGTTTAAAATTGTTCAATAACATCAATGTCAAGTTTTTCACCTGGACTTTCAAGAGTTGGTCTTGGAAGATCTAAATAATTCAGGCCTCACAAATCCATTACTCAAATCCTTGCTTCAGCCACAGCAGACTACTTGCTGTCCCTATAGCAGTTCTATTTTCTTAACAGCCTTGTATCTTTGTCACCAGGAATACCTCTTTCCTGTGTTGATTTCCACTCAACTTCAAATACTCAGCAAAGACATTCCTTTTAGGAAGCATTTCTATGCAAATAAATAACATCTCTTCTGTATTGTACCATCTGAGCGTTTCATTTTATATTAGTCATTTGGTTATTTTTCTAGTTCTACTAGTCATTTTTAGTACTATATATGATATAGGATTTCCATAAATATTAGTTTAATTCATATATTTATTTCTAATAAATGACTTAAATGTTAAACAGGGGCAAGAGTTAATTTGCAAATGCATGCACATTAGAGCATTATGTACCAAAAGCTTCTGAAATCTTTATAATAAATGGCACTATTATATTTTCAGTATATTAAAGAGTAATCGTGTTAGTATTATACAAATGGAGTATCAATTTAAAAGGAAAGTCCAGGCTATGGCAAAATCCAGGAAGACGTTATAATAAAGGTTTCTAGCTTTATGAGACATACACTTCTATATATTAATCTATAAAACAGGTCTATAAAAACCAGTGAAAACTTATTACATGAAAAGTGGCAATTTCCAATTAATTATTTTCCTCAGAGTTAAGTTAAGGGAATGCCTAACTCAATTTATAGATGCTTTTATCATTTTATCAGATGTAAAAGTTTTGAAAACAAGAAGATCCGAAGAGTAATTGAACTATAATGAAAAATCATCTTTGATTAACTATATTGTTTTTCAGATATTGTGTTCCTGGACATTTTTATTCTTTTCTTTCTTGACAACTAAAGTTAATTGCATTGAATTAGGAAAGAAATTCTTTATTCTTAAGTTTCAAAAAGAGAAATCTTCCATCTTTCAGCGTTCTGTCTAGTAACCTAAACTGGTTCCAAATCTTTACAAATTGTTTCTTTATTACATTTAAACCATGTCTTTTTCTCATACATTTTTTCTTAGTGAAAGAGTTGTCGGGACGTATGTATGAATGCAATATTGTACTGGGGATTGAATCCAGGGCTGCTTTACCATTGAGGTACATACCCAGTCTTTATTTATTTATTATTTTGAGACAGGGTCTTACTAAATTGCTGCAGTTGCCTCATACATGCAATCCTGCTGCCTCAGGCTTCTCAGGCTTCTTTGGGATTACAGGTGTGCACCTCCTTGCCTGGCAAGCTGCTGATGTTTAAAATTTTGCAATCCTGTTTTCTTAGTTAAAGCACATCCCGGAATCTATAGGGACTCACAGAAATCAGGCAACTAGTTTAAGTTCTAAAGTGTATCCAAACGCTGTTTTCCTTTAGGCATCTTTGGATCTGAAGAAACAAATAGATTTCTTTCTTTTCTTTCACAGCAGATTTTTTATCTTGCCTTAAGAAATAATGTGAATATTCATTCTGCCATAGCTGCTGGATAGACTAACCTCTTTCTCTCTGAAGATGTATTCTCATCAATGACACTTGAGATAACAATATTTTTAGGTAGAATGATGTTGATCACCTCTTATTCTTCATAACTTGGTGGCTTATCATCAAGTCAGATTTTCTACAGGTTCTGTAAAAACTAATATTCTGATTCCAGAAAATGACACAATGTTATGACATTCATCATTCCCAAAACTACTATTAAATTCTGTTAACATTAAATGCTGTTATGTGTCATTGACCCTGGAGTTTGAACACTGAACTCTCTGGCTATTTTAAGAAATCCACATAATGAGTATTGCTCCTGTGGGGGAATATTCTACTGCTGCTCTGCTTCAAAGACCTGGAATTGTAGAAGTTGGGATTCATCTTAGAGGGAATAATTAAGACTCAGACTCTTGCTCTAGTTCTGTTTTTCATCACTACTTCTATGTCTGACCCTGTATCACCACTTATTGGGACTTTTTAAATTCTTTTTTTTTTTTTCAGATTTAGCTTCAGATTTAGTCATTCATATTTAGCTTCCATGTGATTAAAATTCCACTAACAACTTTTTTAGAAATATTTCCAATTCTAGAATTTTACAAATTTGATCATATTTCTTCACATATCTGCCAGTTGCTTCCTGAAATCTAAACCATAAATTGATTTATAACATTTTCCACCCAATCAATACACAAAGCAAACACTACATGACAAAGTGTGGGATAAAAGATGATAATTTAATTGTGTAAGATTATAGAACTTACCACAAGGCTGACTAATACCTATCTCCATTTTTCAAAGAGGATGCAGATGCTTGCTTCAACATGGGATGGTATAGGGTTCTGATAAGTTTATGTCATAGGTCTTGTCACATTTTACAAAGCATTTTAATTAAACAATATTGCCCAATTTAAAAAAAATAGTTCAAACAAAACTGAGGATCAATCTTTACTCTTAAACTTCCAGTTGCTATGTCTGATTTGTAGATCACATTTTTTCTCAATGTTCTTTCTTTCACTTTTTTTGAAGAGTTGCTACTCCCAAATGTAACCTGAGGCTATTTAATGAGGAAAATAACTTATAATAAGGAAGTACTTCGTGATTTAATGGATAACTAGCAATGCAAAATATCGGATTTTTTTTTCAAAACTTTGACATCTTAAAGACAGATCTTTTGGATGTATCATGACTTCTTACGACTTTAACCAAATACTTCATGAAATGCTTTAATGTTAGAGAGAAAATATTTTTTAATGAAAAAAGCACTCCATTGCTTGACTGCATTTATAAAAATGCGTTAATGAGTTATCCTGCAAAACATCCTGAGATGTATGTTTAGTAAAAATTGGTGCATTAAATGGACTGCCATCATCCATTTAAGGATTATATCAATGATCAAGTTATTGGTTTCTCAACTGAAGCTTCTTAAAGCTGGCTGAAAATTAGAATCATCAGAGGCAATACTAAAAAGCAGTATTCATTTTCTTGCAACTCCCCTGGAGGAATTTTTACTCTAATTATCTGAATTATCACTCTGTTCTCAATAAAAATTCACTCAAAAATAAGTAAAGACAAAAATATTTTGAAAGTAATAATTGACTCACTTGAACTTATTGATATATATAGAAAATTACACCAAATAACCACAGAATTTTTCTGTGTTTCAATTGTATATGTGAAGTTAATCAAAATTGAACATGTGATGAGATATTACAGTGACCCAGCAAAATTAAAAACTTTGAGATAATGCAAAATATGTTTTCTAATTATGGGACTAAAATTGAAATGAACAACAAAATTGTAACTAGGAAACAATTTACTTCTTGGACATTGAATAGTAAAATTCTAAAGAATCTGAAGATCAAAGAAGAGATCAATATGAAAATTAGAAAATTGCTTAACTGAATTATAATAAAACATGACAAATCAAAATTCATGAGGTGTATTTAAAGCAATATTTAAGGAAAAAAAAACAGACTTAAATGCTTCTATGAAACAATAAAGAGTGGAAATCAACACTTTATGTTTCTGTCTCCAGAAGCAAATCTATGGAAAAAAGACAGTAATAATAAAGATAAGCACAGAAATAAATTAAGTGAGTTATGTAGAAAAGAAGAAATATAAAAGTAAGTAATTAAAATTATAAAAAGATTAACCATTTTAATAAATACTTAAAAACACTGACCAAGAGGTAGAAGAGAAGAGAAAAAAAGGATAAAAAAATGGGGACATAAATACAAACTTTAAATACATAAATAAAAAAAAGTTCATTGTAAAAAACATCACCACCACCAAAAACAAAACAAAACAAAACAAAAAAACTCTTGCAAAAAAACTAATAATTTACTTGAAATGAACACATTTCTTCACTAATATAATTTACCAAAGTTATGAGATTACATATTCCACCTGTTATAGTTTGGATATGATATGTCCCCCATAATTCCTGGGTGAATGCAGGAAAGTTCGAGATGGACTTAGAGAGGTGTGAGTATCCTAGTTTGAATGAAGGTGGAGAGTGGTTGGAGGGGGTGGGTCACTGAGGTATGCTCAGGCAGGGTGCATCTTCCCTTGGTCCCTTTCTCCATCCCTTTCTACTTCCTGACAGCTCCATGAGCTGAGTAACCTTCCTCCACTAGGTCCTTCCCTCATGATGTGCTCCCTCATCTTGGGCCAAGCAATGGAGACCACCTTCTACGGACTGAGGCTTCTGAAACCATAAGTCCCAAATAAACTTCTTCTCCTCTAAGTTGTTCTTGGATATTTTGCTAAGAGCAACACAAATATGACTAAATCACCATCTTGACAGTGAGGCATCTGTCAAGTAAATTATTATTATTATTTTTAAAAAATCTTTGAAAAGTTCCCATGAGAAAACTCCAGAACCAGGTGGCTTTAATTATGAATCCCTCCAAATGTTTAAGAAAGAAACAACCCCAATCTTTTACAAAATATCTGAAAAGGAGAGAAAAATAAAGGTGACCTCTCCTTGAGACTAAGACTACCATGATTCAAAATCTTTTCAAGGATATTCTAAAAAGAAAATAATAATCATATCAACATAAGAAAAAAATAGAAGAAGGGGAAAATAATTACACTAATTTAATATCCCTTCATAAACACTATTTCAGTGAACAAGAAAAGCATCAATTTTTTGAAAGATGGCAAATGGTCGAACAGGAAAAATAACAGAAAAACACATTGAGTGCAGCATTTATATCTAATTATAATGCACTAAATAAAATAATAATAATGAAAAATAGAAGGAGGTTTAGTGGAGTGGAGCAAGTGGGTCTGGGGGAGGGTATAGGGGAGATACAGGAGAAATTATGTACCAAATTTTGTTATTTGCATGTTAAAATACGGCATAACAATTTCCACGATTATGCGTAATTATAATGCACCATTGAAAAAGAAAAATATGCTGAAAAATTTTCCTTCTAAAGGGGAATGATGATGAGAAGATGAGGACACACATTGTTTTTAATTTAACATTGCAATGGAAAACCTAAATATTGAAATGAGGCAAGCAAAAGAGTGAGAGGAAGATAAAGAGAGAGAGAGGGAGAGAGGGGAGAGAAGGGGAGGGAGAGAGAGAGAAAGAGAGAGAAGGAGGTGTGTAAAGAGCATAGGACTAGAAATAAATAAATAAAACCATCATTTAAAAAAATTTAGCATGATACCTGAAACCTCTAAAATATTCTATAAATTATTTAACTAAATCAGTTAGTTCATAGTGATCAATAAATCCAAGATCAATTTGCAAAACAATCAATATATTTCTTCCAGAAACAAAAGAGTTGAAAATTTCAGAAGTGATGCCATTTTTAAAGCAATAAATATATAGAGGTTGCTGACGTACACTGCTTTGTTTAAGTGGTTTCACTTTGTGATGGTGCAAAAGTGAAATGTATCAGTAAAAAGTTTTTTTCCTGAGGTAAACAATCATGCTTTAAAGCGATTTTGGCTTAGAGTATTTTCTAGATATGATTGTTTTATCTGCATATAACCCCACTGTAAGCTGAGAAGCATCTGTAATTAAATATCTAAAATAAAAACAAAGGTCTGTAAATACTTTACAATTAAATATGTTAAAGAAATTAATGACCAAAATAAATACCTTAAATATGTTCTGGAGGCTCAGTATTATAAATTTTATACACACACACACACACACATATATGTGTGTATATATACATATATAATATTATAAATTATATATACATATGTGTATATATGTAAAATATTGAGCCTCCAGAACATACAAATTTTATATATACACATATATGTGTATATATAAATATAATTTATAATATCATATAATAATATAATATATATTAATATAATATATATTATATATTCAACATTACATATATAATATTATATAATAATATATATTTAAAATATATAGGCACACACACACACACATATACTGTTTTAGTCAGCTTTTTCATTGCTATGACTAAAGATCTGACCTGAACCATTTTAGGGAACAGTTTATTTAGGGGTTCACGGTTTCAGAGGTCTCAGTCTATAGAAGGCCAGCTTCATTCCTGAGAGCTTGAGGTGATGCTGAACATCAAGGTGGAAGAGTGTGGTACAGCAAAGCAGCTCACATGATGATTAGAAAAGCAGAGAGAGACTCCACTTGCCAGATAGAAAACATACCCCAAAGCCACACCCCTAATGACCCATCTCCTCCAGCCACACCCTACCTGCCTTCAGTTACCATTTTGTTAATCCAATCAGGGGATTAATTCACTGAAAGTGTTAAGACTCTGACAACCCAATCATATCTCCTATGAACCTTCTCATATTGTTTCACATGTGAACATTTGGGGGACACTTCATATTCAAATGCTAATATATATACATATATATATATATATATATATATATATATATATATATATATATGCATATATATATACATATATATATATATATATATTCATTTGTATTTTTATATATACATCTATATAAGAACTGACAGAGATGATGTCAGTTCTTCTCAAATTTATCCATATATTTGATATATTCAATAACAATCAAGATAATCATAAGACATTTTTCCCCAGAAGTGTACAGATTATAAATTCCTATATAAAATTTCAAGAAAAGACAAGACAATCTTTCAATGGAAGGATAAACCCAGGGACATTACAGTGCCAAAGTAATTCTTCTAAAAAGCTTTAAAGTTGTACTAAAATACTGTGATTTTAGGATAAGAACATAAAAACACATGGAAGATGATATAGATTACAGAAGCACCCTGAATCCATGTTAATTTGACCTAATTTATGGTAGTGATGTTGCTTTAGTGAAGTAGAAAAGTGATTCTGTCATTTGGACATTGATTTACAAAAACCCCCACCTCACACTGTATAAAACAATGAAGTCCAAATGGATTGCAGATCTAAAGGCAAGATAAAAGTGAAAAGGGTTTAAGAAGGAATTGTTTTTTTAAAAATCTTAGAACATATATCTACCTCTACCTTACACCACAGACAAAAACAAAATACAGGTGGATTGCACATCTGAATAGAAGATAAGATAATAATGATTTGAGAGGAAAATAGAGAGAATATTTTTTTAAGGAGGAAACAAAACTTGTAGAAAAAGACAATTTAAGCTACATTAAAAATAAGAGTTCTGATTAATCAAAAAAGATGATTTAAGAAGGCAAAAATTGAAACTACAAAGTGGAAATGCATCTTTACAATTTATGTATTTAGCAAAAATCTCATAGATAGAACAAAAAATCCCACAAAAGCAAAGAAAAAATGGTTACAACATTATACACATCATTTTCTGGAAATTTATAAGATGGGTATCATGCACTTCCCATTAAATATACTACAGGACAATGACAGTGAAAGGCAAAGGCAAATGCTTCTGGAAAGGAGCTTTGGGAAACTGCTCCTGTGCAAGCAGGTTTGAGGTCCACCATTCTCAACCCTCTGGGTAAGTAGGTAAGTCTGAGGGCTGAGGGCTGGTGCTAGGGTCCTTCAACTTCAGCAGCATCTGCTTTCTAATTTAGCCACTCTGAATCCATGTAGCTTTCTATACTGCAAAATACGTTGTTTTTCCACCCCAACAACCAAACTTCCAATACCAATTGAGAATCCAACAACTCAAGTCACTTCTGATACCAACTCCTGTAGTTAGTGCACAGGTATTAATGATTCAGTCCCACAAGGGTGTTCATGCTTCATATACTAGTTGCAAATGGGCTTCCTAAGCAACAACCCATGCTTTAGTTCCATCAGGTACATATTGGAGATTTTTCATGATCCTCTCCTTAGGTTTGATACTTCACTAGTTGATTTGCAAACTCAGAAAAATGTGCTTATAATTGTTAGGCTTTTAGGAAGAGACCAACTTAAGAATAGCCAAATGGAAGATATGCATAGGACAAAGTATCGGGGTTGTGGCTGGGGTGCCGAGTTCCCAAGTCCTCCCTAAGCATGCTGCCTTCCCAGCCCATCCTTGTGCTCCTTAACCAGGATTGTCTCCCAAACCTTGTTTAGGCATCTTTATAACCTAATCATAATTTCTCTTCCCCGGGGCTGGAGGTCAGAGCTTGGGGCTAAAATTTTCAGTGCTCTAATCACTAATCAATTGTTTGGTATTTCTGGTGGCCAAGCTGTATCCTGAAGCTATCTAGGGACCTCACCATGAGTCATCTCTTCAGCATAAACTTAGGTGTGGTCTAAAGTGGTTCTTTGTGAATAACAGAGATTCTCCTATACTCAGGGAATTCCAAGGCTTTTTAGAGCTCTGTGTCAGGACATGATGCCAAATAACAAATATATATCTTCAATTATACCACAGTCCCTTAAAAGAATAGTCTCTATGTAAGAAAAGCCTGAAAAACCGTGCTGAGGTTTGGCCTTTTACTAGTTTCCCCTAAATAAGATTTTATTTTGGAACACAAAGTTTCATCTTTTCTGTGCCAATTAACTGCAAATAATGTAATTCTCCATATCTGTACCAAGAAAACTTGTGAAATTTTATTTGATTTAGTGTTTCCCATATATTTCAATATAATATTGTGTATATGTTCGTGTAATACCTTTTATATATGTTTGACCAAGGAAACCAGAGTTCAAAGAAACACATTTAGAAGAACATCATCTTCACTTTTCATCTAGTTGTGAACAATGTTAGGAAGGCAATTTTCCAGGAAAAAAATTATTCATTCAACTACTGTATGTAAACTCCATCATCATCATCATCATCATCATCATCATCATCATCATCATAATAAACAAATTTCAAGTGCTTCTTAATTTTTCTATTGGAGTATAATACGGTTGTCTACTTAAATTTATATTTGTGAATCTGTTCAAACTGAAATTTAACTAATGTTGTAATGCTTCTGTATTTTTACTTATTGAGGATGTTTTGAAATATGCTTATACCTATGCATATATTTAAATCTGTGTCTGCATTTTGTAAGAGTCATTCCTATACTTCTCTTTAATTTTGCCTCATGGACCTATCAAACTCATTTGTTTAACTGAAATGCACTGATGTTCTTTGTAGTCTTGATCATTATACTTTCCAGAAAAGTCTGTAGAAGGGCACACCAAACTAAAGTGTGGTTGTATAATACACATACCAAACAGTGCCAGTGGCTTCCATATTTTTTTTTTCTCAAAGTATGACTCACAAAGGCAAATCTTTGTGAGGCAGGACAAATGCAAAGCCAATCATAGCTGTCATCCTAAGTTCCTAAGGTCTGTGAGAGTCCCTCAAAGACAGGCCCTTACTTGAGTGATTACATTTAGTTGAATAAGCATTTGAAAACTAGTTCTAGTTAGCTTTCAAAAGTATCACTATGTTGATATGTAGGAGTTCAAATGAAAATTTACCTTACAAGCAGTGAACTGGTAGTTCATATCTCCATGTGCTGTTAGTTTCCAAATACAAAACTTTCCATTTCCTAACACAGAATATCAACAGCAAATATACATATATAGGTGTGTATTTACATATCTATGGGAGTACACAGATAACTAGAGCTCATTGTTATATTGCCAAAACTTTTTACTAACACACCACTTGTAAACAGTTTCTAAAATTGTCATTAGTACCCAGGGGACAACAGGGCACTTTACCTCCTGAATATTAAGAGATAGAATATGAAATTGATGTTTCCAATTGTTATGATTTTAGAAGAAAACACATATGATAGCTTTACTGGCCGCTGTGTTCTGGGCTGAGTATTTTGTTTGTTTAGTAAGTTTCTGTTAAATAATTTATTTAGAAATATCATTGAACATTATTGGCAATGGTTCTTGAATTTTTTATTTCCATCAATGTGAATACTTTCAAAAATACAATCATAATTTTATTTTCCTTGTTTGGCGTGCAGCAGAGTAGAGAATTCATGGTGGGGGATAATGTTTTCTCCAGTGTCCTGAGTCTTCCTCATGACATAACCCTGTGGCCATATTTCCCTGTCTCAAGGACAAGGCACTGTACTAACTTAAAGTATCTGTTACCACGTTAAATTATGTCCTTCCAAATATGGAATGTATTTTGTGTTAAGACTTCCTCCTATTCAGCTCTGAAGAATTATAATATTAAAGGAAAATATTTAAAGGGGGCTTTAGGATCCTTGAAAGTCTGGGGTTCAGGCTCAAATAGCTTAATTCTCAAAATGTAAGCCCAACTCATGTTCTTGATACTTGCCTGGGTCTCTGAGCCACATTCACCAGACTTCCTCTGCATATTTTTTCACAAATAATATTTTCATATTATTACAAAGCTAAAATTCTTTTCAACTTCTTATGCCAGATGGTCTCACTCTCCACATATGTTTCCTTGGCAATTCTAAGCTGTCAAACTCTTCATGTATTGCCAGTAACCAGTCAAGTACAGGTAATGCTGCAGTCTTGGCTTTCACCCCAGAAACCACCTCAAGGCTAAGGCCCTGAAGCTTGAATAAAGCGTTTCTCAAGCTCTCAGACTTCTTTTGCTGCCGTGTGCCATCCAAATTCTTCATCTTTCAACACTTTCTTTGCTTCCTTTTAAAGGTGTTGAAGATTTCTCTACCTGGTATAATCATCAGTGGGCTTATCTGCAGAAAAGAGTTCACACAGCAGGTCTGAAAGCACTATCTCTGGAAAAGTGTGTTCGTTCCTAACACTGGCCCTTCACTGGCATTGGGGACTTAGGGAGGGTTCCCGTCTTTCCCACAACTAATACAAAGGACTCCCTGTGTCTAACCTGTTTGTACAAACAATATGGTTTTTGTTGAACTGCTGTTTTCCTTCTGGACGTCTGAGATTTTGGAACATAGTGGACAGACAGTGCTTACACAAACAGCCTTCCATTGAAACACTGGGCACTCTCTCTAATGAGTTTCTTGGGTAGACAGCAGTTTGCATATGTTGTCACAAGTAGTTGCTGGAGGAATTATGCACATACTACATACTGTGTGACTCATTTGGGAGAGGACTGGTGGAAAGATGCACCTGGCTTTCTCTGGAAAGACCCTGTATTGGTTGACTTAAGATGCCATAGAAAAATAACAGGGAATGTGTGGCTTAACCAATAGAAATGCATTTACTCACTGATGGTTGGAAGTCTGACATGAAGCCTCCAGCATGTTGAGATACTGGGCTCTTCTCCAGGGTTGAAATGGGTCACCTTCTTGCCTTGTTTACACATGGTTGAGGGTGGGAGAGGAGAAGGAGAGAAGGAGAGGAAACTCTGATATTTTCTATTTTAAGGGCATTTCAGACAAAAAGCCCAGTTTAATGAGAAAAACGTGTGGAAATGAGTCACAATGGGGGTTAAAAAGGGATTACATTTCTGCTCAGGGGAATATAGAAAAAAGGAAAATTATCCTTTCTGATCCTTTACAAAAATCCAACCCTTTCATGGTTTTTATTGATTGAGTTATTGCTGGGAGCCATTAGCCAAGAAGGTATGACAATTTCCTTGCCAGCGTACCCCATGTTGCAGTGACATTGAATGTAGGTGACCTTGCTCAAGGACCAAGGCGGATTAGGGCGTTCCCGGTTTAGGTTCCAGGTTTAAGGTTTAAGATTATTCCTGCTGGGAATAGGGCGTATCCTGCTGCCTGAGTTCCCCTTGAGTTCTCACGGGATTCAGACAGTATTTTTTGGGAGATAGAAGCCCAGTGGAGGTGGATTTGGGCAGAGAACGTGGATTTGGGCAGAGAACGTGGATTTCCCCAGAACGTGATTGTAGACGGCTGGTGTGAGTTCGGGAATAAAGAGTTGCTGTTTGAATCTACAAGCTGTGTGGTGGCTCGTGATTGTGTGCCCAGCCAGAGTGCGGCATTTGTGCCCAGCCAGACTGCGGCAAGTTATAGCAAGTTATAATTCAGGGCTTAAACTATTACCTATATTCATAAGATTTGTTCTTTAAAAATATCCCTGCACATGACCTTTACTCTCATCTCACAATCTGCTTGTCATTTTTATGCTTGATATTTTTGCTTATTTGAGCAAAAGCAGCTTAAATTCAACTTGTCTCAAATTAAAGTTGTGATTTGTTTTTCCTTTTATCTGCCAAATATGATCTTCCTTCAGTGAACTAACATCTCCTTTTAAAAACAAGCTGTCCACTGGAAGTTTTCCTTAACATTTTCCTTTTTAGACTCTTTAATAACCAATTTTTACCAAACCCTGTCAATTTTACCTCAGAATTGTATCTCAAGTTATCTTTTCTCTAACACTACCATCCTGTTTATATGAAATATTGCAATATTCTCCTGAATAATCACTTTTCATCTAATCTTGCCTCATGAAATCAATTCTCCACACATCACAAAACAGATTGTTCATTTTGAAATATGAATCTGATAAAGTCACCAGCCTCTGTCAGATATCCTCTATTCTCCTTCAGGTTTTCAGTTCCTTCCTCACTTCATCTCTCTCCCGAGAAAGCGCCTTCACACAAACAGATTTTCTGTTAGAACAACTTCCCCAAGTCTCTCTGTTAACACTTATCTTTTCTTCATTTCTCAGCTCAGTTGCCGTTTCCTCAGTGATAGCTCTTGTGATAGTTATGACCAAATCAATTCTTACTATTAAGGTTATAATGTCATAATTTTTCTCTTTTAGAATATAAGTTTACTTAGTAGTTCTCTATTTATTTTGTGAGATTTTTTAAATACAATTTTGCTAACTGAACTCTTAGCTTTATGAGTGGAGAACATGGGGTGGAAAACAACTGTTTTTTACCTACCACTGAATTATTAATAATTAGTGTAGCTTAGAGTTGGTTCTCAATAAATATTTGATGAATCAATGAAAAAATGAAATATTTTTTCATATTATTATTCAGACACTTTTCATTTTTCTCTTTCCAAATCTTCTAAAAACCCCAATTGGGGTTCCCAGGGACAAAAGCAGATTAATGTAGACTCTATCTTGTAATACATGTGCAGGTGGAGTGGGAGAAGAAGAGGAAGAAAGAGGGGGAGAGAGAGAAGTCAGATGTCATGGAATTTTTTAAATAGTAGTTCCAGTCTAGCTAAGCCACAAGAGCAGACTAGAGTGGAAAACATGGGGGGTCAAGTTGAAATACTGGGATTTTTAGAGCATGGAAATTGTCCAAATCTTTCCTGGAAAGACAGAAAGAGGAGAAAAGTGAGAGATTTTCTAAAAATTTGAATCTATATCATATTAAAATTATCATAATTTTAGGAAAAAAAACTCCAGTTTATTGAAACACCTAGTTTTCAAAAATAAATCCTGGAACTCAGAATAAATTTATTCAAAATCCTTCTCTGACAACTCTTCATGATTGCCTGGGCACAGCATATATTTTAGCATTATTTTCATTCTTTTCAGTAGACAGTTTTTTTTTTTTCCCCTAAGAAGTAGTCAACTTGTTTTCCTCTTTTTGGCAGGCAGTGAATGGTGCTTAATGTTATCAAAGTAAGAAATCCAAATCTAAAGAACTGTTATGTCAAATTATCTTTGAGATGTGATAACTGTCTTGCCAGTTTAGAACATTGTCTCTGGTATCTTTTGTTTCATTCCCATTTATTCTCCTAAATTTTAATTCTAACTTTATAAAAATATTATTTCCTCTTAGTTTCCACCAATTTTTCACTCCACTCTATCCTTCTCCACTTTACCATTAAGCAGGTATTTCTTTTTCAATTTTGTCTTATGAATGACTTTGCAGCTCTGCTGCAAATGTGAAATTTGTGTACAGCATTCTTTTATTTGCAGTTTTACTTCCTTCATTTTAGTTACCTGAGATCAAATGGCATTGCCTTGGGTCCATGGTGCTCTTTTTGATGTATGGTTAAAAGGTCACTGACACCGTAAGGCTTTGTCACAGTGCCCAAATCAGTCACCTCATTGGGTCTCATCATGCAGGCACTGCATTGTTGTACATCATCTCCAGAAGAGGAAGGTGAGACAGTACAATAAGACAGAGAGAGAGAGAGAGAGAGAGAGAGAAACACCAGTGAGTGAGGATGAGCATGTTCATAATTTTTGTTACAGTATATTCTTATAGTTATTCTGTTTTATTATTAGTTGTTGTTAATCTCTATTCCAGCCTAACTTATAAATCAGACTTTATTATAGATGTATATGCAGAATACACTATTCACAGTTTCAGGATTGCACTATTCACAGTTTCAGGAATGCCCTGGTAGTTATAGAATGAATCCTCTGCTAGAGGGGGGATACCTGTATCTGTTTGTGTGTGTGTATGGGTGGGTGTATTTGTGTGTGTATGATGGATACTATTAAGATTTTATTTGTAGACTCTATCTCCATATCTGCCCCAATTCTTTGCTTAATCAGACTTTAGTCAGGCTCCTGAGCCTTGCCAAAGATTCAAGCCCTTGTGTAAGCTAGTGTACTTCCTTGTGTTACCTGGTTTTAGCAAGAATGGTGCTAATTCTTTTTAGGCCTTGATATTTTTTATCACTCTCAATATAGTTCAGTTTCTCATCCTCCACTTCAGCAAGATGATATCTGATCATGTTGGCCTGTCTTTGGCAAGAATCCTGTTAGGTCAATTTAGACAGAATATCCTAATTCCTGATGTTCTTAGTACTTTTCCAACTGACCCCAACCTTCCGCCTGGGCTATAAACTTTCACTTGCCTATTCAGTTTTTGGAGTGGAGCCCAATCTATTTTCCCATTGCAAAATTCCACTGCCAAGGACCTGCCTTTATCATGATATTCCTGAAAAATGTCAACCTTATTATGCTTAATATGTCATTGGATTTTATTTTTCTTTTACAATAGTTCCAGTATTGTTATGGGACAAAAGCAGAACAAAGTGAGATATTTGGGGTGGCAACTTGAACATTAAAGCAAGAAAACTGCCTCATTCTTTACTAGAACAATTTCAATATGAGAAGCTGTTTGAAGCTACCTATGATTATAATAAAATCTTTTCTAGGTTGCAATGAGTACTATTTCTGTTTTTCAAAATTTGATTTGGAAAAACATAGACCACTTTGTTAAGTGAACACTGTAGAATGAAATTGATATGGAGATATTTCAGTCTTTTCTAAGTAGATTACTTGTGAAAGTGAAGAAATTTCAACAGAAAAGAATAGATACATATAGTGAACCTTTATTATGGGAAATCTTAAGGGGAGCCGGAGAGGATATTATACTGAAATCTAGGATGACTGTTTTGTGTAGGGAGAGACATGAGAGGAGCATATGTTACAGAAAGAGTCATCTGTGTCAGGACACCAATAATGCCAGCTAATAATGATTTCTGCAAAGTAAGATCTTTTACTCCCTTGTCCCTTTCAATACTGGCTCCCTCCTTTCTCCACCCAGATTTATTGAGCACTAAATGTTACAAGATGTTACATGCCTTGAAATTTAACTTAATGCATTTTCCTTTTCCCATGGAACCCAGCATTATAATAAATGCTCAAAGACGGTGTCTTCTTCACCCTACACTTACATTTTTCTTCCAGATTACATATTCTGTGGTGATTCTGCAACAAGTTCATTGCCACAAACCGTATAAACAAAATCTGCTCAATAAAAATAGCAAGTTTTGAGAAAAGTCTCATTTTTTTTTCACACAACATATAAAATTACTTACTGATATTGCTGCGTCTATTATATAACCAATCCCTAAATGAAAAAAAAAAATCTAAAAGAATCAACAAGAGCTATTGAAATTCCTTTAGAATTAATTAGTATTTCTAATCCTTAATTTGATATCATTTTCTGATGTAAAAAGCAACAGATTTTCAGAAGAGAACATTTCAGTATTTAAAATATCTTCTTTAGAAGCAAAATTCTTGGGCTGAAATACATACATATATATGTTTTGTCTTTTTCATAGCAGGTAATTTCCTTTAAAAAATTAGCTTCTTCCTACTTGAAACTTAGCAGAATTTTCAGTTGAGGTTTTATTTAAAGCCAATGATTTACTTTTCTTCTCTGTCCCCACTTTCCCTACCACATCACTTGGTGTGATCTGAAAGAGGTAGGAGGCCCTCATGTAAGCCAATAGGAGAATCCCTTGGGAGATTAAACACAGACACATGCTTTTTAGAACAAGAGAGGTCACTCAGCTATTATAGGAATGTTAGAAATCCCAGATTATCAAAGTAAAAGCAAATTTCCCTGGGGTCTAGACATATTGCCCTGGCATTGTGCTAAATAACCAGGGGTAGTTTGAAGTCAGGAAATTTAGCCTCTCACATAACACAGTCGGTAGAGGTGAAAGGACCTTAATACCTGCCAGTGGCTAGTCAAATATGAATTTCAGAACTTTCATTGATTGTGGCTATTCTAAAATAAAATTGTATAAAAATGAAACCATAGACAGGTCAGCTTTCTCATTTTTATGTTATTTTTCTGAGTTAAGTCAGAAAGACAGTAATGACAATGTAAGCTTAAATCAGTGGCTTCCCCTTTCATTGCAGAAAGAATGCAGCTGTCTGTTCAATGATTAATTCACAGAGGGAGAAGATAAGTCTATGATCACCAGTGCACTTAGCGGTATGCTCTAAGGTCAAACTATTTGCCACATTTGACTATCAGTGATTGAGGGGCAGCCGGGTATATTGAGAAGGAATTGACAGCAATTCTGCAGTCAGAGCAGAGGGTTTCAGTGTTTGATGGGATGGGAGTGCCTTTTCCTTTAGGCTGCCCAATAATGGTTCTTGCTAGTGCTGGATGAGGTGGTGACCTTGGAGAGAGAATAGGATCTGAATTTTGATTCTGTTGCTTACTAGTAGGTGACCTTGGGCAAATTATTGCAATGACATTTGTCTTAACTTGTTTGATCTAAAACTGTTCTAATTAAATGTAAATTTCTTATACTTATGATGGATAAAATTGTGCTATTCCTGGCACACAGAAAACAATGAGTGGTAGTTATATATTTGGTATTTTGCAAAGTCCTTGATGTCATGATGCGTATCAAAAAGACATTTCTACCAAGTAAAAATAGCAGGACAATAATAGGATCAGTATATTCAAAAGTGACAAAGTGGAGAATGTACTAGTTGAGTACCTAAGTGAGAAACCTGAAGCCTAAAGAGAGTTGAAATGATTGCCTCATCTGTATTAACATTTTTTAAAGGATAAGTTAATCTTACTATTTAAATCTTCTGTATAGCCCTTATTCTGGAGACCTTCAGTTGAACAATATTTTTTCTAGAAATCGCTTGATAAAAATTGGAGAAAAACCCTTTATCTTTTTGAAAACTGTCCAGATGCCACCTTTGGATTTAAAAATATATTTATGTTCTGAAATAATAAAGTTATTTAAAATAATTAGAGACTATAAAGTATTAATAAAAGGAATCAAAGTCACTTGTAATCCCACTTCTCAGAGTTGATGTCTGTTATATTTTATTTTTTTAATTAGATAATTTAAAATGTATATGGAGATTGATTACATATTAAATATGAGTAATAGAAACTTTATGGTAGATATAAGAGTACAAAAATACAGCATCATTAATGTACGATAAAACTATAAATTTAGTTCTAATTCTCTTTTTTTTTGCAATGTTAGGTAATATTCTCTATTTCAGAGAATAGGGTATAATACAGAAAATACAATATCTATAATGGGAGAACACTTAGGCAGTAAAATGTACAAATTTACCCAAGGAAGTTATTATATAATAATGGTAGCAATGGTAAAAATTTGAAGTAGCTATTTTTATATAATAGGAAGCATCTTCTTTGGGTGGAAATGATGACATAAATATTTTGTAAATAGCACTTCTATAAAATACTTCTTAATGGGAGCTTAAATGTCCCAAAGAAAAGTAATAGACTACAATTTGAAGAAGAGATTTTTCAAAAACATCTATAAGGTCTGCTTAAGTAAATAAATTATTTCCAAATAATTAAGTCACTGTTATAGAGAAGCAAGATAAATAAAGGAATTGGCCGCTTAGAGAGAAATAAGGAGAGCCATAGCATGTATTGCAAACTGCTCTTTATTCACTCACTCTGTGCCTGGATTTGTTTCATGGTTTTTTAAAAGTTGTAACTCAGAAGGGGAGTTTGCAAAGCATTATATTGTACAAAATATTCTTCTTCTGAGTCTTTTAAGTTTTCCTGTATAGAATCTTGGGTGAATTCACCTGAGTCCTACTTGCAAGGTCAGGTCAACATGCCTAGACAAAGCCCAAATTCCATGGTTCCCCCACAGAAAGGTTTGACAGAGTCTGGGTGCTCATGACATGCAGAATAGATGATGCTCTTGAGGAGGAACACTGCCTTGCCTTTATTTGTAATTTTATGGTGCAAGGGTGAGAAATTAATGTTGTGGATAGGAAAACAATAGAAATTTAGCCTCAGGCAGTCTGAAATTTTGATGGATGCCAGATATTGACAAAAGTTGTTTGGTGCTGTGCAGCACCTGGGGAGATGGGAGCCCATGAGATGTTATATTCAGGCTTCTCAAGGGTAGGCAACAACTTTTCCCTTGGGAAGCTGAGATTGGGTTTATCTCCTTGTGGTAAGAGAATGCTCCCAACTATCTCAATTGGCTCATAGATGAACCAGGAAGTCTGGAATGAACTCCCATGGTCATTTTTTTGAAAGTTCAATTAAATTTAACAAAATATAACTGAAAGGGGACTTTTATTTATTTATTTTAATTTTTTATTGTTGGTTGTTCTAAACATTACAAATTTCTTGATATATCATATTTCACACTTTGATTCAAGTGGGTTATGAACTCCCATTTTTACCCCATATACAGATTGCAGAATTACATCAGTTACACATCCATTGATTTACATATTGCCATACTAGTGTCTGTTGTGTTCTGCTGCCTTTCCTATCCTCTACTATCCCCCCTCCCCCCCTCCCCTCCCCTCCCCTCTTCTCTCTCTACCCCCTCTACTGTCATTCATTTCTCCCCCTTGTATTATTTTTCCCTTTCCCCTCACTTCCTCTTGTAAGTACTTTTGTATAACCCTGAGGGTCTCCTTCCATTTCCATGCAATTTCTGAAAGGGGACTTTTAAACCAAGCCAAGTTTTCCAATGCAATAGTTCACAACTGGCTAATCTCCTTCCTTTGTAGAACAGTCAGAAAGAACATTTTAATAAGACTGTCCTTTAAAGATGTGATTATTTCCTAAGGTGGTATGGACTGAGATGAGGTTTTTATGCTTTTATATTGTTTCTATGCCTTGAGAAAACACAAGCAATAACTTTACCAAAAATAAATGAAAGATTAGGGAGAATTTTTGTTTTGGCCGCAGAAGACAACTAAAGTAATATGAAACAGTGTCAGGTAAAAGCAATATAAGTCTGCTAAAACGAACAATATAAAAAAGCAAGGGCTTAATTCTGATCAAGTCCTGGGGACCTTGAGTATAATGTTAGTGGGTGCATATAGCACAGTTTATGTCTGGGTAAGTGAATTACATAAAATAGCTTCAGGGATTATCAGTTTGAGAAATCAGATTAATAGTGATGTGCACAGTCTTCTCATAGCACAGCTGGTTCCAGAAATAAATGAATGACCTTATGTATGACTTGCCCTTCCAAGAGGAGATTGTGAGTGTGAGGTTAAGGAAGACCATGGTGTTGAATTTCTTCAACTTGTCAGTTAGGGCTTGACTTGAGCCCTGGCTTCTTTATTACTGAAATCACTGTAATAACATTTGTCTTAATTTAAGATTGTTTTGTGACTCCACGGTGGGATAATATAAGTAAATGTGCTCTGAAATGCATATGTATCTATTGTTTCAAAAATACACACCATCAAAACCTATGGAAAACCAGGATTTTTTTTTTTCATACCTTCAAAAACATTCATTGATTTGGGTGAGAGACCGATAGGAATCATCATCTTACCATGTATTGTCTGAATAATCTTACATGAAATATGATATCTTTTGTATGATGTATTATTGAACAGTAAACAATTTTCATGTCTATTTCCACTTCTGACCTTCTTTATTTATTATTTGTGTGTATCTCATTATAAACCACAACATCTACCTCCTTAGAATATTTTTAACTGCAGGCTCTATATTGAACAGTAGATTTCTAGGACTTACTCATCTTTCAATATTAAATTTTGTACTCTCTGACCATTATTTCTTTATTTTCTCTTCTACTGGAAATCACTTAGCATGTTGTTTTCTAGGTGTATTTCTGTTGTCATTAACAACAGACTTTCCTGCTTTTGAAGGGCTGAATAATATTCCATTATGCATGAATATCACATTTTCTGCATTCATTCACCTGTCAACAGATGCATATTTGGCCTCCTATCTTGGATATTGTGAATGATGATGATATTAACAAGGGAGTGAAGATGTCCTCCAAGCCTTTACAAAGTTTTATTTTTATTTTATTTAAGATGTCCTCCAAGTATTTACAAAGTCATTCACATTTCACCATCATTTTAGTCTTAACCAGTCTACTAAAAATAAAATAGTCTTTTTCATCTCTTAACAGGATATGTTCTTGAGTAAAAATTAAAGTGGGAGTTGACTTTTAATTTTACACTGGTTTAATTGGATAAGTAGAAATTGTTTATTAAAGGGCAAATGTTTTCAATATGCTAAATATAGTGGGAGTAAGGAGATGTTGATAACTTTCTTAGAGAGTTTATCCAGAATAAGTGAAACTCATATTTTATTCAGGATAACTGAACAAAAAGATCCAAACATTCATTCATTCATTCATTCTTTTATTCATTCATTATTTAACTATTATTAGATAATGTACTTTGTTCTGATTTATAGGATAAAACCACCATGGAAATTATGAGTTAAAGGTGGGTTCCATTATCTGTGGCCCTGAAAATTTACCTAATCTGCCAATAAAAATTGTTACATAAAACTCTGTTGAAGCTTTTTTTTTGTTTGGAGGTCTATCTGTGACAGGAGCCAGCAATATTATGACTAAGACAACTACATAAAGCATGAAAGGATCTTTGTGTTGAACAGAGGTGATTTCTCATGGCTGGAATGACCTCGTGCTCTGCATCTGCTGAGAACAAGATATTAGTTAGAGGATTATAGATGACTGAGAAAGAAGGCCAAGGCAAAGTCTATTTGAAATTCCCATTTTTCTTCTCAAGACTTTGCAAGTGGATATAGTAAGTTGGCCTAATTAAATATGTTGGTAGCATGGACTCTTGTTTGGCTTGACCCTTTTATTAGCTGTGTGTCTTTGGGCATGATGATGAGCTTCCATCAGACTAGGCATCTCCTTAATCAGAATGTGTGTTACAATTGATATTGTCTTAAAATTAATGTCAGTTGCGAAAGTAGTTATGGCACAGTTTTCACCATCCCACATTTTGGAAAAATCAATATTCAGCTTCAAAATTGGTGGGGTGGAAGCATGGGTGATTATCTAAAGGACAATATCAGAGTTTCTTTTTATTTTGAGATTTTACATGGGCAGGCATTGGTGAGTTTATGAATCAGAAATGCTGAGAAACAATCTCAAAGTGGAATTTTAGTGATGTTGTATTAGGAGCATAACAACACTGACCTTTTGTCACTTGATAAATTAGTGTAAGAAATGTCACCTCTAAAACTCTCAGTGATACAGAAAACAATTCATATGATAATCCTGGGTGCAAAAGTGATTAACAATTGAATTCTGAACATTGATATAGTTTAGGAATTCCCTAACTAATTAACTGTAGTTGTTAAAATTTTACATATGTATGATTTTGAGTTAATCAACAATATCCATATTTTCTAAAAAACTCTAAGGTATACAAACAAATTTTATAAGTTTAATTGACTTTTTTTTTCTTTCTTAGTGAATTTTAACATCTTATTTTTATGAGAAACTATAAAAATCTAGACACAAAAGAATATAATTAAGTTACTTAACATATGCAAAATCTAATTTATAGAAAGTTTCCTAAAATATATTACTTTTAGAGACCATGAAAACTATGAACATAGATCACAAGTCTACAACAAGATAATAATCTGATGAATTAAATTATTCCTTCTAATATTCAGTGTTTATTATTTAAGTATTTTAAAACTGTCACTGACCCAAATTACAGGTGCTCCACTGTGAGGGACTATCTTGAGTGTTTATATATATGTATACATACATATATATGTGTGTGTGTTTGTGTGTGTGTATATGTATGTATGTATATATATATATACATATATGTATATATATATATATATATACATACATACATATACACACATATACATACACACACATTTTAGCAACCTCCTGGGTTAGGCATACGTGGTAATAACCACCAGCTGCACCACTCTTCCCCTGAGATCTTATTAGATTTTTTGTGTTTTCACCTTTCCTGTTCTGGTAGTTTTATTGGCCAGTACTTCTGGGAAACCTGGTGTATTTGTGAAGCAAAAGAAGCACTAAAATATTCTCAAGTCCCATAACTCTTTTCTTCAAATGATGATGCTTTGTTACAACACTATTGCCCATTATCCATTATCCATCAGGGTCTGTTAAAACAAGTCATGTGGTGTTTCAGTTCAGCTTCTAGCTTTAGTGTGATGTCTGCAGAAACAGGTAAAGGGAAGGAGGGGAGGAGAAGGCTGTCACATCCCACTAGGGCACTTACTTAAATTTTGGTTTTGAATAACCAGGACAGCTGTCATGAATACTACCATTCTCAGTTTACTGCATTTTCTTCTCTTTAGATAATGGTGGCTATTATTTTAAGACTGATCAATTTTATTCTATTTACAGACTTAAATAATAAATCAAGTAAGCCTTCAGATTAAGGAAATATGAGGACTACTAAATATTCATTGGGAGCGAATGCAGCAGTATGTCTTTGTTAATGTGGTCTTCTGGGTTTAGTTTTGTGACTTATTTAGCTAAATTCAATTGAACTTAATTGATTTAGCAAAGCCAGACATAAAATATAGAGAAATGGAGTGCCTTTGAGAGAACAAAACAGTTATGAATTTATAAGTAGAGACCAGTAAAAGAATTATAAATAAGGTTGAGGATGTAGGGCATAAAACTTAAGGAGATAAACAATAGCTAATATATTCTCATTGCTCTAAAAAGAATGAACTTGTGCATCTTAGAAGCAGAGTATCTTTGCCCTTACCCCACATATGCTCTTAATTGCTTAATTTCACTCATAGAACAGTTGTTTTATGATGCTAAATTGTAGGCAAAGGTGTCCTTAGTACCATGCAAACTTTTTTCCCATTCTCATAAGCATTATTGTTTAGTGATAAATATTCATTCAAATTTTTTCAATGTTTTGTGTCAGATACTGATTTGGTCTGATTAAATATGAGAAATATCTTAAAAGGAAACAAACACAGAATCTAAAATTCTACTTTGAACACTGACCTTATTATATGAACCAAAAAAGAATGGGAAACCAATGTGTGACAGAGAGATTTCTGTTTGAATATAATGAATTTGAATGACCTGTACAATATATGAAGGAACATAAAACAAATGGACAGTTGGGTAAATGGATTAAAAAGTGCAGGAAAACTATCTGACCTGGAGATAAAATTTTAAATGCATAGGTTTGAACAGGAACATTTTACTTGGACAACACAAGTTGTTACTTGTTACAGGAATATACTTTACAGTTAATTGCAGTTAGTTTACATATTATGTTAGGTTGTAGTTTACTACACAAAGACTCAGCTTTGGGCCAAATTTAACATAAATATAACTTATAATACAGTTGTATTAAAATGAAAAAAAAATTCTACATAGTTGCACAACCACCACTGCAATGTTATATAGGTAATTTCTAACCTATCAGAAAAAAAATATTTCTGTGTCTCTTTGAAGTCAATCTCAGGGCTGAGGATGTAGCTCAGTGGTAAAGGGCTTGCCTGGCATGCATGAGACCCAGCGTTCATATCCCAGCAGCACAAAACAAACAAACAAACAACAACAACAACAACAAAAAAGAAAGTCAATCTCCTCTCTTCAACGCCAGATTTGGACTGCTTCTCAACTTTTTCTTTTCTTTGGAAACTTTTTCTTTTCTTTGTCTTTTTCAGAATTTTATACATATGAAACCATATACTGAGTAACATTTTGAGAACTGCTTCTTTTGCTCAGAATAATGCCATTGATTTATTGATACTGTATTTAAGTAGGATTTCATTGTATATATAAATATCATTTTGTGACCTCATCCAAAGTTCAATGGACATTGGAGATCTTTCCAGTGGTGGGTGATCACAAATACTACTGTTCTAAATATTCAAGCATTTACTTTTTGTGTGGAGATATATATATATATATATATATATATATATATATATTTTTTTCATTCCCTTGGACAAGTGCCTAGAAAAGGGATTTCTTGGTTATGTAATTAGTGCATTACATAATTGTGAAAGAAAATGTCAAACTGTTTTCCAGTCTGACTGTGCCATTTTGTATTCCTACAAGGAATATATGAATGTTCTGTTTGCTCTGAATCCTTGTTATTACTTGGTGTAGTCAGGGCTTTGTTTTTCCTGGTTAATTGTTAGAGTTGTGCAGTGCATCCCATTCTGATTTCTGTTTGCATCTCATAATTACAATGTGCATTTTATTATGTGTGTACTTACTACTAGGATATTTTCTTTACTAAAATATCTGCTCAAAGTTTTTCTCTAATTTTTAAAAATTAATTTTTTAAATTTTGTTTTGAGAACTCATTACAGATTCCGGATTCCCAGTCTTTTATCTTGTCATTTTTAGACCATAACTGTGTTACTGATATACAAAAATCTGAATTTTAATGAAGTCAATCAATTATTTTCTGATTTAAGAATTTTGCATAAACTTAATATCTTAGTGCCTAAAACAAGGTCACAAAAGATTTTGCTATTGCTTTTGTTATTAGTTTTCTGTTTTCTTCTAAAATCTAAGTGTTTTAGCTTTTATATATACTTGCATATTCACTGTGAGTTAGGTTTTATAATGTGGTGCAAGATACGCTGTAAGTTTTTTTTTTTTTTAGGTTTTAGTGTGCTTGTTCTGAACATACATGTGTAAATTCATATAACATTTCTTGTAAAAATTATTTCTTTCCCACGGATTGGTTTTGGAAGATATTTTGAAAATCCATTGACCATGAATGTTCAGAGTTTTTCCTGATTGCTCACTTCTTTGCTATTGGTTTATATATCTATCCGTATGCCAGTATTAATACCATTTTGATTACTATAGATTTTTAGTTAAGTTTTTAAATTGAAAAGTGAGTTCTCCAGTTTTATTTTCCTCTCTATTGTTGTTTTGTTTATTCAAGGTAACTGTATTTTCACATTCAGTTTAGGATTTGCTTGTCCATATTTTCAAAATAATAATAATAATAATAATAATAATAATAATAATAATAATAATGACTTTGATAGAGATCATACTGAATTTGTAGATCAATTTGGCAAATATAGTTGCCTCACAAACATCACCTCTTTCAGTACATGAATTTGGAATATCTTTCAATTCATTTACATCTATAATTTCTTTCCATAAGGTTTTAGAGTTCTCAGTGTATATTGCTAGATTTTGTTTGGTTGGATGCATTCATGAATATATTAGTCCCGTTGATGTGATTATAAATGGAGTTGTTGATTTCACTTTCACATTGTTCAGTGTTCATGTATGGGAATGCAGCTAATTTTGTTTGTTGATATGTATCTTGCAAATTTACTGAAATAATTGATTTCTAATAGTTTTATGTGGGGTACATTTGTGTGTGTTTGTGTATATATTATTCTTCAGGATCCTTTCTTCTGAAAATAGAGATAGTTTTAATTTTCCTTTCCAGTTTTGAATACCTTTTATTTTGTTTTCTTGCCTTATTGTTTTGGCTAAATTGTTTAGTATAATACTGTCCACAAGTGGTATGGTCAAACATCATTTTATTTTTCCTGATCTTAGCTGGGAAACTTTTAATACTTCACTATTAAAAATAAGGTCAGCTATGAGATTTTTTTGTAGAAAAACTTTATCATAATGAGGAAGGTTTCCTCTGATCTTAGTTTGAGTGTTTTTATCATAAATATGTATTGGATTTTTTCCAGTTGATTTTCCTGCAGCTATCAAAAAGTTTTTTTTTCTTTAATCGATTATTGTTGTGTATTACATAATTTGATTTTACATTTTGAGACAATCATCCTTTTCTGGTATATATTTCATTTTGTAAGGCATATAACACTTTATCGTTTTAATTTTGGCTTGCTTAATATGTAGACAATTTAAGATACTTTCAGAAGGTTTTGGAAGTTTTTAAAAATATTTATTTTCCTTCTTTCTCTCTGCCTTTTTTTGTTTTCTGGAATTCTCATTATTTGTTTGTTGATAAGCTTAATGATATTACATCAATGTCTCTGAGGTGCTTCTTCAGTGAATTTTTTTGCTTAAGCTGAATAATTTCATTTGTCCTATCTTCAAATATGCTGATTCCTTCTACTTGTTAATATCTGCTATTAAGTCTTTTATTGAATGTTTCATTTCAGTTATTGTACTATAAAACACCAAAATTTCCTATTTGCTTTCTTTGTTACACATACTATATCTTTCATGATATTTTTTATATGGTAAGACATCATTCTTATATTTTCCTGCCGCAGCCCGGCTGGCTGGGCAAACTAACCAGGGGGTGATGAATAACTTGTGTACATTGATACAGCAGGAGTAGGAGCCGTTTATCGTAGGACAGGAGCAGTATTTATACATTCCACACAGCTTATCTAATTAGCATAAACTAGATACATCAGTCAACCAATAAGGAATCTCCACACTTAATGGCTTGCTGGTGTTACTTCACAAACCACTCCCTCTGGCATTTTGCCAGGCACCATCCAGACTTGTTTACGGACTCTAACATTTCTCTGGCAAATGCCAGGAGCCATCCTGACTTGTTTACAGACTCTAACATTTTCCTTTAGTCCTTTAGACAGATTTTCTTAACCTTTGGAACACACTTAAAATATCTTTTTAAAAAAATTATTTGTCTAAAATTTTATATGTTGGCTTCTTTTAGTACAGTTTATAATGATAACTTTCATTCCCATGAGTATGGGTCATAGTTTCCTATTACTTTATGCTTTTGGTAAAATTTTTGTTAAAACCTATATACTATAAATATTATATTGTGGCAACTCTGGAAATCAGACACACCCCTTTCCCTTAGTTTTGTTGTTGATGCTACTTAATGTAGTTTTTTTTTAGGGGGGGCAGGGGGGAGGTTATTGTTTTATTTCTTTATTTAGCATGCGTATACCTCTGTACATGTCTAAGAACGTCCAGCTTTACTGGAATATATTGAAGCTTTTCAAAGCCCATATGAACTTTTTTTATGAACTTTTTATTAAACATATTTTTTCTCAACATTTCTAATTTGTCACTCATTTATTTCAATTGTTATAAACACCTCTGTTATCAAGAACTAAAACATTACCCTGTAAATGTTTTTGACAATGCCTTTGGAAGTAGCTTTAGAACCGAGCCAGTTTTGTGGAAAATGAAGTATCAGAAAGACTTTCAAACTGATCCAAGAGATGACTGACTGGATAGGTAAAGAAAATACTAAACAGCATTATTTGAAAATCCGGTCTGGTTTGCTTCATCTGGTGTTGAAAAGGGGTCTCTTATTTTTACATTCACTGCTGAACTAAGAAATAGGGGATCAAACTAGGGTAAATTAAAGCACCACACCACAGTTTTCTGTGTTTGATGACATTCATATTTTTGCTTTGTTTTTAAAATAAGCTCTACCCAACTTGCTGCAAACCTTGGTTAATATCCAGACTTTAAAAAAAAGTTGATTTTAACAGTGTTGGTAAGTGTTTTAATGTTTGCATAAAGGGTTGATATTTTAATTTCTTATGTGTCCACTCTATAGAGAATATTTTGTATTCAGGATATATTTTGATTCTACTTTTTAATCTAATTTGGCTAACTCTGATTTTAATTAGGATGTTAAACAGTTTACATTTAATGTAATTATTGATATTGCAGTATTTAAGTCTTTTTAATTGCAGTTTGATTTCTGTTATATCTTTTTTGTTTCTTTTTTCCCACAATAATATTAGAACTGTTACCATTATAATTTTTCCATCCAGTTGTCTTATATATGACTTTTTTTCTCTTGAACTTTAATTACAAGGTGATAGACTGATATTTTCTCATAGATTTTAAAGCACCTTTCCAATTATTTTTCTTTGTGTTTGACATGGGAAAATTTCAGTTGACATATCTTCAAATTCTTCCTTTGAAATGGTTAAATTATTCACTGTTAACATGATGATTGCTAATTCTACCATTTTTATTTGATTCATTCTGCTAAAATACTCCTCTCTTTCTACAAGTTGTCCTATCTTTTCCACTAAGGATTTTAATATATTAAACCATACTTATTTTAAATGCCTCTCTAATGGTTTTAATATATTGTTCAGCTCAGAATACATTTTGTAGTTGGCTTTATTTTTTCATATGTGCTGCAATTTCTTTCATTTTCTTCTGTGTATTATAATTTTAATAAGGCATTAGACATCTTACATATACTAGTAGAGATTGAAGTGAATGTTATTTCTTCCTGACAATAGACCTATTTGTGTGAATCCAGGTATGCATATATCTAAGCATATATGCCTATGCACATGGTGGAAAGGTGGTTGAAGCAATTTTTTTTCAACTTGAATTTTTATGTTGCTGTTGTTATATTTATTGTTTCAATATTGATCTTCAAAGCAACATTGGTTTCAAACAGGAGTATTCTGTACCTAGGGTGATGTATTAAAAAATGTTTTTAAGTTATTCACACTTCCCTCTATCCCTAGTTAAGCTTTCCTTGTGCATTTTTCCTCAGTTGAAGTTTATATCTGTGATTTTTCCCAGTCATGAAGTGATAGTCTATTTTGCATATTATTCAGTGCCTGTTAGGCAGATAGTGGGGAGCATGTAACTTTCTCTGTTGTCCTCGTATAGCCTCAATCTAAGGTAAATCTTATACACCTGGGGCTCAGGGATTGGTTTTTCTCCACATTCATCCATTTCTGACTTGTAATCCAAATTCTTCCTTGTATTTGTGCTGTCTTATATGAAAATAATTTTTGGTAGTCTGTCTGGACTGGCATATTAGTTAGTTTGTTTGTTTATTTATTTATTTATTTATTGGTGCTAGGGATTAAACCCAGGGACTTGTGCATGCGAGGCAACCACTCTCCCTTAGTTTAGAATTTTGACTTCAGTATTTTTCCTGTCCTGACTCATCTAGTAATAAAAAGTGTTTCCCAAGACGCTGGGGTTGTGGCTCAGTGGTAGAGCGCTTGCTAGCATGTGTGAGGCACTGGGTTTGATTCTCAGCACCATATATAAATAAGTAAAATAAAGGCTCATTGACAACTAAGAAAATATTCTTTTTTATTTATTCTTATTTGTTGTACATGACAACAGAATGCATTTCAATTCATGTTACACATATAGAGCACATTTTTTCATGTCTCTGGTTGTACACCATTACAAAGTAGAATCACACCATTCTTGTTTTCATACATGTACTTAGGGTAATTATGTCCATCTCATTCGATTGTTTTTCCTACCCACATGCCCCCTCCTTTTTCTTCCTTCCCCTTTTCCATATTTAAAATTGGTTCAGTCCTCCCTTGCACCCCCTCCCCATCATCCCTATTATGGATAAGCATCCTCATATCAGAGAAAACATTTAGCATTTGTTTTTTTTTTTTTTTTTTTTTGAAATTGACTTACTTCACTTAGTATGGTGTTCTCCAACTCCATCTATTTACTTGATTTTATTCTCTTTTAATGCTGAGTAATATTCCATTGTAATATGCTAGTAATATCCACATTTTCTTTATCCATTCATCTACTGAAGGGCATTTAGGTTGGTTCCACAATTTAGATATTGTGAATTGTGCTTCTATAAACATTGATGTGGCTGTGTCCCTGTAGTACATGTTTTTTTGTCCTTTGAGTATAAACAGAGGAGTGGGATAGCTGACTCAAATGGTGGTTCCATTCCAAGTTTTCCAAGGAATCTTCATTGTGCTTTCCACATTGGCTGCACCAATTTGCAGTCCCACCAGCAATGTATGAGTGTGCCTTTTTTCTCCACATTCGTGTGTGTGTGTGTGTGTGTGTGTGTGTAGAGAGAGAGAGAGAGAGAGAGAGAGAGAGAGAGAGAAGGAGGGAGGAAGAGAGAGAGAGAGAGAGAGAGAGAGAGAGAGAGAGGGAGGTGGAGGGGAGAGAGTGAGATGTTTCCAAGGTAGTGGATGATGTGATTATGTTTGATGGGGAGTCTATGATTTACAGATTCAGCTTGCAGGCTGGAGATTTAATAAAGAGAATTTGATCCACAAGGAATTTGCTGAAAGAATTCCCTCTTCTTCTTCTTAGGAGGTAAGTCTTATTTCTACTAAGGCCTTCAACTGAGTAGATGAAGCCTAGACATATTTTAATGTGAAAGTATCTACTTAAAGTCTACTGATCTGTGCTAATCTCATGTTTAAAATATCTTTGTAGAAATATTTAGAATAACATTTGACCAAATATCTGGGTACATGGATGATTCATTGGGACACATACTAAAATTAACCATCACAGGTTCCAAGGAGGAATATTTTCCTTTCATTATGTCAACTCTATTATACATCATTATTTCTTTTTCTGTTTTAAAAAACTTTATTTATTTATTTATTCTTATGTGGTTCTGAGTATCAAATCTAGGCCCTTGCGCATGCTAGATAAGCACTATACCACTGAGCCACAACCCCAGTTCATACCATTATTTCTTAATCACTCTACCTCATCACACTTGTCCAGCTACCAATTCCTGAAAAGGCCAGAGTCTTCTTCATCCTCACTAACTTGGTATCATTCACTTCCTGGAATGATATGCACCTACATCTTTCTCTGTCTAGTTCTTTCTTATCTTCAAGGCTCAGATGTTAGGGTCTGTAAACAAGTCAGGATGGCGCCTGGCATTTTGCCAGAGGGAGTGGTTTGTGAAGTAATGCCAGGGAGCCATTAAGTGTGGAGATTCCTTATTGGTTGACTGCTGTATCTAGTTTATGTTAATTAAGATAAGCTGTGTGGAATGTATATATACCCCTCCTGTCCTACAATAAACGGCTCCCACTCCTGCTGTATCATTGTACACAAGTTGCTCGTCACCCCCCGGTTATTTTGCCCAGCCAGCCGGGCTGTGGCACTCAGATATTTATTTTCCCCCAAATTTCTTTCCTGATCATGTTCCTATCTTAGATAATATTTTTATTTCATGGTATTTACTCAGATTATTTTTACTTATTTTTTATTTCTTTTTATTTTATTTATAATTTTATTCCACTAACTAGATTTAAACTCCTTCAGCCCTGGTCTTCTGTCTGTTCTACTCAAAACATTATGTTCTACTTATCACCATGCTTAGCCTGAACTAATGATTAAAAACAAATTAAATGGCAACCCAATATATTAGCATGAACTTTTATATATTCCCTCATGATATGTTTGGCTGTTTACAAAGAATCAGCAGCTGTTTCTGAAAAACTTTTGGGAGACTCCATAGCACAGGTAAATTTCATATTTTGAGGGGTCCATAAGACATAGACCATTGTCTAGAATTTTGCTGTTGTTTTTGTTGGATTGTAGGAGGTGGTATAAAGAATGTAAGTTATCTACACTTATCTAAATATGTCTCTCAAAGCCTAGCTTGGTTTGTAATTGAAGGTCTTTCTTTGATATTTTGTCATAATTCCTAGAATATTCTAGTGATTCCTGTCCATTAAGTAAATAAATGCGATTTAGAAGTCTTAAAGAGCAATCTTACATTTTTGTGGGAAAAAAAATTCTTCCCACTTATGAGGACGCATTATAACACATAGTAGCATCAGATCCTAGTTCACCACTTACCAGCTGTATGATTTTAAAACAGGTTATTTGATCTTTCCATGCTCTTACTTATAAACAAATTAACTCTTAATACCACATTTAAAACAAAATCAATCCCGATTAATATTTTCTGGACTTCTCAAATTTGAGATCAGAAAGTGTCTTTTTGTTATTTGTTGAAAAAAATTGGACATGAGCTGGTTTTGTTAATTGTTCTTTTCCAGTGTAATTAATTGGTCTGTGGATTTTCTGTAGACATTATTCTGATTCAATATTTCTTTATGTGCATGCAGCAGTTTGAGATACACAGGAAGCTTTCATCAAACATGACTTGAATAAGTAGATTTGGGGTTTTTAAGATAAGCTCCTTGTTTCAACACATAATCTGGAAAGAGAAAAATTACATTCATTAGACTTTCCCAAATCTTGGTATGCATAACAATCACTGAGGAGTTTTTTAAAAAGCAGTCTCCTATGCGTCATCCGAAATCATCTCAACTTGAACCACCAAAGTGTATCTAGAGCAAGATCCCCAACTTACTTTTTGAAAACACTGTGATAGACTATTTCTTGCTAATTTTCAATCAAGTGGAATTAGGAGAATGAAGCATATTCTAAACTAATTAAGAGAAAGCACAGACAAGTTATTATATTAATCTTTCCTTATAGGATTAGCAACAGCATGAGTAGTAAGTCATATAATGATTGAATTTGAAGAATAGCACATGTACCTAATGACACAATGGTAATTGAAATCTGTGCTTATTATTTTTTTTTTCAGTTAAAAGATGTGGCTTCAAAGTTCCTCACAAGGAAGTTTAAACAGCATGACCTATAACAATTATCAAAGGTTAGAAAATGTGATTCCAAATTAAAATCACATGCAATTTTGTAGGAAAAATATTTTTACAGCTGCTTCTTTGTACTTTTTAAATATTTAGGTGATCTAATCAAGTTAGATAAAAAGGAAACAATCGCTGATATGAACAAAGAAAAAAGGTGATATTTATATATGCCCTGCAATATGCATTCACTATTAATCTTGCTGCAAACAGCAATTATATGCAAGTTTTTCTCATAGTAATTGTTATCTTTTCTTTGTAAAACTTGAGTATTCAAATAATGATGTTAAAGGCAAATAACGTCATTTAACTCGTGACAAAAATAAAGAGAAACATAAAGAACACACTACCAATATTCATTATAAGTAAAGAATATGTTTTTTATTATTTATCGTAATTACAATTTTGACAACTCCCATTTTATCACATTTCAAAAATTTTCAGGAATCCCATATTGTCATAACTATTAATTTTAATTCACTTTTTAAATTTGAACAAATTGATCTCTTTTTCTCTCTCTCATATACATGTGTACACTCACACATAGAAGCACACATTTCAAAACCACCAGCTCCAATAACAAAAGCACTGCCTTTGCACAACTTTGAAATGAGGAATTTATTCTGCATGTTTTATTAAACTAACCTTTCAGCTTCCCTACTAAAAATAGTCTGCTAATGAAATAAAGGTAACATATGCGAAAATACAGTTAGATGAAGAAGCAGGTAAAATACAGTCATCGATCCTTATGTGGAGTTTTGTTTTCTGCAGTTTCAGATACTCAAAGTCAACTGCTGTCTTGAAATGCTAAATGAAAAAAACAACAGTCATCCTCATGTGTAGACAACATACATTCCTCTACCAGGCCATAACTGGTGCCCTCTGTCTGTCCTCAGCTTCAGCAGGTCTGGCTCCCAGGCTGGAAGAGATGTTTTTCACCTAGGGGCCAGGATCTCTGAATTTGCAAACAGGGTCAAACCTAATGCTAACCTAACCCTTGAAATTACATAAAAATGCTTTGTATATATGGCTTTTTTTTCTGACAAAATTACTTAATTTTAAACATTCTCAAAGAGGGGTGGTTTTTTTCAAAATGATTGAAAGTGTTTCCTTTGAGTCAATGCTGAAGACCACAGGTAGGAGATCATTGCACACCACACACCCACACACACACACACACACAAGTGAAAAAGTCCTATTGCTTAGGATACTGATACCACACAGACATAGAGTCCTAAGTATCATTTTTTCCCCCAAGATGTTCTCAGCCTGTTTAAATGAGAACACTGTGTGAAAAGAAACAATTGATAGTAGGCCAGGTTGTGTGAGAAGCAGGTGTTGGCCCTCTGGTATGGCCAGTGGGTGTTGGCTAGCACCACGGCTCATGGGGTTACAGTTGGGTACCACGTGTTGGATACTGTTCTCCTGTGATCTTGAAGATTATCGAAGGGAATATCATTATTACAGAGAGGGACTCTGGTTGTAGGAAGCAGGAACTGCAAATGGTTTATTCTTTGTTTCCAAGCAATAATCACTTGTCTCTAAACCATCCTCTGAAATTTCAGAATGGAGGTGGTAGACATTTGCATAAAGAAGAGGCAGAATAAACAAACAATGGAACAAGATGAAACTATAAAAACTGAAAAAAAAAATGTAGAGATTAAGCTTTAGTTTGATTTGTTTTTTTCCTAGAATGGGCTAAAGAAGATGGACTGAGCCTTTTTTGGCGACTCACAGTAGCAATGACATGGATGTGATCTAAAGCTGTGATATTGAAGTATGGGCTATTGCCCACTGATGAGTTTTAAGGCTCCTCATGACTCATCACAGAATAATCCAACTATGTAAGTCATTTCTTCAGTTCTTTTAAATGAATAAATTTCTTATAATTTTGTGACTCACATTCATAGCATACTTCCATGGGTGCCTTAAGTTTCTAACTTTGTCATTAAAAAACTACACTAAATTGTGCTTTGTGTTGTAGGTAGCATGATGAAATCTCACACCGTCCACTCTGTCTTGTGTAGGGCATGGATTGTCCTTCTGTCTAGTGCATCCTTGGTGAAAAGTTTTCTCCCATCAATCACTAAGCAGCTGTCTCAGTTCTCAGATTGCCATGGTATTGCAGTGCTGTGTTCAGACAACCATGGTGCACTGGCTACTGCTATGTCACCATGGCTGCCAATCATCTCATCCAAGAGGCATTTTTTCATCTCACATCATCCTAAGAAGAATAAGGGGAGTATAATACAATAAGACATCTTGAAAGAGAGACAAACAACATTCACAAAAATTTTATTACCATTTAATAGTTCTATTTCATTACCACTTGTGCAAATCTCTTACTATGACTAATTTATAAATAGAATTTTACTATAGGTTCGTAGTGGTAGTACATATTGTTTTATATTATCTGTGATTTCAGGCATCCACTACAGGATTGAAACCTATCAACCATGGTCAAGGAGGGAGTACTACAATTATTTAAACAAATTGATTGGATCTTAACTTATACTTTTAACACATTGAAGGGTAAAGAAATTTAGATGAATATTCTAAAGTCACATTCATCTAATTGGTGGAAGTCTCAGATTCAAGACTCTGTCTGAGTTTGAAATTTGCTTTGAAGAAATCATCTGCCTCCATTAAGCAACTCTACAGCTAAAAGAGTGATTAATGAGGATGTGACAACATTTCTACTTCTATTTTTATTGTTGTTTGTTTTATTATAATTTATTTCTAAGAGCTATTTGAAGTTTCCAGAAAAATGGAAAAGAGAGTAAGGCAGACCGACACCCCATAAAGTCTCTCTCACCAGGTCTGGTTTTACTTATTATTAAAATTTTTCAGTGGTGTCGTAACTTTGTTACAATAGATGTACAAATTTTGATTAATGCCTTTGCCCACAGTGCCAAAGACTGTGTGGCTTTAAGAATGAAAATTTATTTTCTCATACTTTTTAAGGCTGGAAGTCTGAGATTAGGGTGCCAGAATTGCTGGGGTTTGTGAGGTCTCTCTTCCTGGCTGTAAGATGACCACCTCACTGTGCACTCATGTGTTCATTTACTTATTGTATTCTCATGGAGAAAGAGAGTAATATTCTTTATATTTATAAGAGTATCAACATTATAACATTAAGACCTCACCTTTATGATCTCATTTACCCTTAAATACTTCCCAGAAACCTTATCTCCAAACACAGTCATTGCAAGGTAAGTGTTTGGATATATATGAATTGGGAGAGTGCATAAAAACAATTAAATATATACCATTACCTTATTGTTTGCTAAAATCCCATGGTTTGCATTAGGATGCACTCTTGGTGCTTTATAGGTCTGTGGGTTTTGCCAAATGTGCAGTATCATATATCAACCATGACAGTATCATAAAGAATAACTTCAGTGCCCTAAAAATGTCCTGTTGTTTTAGTCAGAATTATTTTCATTGCTGTGACCTGGTAAGAACAACAGAGAGGTAGAAAAGTTTGTTTGGCACTCATGGTTTCAGAGTTCTCAGTCTGTAGATGGCCAACTCCATTACTGTGGATCAAAAGTGAGGCAGACCATCATGGTAGAAGTGAATGGTGGAAGAGGAATGTAGTTCAGGACATGACAACCAGTAAGGAGAGAGAGAGACAGAGACAGAGACAGAGAGAGACAGAGAGAGACAGAGACAGAGATAGACAGAGAGAGACAGAGACAGAGATATTAAGTTCAGCTCACCAGGCACAAAATGTAGACCCCAAAGACATGCCCCCATATCAATTATAAGTGGATTAGTGCACTCATTAGATGAATACTCTTATAACACAAATATTCCACTGCTAAACTTTCTTGCATTGTCTCACACATGGACTTTTAGTGGACGCCTCATATTTAAAACATAATACCTACATAACAACTATTGTTTATTTTTTCTCCACCTCTCACCCTCTGGCAATCACTAAACTTTTAATTTTCTGTATAGTTTTGCTTTATTCATGTTGTGATACAGTTGGAATCATATTGTAGATAAACTTTTCATCCTGACTTCTTTCACTGAATATTAGTCATTCAAGCTTCCTCTGTGTTTTTTTTTTTTTTCTGGCTTCAAGGCTCATTTCTTTTGACCACTTGCTAATATATGGATGCATCACAATTTGTTTATCCATACATCTATTGAACATCTTGGTTTTCTCCATTATTGACAAATAAGAATTAAGTTATGATAAACACTTGTGTGATGAGCATAAGTGTTCAGGTAATTTGGGTAGGTTTCCAGCAGTGGGATAAGTGCAGCATATGGAGAAAATGTTCAGCTTTGCAGAAACTGCCAAACTCTCTTCCCAGGTGGTTAAACCATTTTTCATTCTGGCCAACAATGATTGAGACTTCCAGTTCCTCCCCATACTTGCCAACATTTGGTGAGGTGATGTCAGTGTTTTGGATTTTACTCATTGTAATAGGTATGACATATCAGTTATTTTGCTTTACATTTCTCAATGACATAAAATGTTAATCATGTTTCCATTGCTAATTTGCCATGTAGATATATTCTGTAATATTTGTCTAGATCTTTTGCCCAGTATACTCCAGTTTTGTAAAAGTAAATTGTAGAAAACCAGACATGAAAGAAAATTAACTATAAAAAGATTATTTCTGTTATGAAAGAAGGCTTTCTGTGGTGAGCCGCTTCTGCTGTTTCTGCAGACTATGGTCGCCATTACGAGATGGCGCTGGCTCCGCTGTGGTATGTGACAAACAACTCCTTATCTGAGAGAGTTGGCACATGATTTTTCACCACCCTGTGAGAAAGTTCCACGCGGCAGCTTTGCATTGGGGCTTGGGATGCTTTATTAAGGCTGGGAGGGCATCCGGGAAGAAGAAGAAGAAAGAATAATAAATATCAAGGGCCCGAATAAACTACTGAGAGAAGATTTTGGAGTTGCGTCTTCCTTGCGGGCAAGGGGTCGCGACAAGTGGTGCCGAAACCCGGGAAAATCAGAACTCTCAGTAGTCAGGGGTGGTGCACCGGTTAGTCCCAGGTAAGTGGGATCCGCGATCAAAGCGGGGTCAGTCCCCAGGTAAGGGGGATCCGCGTTCAAAGCGGGGTCAGTCCCCAGGTAAGGGGATCCGCGATTAAAGCGGGGTTAGTCCCAGGTAAGTGGGATCCGCGACCAAAGCGGGGTTAATCCCAGGTAAGTGGGATCCGCGACCAAAGCGGGGTTAGTCCCTAGTAAATGGGATCCGCGACCAAAGCGGGGCAGCTCCTCTGTAAACACAGAGAGAGCCTTACATTTTATTGCAGCTGCACTGTGTACTTTCGCTTCTACTTTCGCTTTTGTTTTTTGTGCTTCCTTTGTTGTTGTGTCATGGGTGCCGCATCTTCAAGTCCGCTTCTCCTGGCCCTAGATGGCCTGTTACGTTCCAAGGGCCTGGAAGTGAAACATAGTACTTTACAGAGATTTTTACAGAAGATAGATATCGCTGCACCGTGGTCTGCATTTTCGGGCAGCCTTACTGTACCTAGTTGGGATAAATTAGGCAAAGATCTTGACTTTGCTTCTGAGCAGGGCATATTAGAGGGTGGGGTGATACCCCTTTGGAAAATGGTCCGTAGTTGCCTTACAGATGGTAAATGCCAAGAAGCTGTGAGTGAGGGTCAGGCCGTTCTTGAGCAACTACATGAGGAAAAATCTGAAGGGTCACATAGTGAAGTGGCAGAGAGTATCAAAAGTAACAGTAGTGAGAAGGCAAAAGAGCCTGAAGATAAAAATAGGAGAAGGCTCTATCCAGACTTGACCGAATTAAAAACGCCTGAGAACACAAGCGGCTCAGAGTGTTCTGAGGACCTTGATATATTGTTGCAACAACTACATAAGATAAAAGTGAAAAAGAAGAAAAAGGAGACACAGGGCATGCAGGCCTACTGTAAGAAGGGGAAGGGAAACTCTGAGGAGGAGGAGGTAGAATATCTAGAAGAAGATATGGTGCCTGTTGCCCCACCTCCGTATGTGGGGGGGAGCCAAGGTTCCGGGAGGTCTTTTCATGCACAAGTTTGGAGGACAGTTAATACAGATATGGGACTTGCGTACCCGGTGTTTCAGGACAATAATAGAGGAAGATATCATGAGCCTTTAGACTTTAAGATAATTAAAACCTTGGCAGAATCTGTCCGCACTTATGGCATAGATGCCGCTTTCACTCTCACTCAAGTGGAGGGACTTACTAGATTTTGCATGACTCCCTCAGATTGGGCTAGTCTGGTGCGCGCTTGTGTCTCCCCAGGCAAATACTTGGACTGGAGAGCATTTATGCTAGAGGGCGCGGTAGAGCAGGCTGCACAAAATCATGCAGCAGGACACCCTGCCTGGGATAAGGATATGCTTTTTATCTAATGCTACATTACCCTCCGCAGCAGTCTGTCTCCAATCTCCGTTCCTGTTTCTTTTGGCTAAGGTTACATTACAGGGGATGCTTAATTGTTCTAATGTTACTTGCTACTTGTCTGAGTGTTGGAATGGCTCCTGGACTACGGCAGTGATTATGAAAATTCCAACCTTTGTCCCGATCCCAGTTACTGCAGATCCAGAATCCTTTCCTATTGTTGAATTGATTAGAACCCGTAGAGATTTTGGAATTACGGCAGCTATAGTGACAGCTGTGGCAGTGTCTGCTGCTGCAGCGGTTACGGCCGGAGTGGCCATGGCCAGTCAAGTACAAACTGCTGCCACCATTAATCAAGTTGTTCAACAAACTTCCACCATACTTGAATCCCAAAATACAATTAATCAACATATTTTGTCAGGGATTTTAGCTGCCAACCAAAGGATAGATTTACTCCAAGCTCAGGTAGAAGAATTGTCTGACCTAGTACATTTGGGTTGTATTGATCAACGTGCACATTTATGTATAACCTCTGTCAGATTTTATGATTCCAGAAATGCCTCCCGCATCATCGGGGAATACCTATCCGGAACCTGGTCCTTGGAAGCAGAAAACTTGATCCAGTCTCAACCAACTCAGATTGCTGTTTTGAATAGTACCCGTGTCGATCCAGTGACTTTGGGTCAATTCACCAGTTGGCTGTCCTCTGCCTTTTCCTTTTTTAAGGAATGGGTGGGAGTGGGCATTTTTGGGGCAATGTGTTGCTTCGGTGTTGTACTTTGTTTGTGGCTTCTCTGTCGCCTTAAAGCTCGCCATGCGCAAGAGAAAGCTATGATCATACAAGCTCTTGCAGCTTTAGAAAATGGCATTTCTCCACAAATCTGGCTTGCACATCTTAAACAGTGATTTCTGGGCATGGCCATTGCACCCCAAGTTAATTTCACATTGCACTGGGATTGGCATGTCCTCTTCCTTACTCTCTCCCAGTGCTGAATAGCCCTTGCACTCTGCAGGTCTTGTTACCATTGCACGCAGATGGGTTTCAGGACTGGTCTTTCTTCTCGGCTGCAGACTTTTTACCTTCCTCTGGGGCTTAGGGATTGTGTTGCCAACTTAAATTTTGTCATTATTACCAGGCTACCTGTGTTATCCTACTTCTCACCGTCGTCACGATGCAGGATGCGAGGCAAGGCACTGCACTTGAGTGATCCCTCAACGGACCTCAAGGAAAGCATGTCCTATTGCATGCGGGTTTGACGTCCACGCCCCGCCCCACAAAAAAAGGCGTCGGCTGATATGGCCTCGGATCTGGGGAAAGGGCCCTCCTTAGGACTGAGCCATACTATGCAGCCACTTCTGCACAGTGGGATAGGACCTCTACTCTCGCCTGTATTGTTTTAATAAAACAGAAAGGGGGAACTGTGGTGAGCCGCTTCTGCTGTTTCTGCAGACTATGGTCGCCATTACGAGATGGCGCTGGCTCCGCTGTGGTATGTGACAAACAACTCCTTATCTGAGAGAGTTGGCACATGATTTTTCACCACCCTGTGAGAAAGTTCCACGCGGCAGCTTTGCATTGGGGCTTGGGATGCTTTATTAAGGCTGGGAGGGCATCCGGGAAGAAGAAGAAGAAAGAATAATAAATATCAAGGGCCCGAATAAACTACTGAGAGAAGATTTTGGAGTTGCGTCTTCCTTGCGGGCAAGGGGTCGCGACAGCTTTCCTTTTTAAAAGAGCTTCCACATTGGAGAAGCTTCAGTGAAGTATTTTAAAATATCCTTGATAATGTCTAGTTTATATATTTAAAATATATATCTGTAGCACAAAGAAGATGTAAGTATATTACAAATTTAGATAGAATTATCAGAAAATTCATCATGTCCTGCTAAAGTCTCAAAGGAAAACATATTTATTAATTTTAGCTTTTCAATTGAAATCCTACTATATCACAAGATTTTATATTTATATAGAAAATCACTATGACTGGCTGTCCTCTGGATTAGGGTATATACCCACAGGAAAAATGGAGAGAAGATGATGGAAAGTTTACATTTAAACTTACCCTCAGGGAAAAAGCATTACTTTCTCAAAATTTATGACCAGTTAAAATCACACATCAAGACATAACAAAGGGCACATATAGGAATGGGAAACCCATAATTTCTATTCCAAGAGAATTCCTTGAAGTATACAAGAGTGCCAAAGAATAGAATATTAAAATATAATGAGAAAATCCAATTCAGATTTTTCCATGTATTAATTTTATAATTAAATTCAATACATTTTATGCTTTAGATATTATCTTATCAGTTAAATCATCAAGATAAGTTCAATGCTTTCTCAGTCTCTACTACCTGATATTCTAAGAATCTGAGTTCTTAGAGATCTGCCCATATACAAGCTGAGCATTTTACTTATGCATTGGAAAATAATAATCACTGGAAATATGTAAAATTTGTCTCTTTTTATACATGAAATTTTCAGATAATATAAGTCAAAAATGTTTGAATTTAAATCAAATTCTGAAATCATTTTTTTCAGAGAAAAGTATAAAAATCAATGAAAATGAAATTATAAAATGTAGAATAATTATGGACTTACTAACAATGTAATCAGTGAACTGAGAAATGGTTTGAACACAGATAAACAATTTTTCAAATACATACAGACATATGTATTACTAATATGTTAGTCATATATATGTAACATGTGTATATGTATATATTCATATGTGTATAACACATGCACATATACATTTATATATGTATACATATATATAAATGATTATAAAGAGAGCATTATTAGATTGACTTATAGAATCAGAAGCTGGATAGTCCCACAGTGACTGTCTGTAAACTGGAGAGCTGGAGGAACCAGTACCTACTCAGTTCAAGAAACTGGAGCTTCAAAAGAAGGATTAGTGATGTAATTCCAGTCCAAAGATCTGGAATCCACCCGTAGAGTCACTTCCCCAAGAGTCACTGATTTAGAGCCAGCTTTGAAAAACTGAAGTAGTTGGAGTCCTGTGGCTTCAGGTGATCCTGGCAGCAGGTGAAGCACCTGCTCAAGAAGAATCAAGCTTGCATCTGGCATGAACTTTTTCATTCTTCCACCTTTTCCGTTCCACCCAGGCCCCCAACCTGTTGAACTGTGCACCAATATTTAGAGTGGGTCTCCCCATCTGTTTGCTATCCCACATGCCAATCATTCCTGGAAACATCCTCTTGACACACCCCAAAGCCTCTTGTTTTAGGCATCTCTTAATTCAATCATGTTGACAATTCAGATTATCAATCACCCATTCATACATGTGTATGCAAGCATGCGCGCACGTGCAGACACACACACACACACACACACACACACACACACACACCAGTAAATCTATACATTAAAATTGGCCGACTCAAATGGATGGTGTTGGAGAATATAATGCTAAGTGATGTTAGCCAATCCCCAAAAAAAACAAATGCTGAATGTTTTCTCTGATATAAGGATGCTGATTCATAATGGAGGATTAGACCTCATCATGGAGGATTAGACCAACTCTAGCTAGGGCAAAGGGGTGGGAACGGGGGCCATGAGGATAGGAAAGATGGTGGAATGAGATCATTACTCTAAGTACATGTATGAAGACATGAATGGTGTGACTCTACTTTCTAATAGTGTAATATGAATTATAATGCATTCTGCTGTCATATATAAAAATAGAATAAATTTAAAAAAGAATAAAAAAGAACATTTTAGAAGACCACACACACACAAAAAAAGTTTTGGAGGGAGGTTCATCCAATCTGATCTGGAGCCAAGAGGACTAACATGAAAAGCAAAGTTGACTAAAAGAGGATGGAATGGGACAGGCAGAAGGAAATTGAAACCACAGAGAGGACAGAAAGATCCATACCATGACCTGACCTTTGTATAACATTTTTGTGTTTCACATTATAATCACACACATTACCCTATTTGATTTTTAATGATTTTCGTGAAATTTAATTATACTGCTGATGTACAAAAAAAAATCAGCTCAAGGGATTTATTAAAAATAAGCCCATCTATTAATTATCAATCAGGTTAATACACAGAACCCCAGTAATTGACTTTATGATTATAATTTGAAATCTTAAAATTTTATGAAAGTAGGATTTGTATTTGGTTCCATTTTTATCTTCCTTGTGTCTTTTTATTTTTTTTTTCTTTGTCACCCATTACATTTGTCTTAGTCTGTCAGTACTGCTACAATAATATACCTGAGGTAATTTATAAGTTACAAAAATTTATTTTCTCAAAGTACTAGAGTCTGGCAAGTCCAGCTCTAGATACCTGCTGGTGAGGACATTGCTTCTCTCCTTCTGAGATGGTGCTTTGATGCTGCATTCACCAAAGGAAAGCAATTTGAAGTCCTTGCATAGTAGAAAAGAAAGAAGGGTAGGAAAGGCATGAACTCCCTCTTTTATAATATTCGTTTTATTCACTAAACCAGAGCCCTCGTGCCTCTATCACATCCCCAAAGCTACACTTTTATAATGTTGAATTGTGGATAAAGTATTAATATGAACTTTGGCAAGGATAAAAACATTTCAACCACAGTAACATTTGTGATACTCATGTGTGCCATTGTTTGTGCCTACAGTTTATTCATTTTTATTGTTTTAATGTAATTCACTGCTTGATTCACCAGTGTTTTTCCATTTTACTATTGCTGGAAATAAGTTCCTACTACCTAGCTATTGTAAGTAACACTGCTTTTAATATTTAATCTTGTGTATAATTCTTTTGTTCATATGCCTAGGAATAAAATTACTGGTTAATATGGTATGCCAGGATCAGGTGTTTTAGTTAATGCAGTTAATTGTAGTTACTGATGAATACTTCTTTTTAAAATTTTTATTTATTTATTTTTAGTCATATATGGCAGTAGAATGCATTTTGACATATAATACATACATGGAATGTACATACACATCAATCATATTGTCTATTCTATTTTGCTGCCCTTCCTATCCTCCCTACTCCTCCCCTCCTCTCCCATCCTTTCTCTCTATCCAATCTAATGTGACACACTTTTTTCCCCTTTTTCTCATTACAACATCATACATGTATTCTGTATAACAATGAGGTTCTCCCTCCCATCTTCTGTGCAACTCCCCTTCTCCCTCTTTTTTCCCTCCTACCTCTCTTCCCTATTTAGTGGTAGTCTTCTTCTCATGCTCTTCCTCCCTATCCCATTTTGAGTCACCCCCCTTATATCAGAGAAGACATTTGGCATTTGTTTTTTAGGGATTGGCTAACTTCACTTAGCATAATCTGCTCTAATGCCATCCACTTGCCTGCAAATGCCATGATTTTATTATTTTTTAGTGCTGAGTAATATTCCATTGTGTATAAATGCCACATTTTTTAATCCATTCATCTATTGAAGGGCATCTAGGTTGGTTCCACATTCTAGTTATTGTGAATTGTGGTGCTATAAACATTGATGTGGCTGTGTCCCTCTAGTATGCTCTTCTTAGGTCTTTTGGGTATAGTCCGAGAAGGGGAATAGCTGGGTCAAATGGTGGTTCCATTCCCAGCTTTCCAAGGAATCTCCATACTGCTTTCCAAATTGGCTGCACCAATTTGCAGTCCCACCAGCAATGTATGAGTGTACCTCACCCCCCATCCTCACCAGCACTTATTGTTGTTTGACTTCATAATGGCTGCCATTCTTATTGGAGTGAGATGGTATCTTAGAGTAGTTTTAATTTGCATTTCTCTGATTGCTAGAGATGATGAGCATTTTTTCATGTATTTGTTGATTGATTGTATATCCCCTTCTGAGAGGTTTCAGTTCAAGTCCTTGGCCCATTTGTTGATTGGGTTATTTGCTTTTTTGTTGTTTAACTTTTTGAGTTCTTTGTATACTCTAGAGATTACAGCTCTCTGATGTTTGAGGGGTAAAAATTTGTTCCCAGGATGTAGGCTCCCTATTCACCTCGCATATTATTTCTCTTGCTGAGAAAAAAACTTTTTAGTTTGAATCTGATGAATACTTTTTAAAATTTAAAAATTTTGTAGTTTCTTCATATATAGCACTTTTTATCTTGTTCAAGAAATTTCACCCTATTTCATGGTCACATAATTTTTCTTCTAAATGACTTTCTAGGAATGTTAGTAATTTTGTAGATTTATCTCTTTCACCTCCACTGTACAGCTGTTATGAGATTTTGCGTATGGTATGAAAGAAGGTTAAGATTCATGATTTTTTAAATTATTTTTGTACTAGTTTTACCATAATCAAAATGTCTAGGTGAAGGTAGGACAGTCTCTGCACTGTTCTATGCAATTAAATTATTTTTAATCTTTGTATGCAAATGATATTTATTGTAATTAGCTATGCAATTTTATTTAGTATAAATATATATTAAACCATATCATCTTAGGAGATGAGTGCTTTAACTTTATCTGCTTTGCGTGTTTGCAAATCAATTTTAGAATTAATTTTTACAATTTTATGCACACAAATACACACACTCTGCAAGAATTTTGTCTGAAAATTATATTGAATTCATGTATAGTTCATGGTAGAAATGGTACTGTTATCGTTTGGAACTTCAATCTTCCCCCAAAAGTTAATGTTTTGAAAACATGATCCCCATACAGCAAGGTTAAGAGGTAGGGCTTTTCAGCAGTGATTAAATCATGGAGGATGTAACCTCATCAGTATATTAATCCATTTAATGGATTGATAATTTGAATGAACTGCTGGATGGTAATTGTAGGACAGTAAGGTTTGCTTTAGGAGTTAGGTCATGTTGTTGGGGTCTTGGACTATATCTGTGCCTGCCCCATGGACCTTCCATATGCTCTCTGCTTCCTGGCTGCCATAAATAGAGAAGTGTTCCTCTGCCACACCATTTTATCAAGATGTTCTGGCTCACCTTAGACAGAGAGCATGGAGTTGGCCAACCATGGACTGAGACTTCTGAAACTTTGATCCCAAAAGAAAGTTTTCCTCCTCTAAGTTGTTCTTGTTAAGTGTTTTGATAACAACAACCAAAAGCTGACTAACACAAATATCTTAAAATACCGAGTAGACTAATCTTTAAACATGACATATTTCAAACTATTTAAGACTTATATTACTTATAATTATTTTAAAATGTATTTTATACAGAGATTTTATATGCCATTGATTTTTTGTATGATTGTTGATATAATTAAAATAGTAACGTTATTTTATATTTTTATTGTTGATAATATATAAACAAATTAATATTTATAAATTGATCATGAACTGAAAATTTTGTTTTATAAATTCCATTTTTGTCCTACTCTATTTTGCATTGCTGTAGCAAAATATTCATGGCTGAGAACTTTATAAAGAAAAGGAGTTAAGTTTTCTTATGACTGTGGTGGATGGAATATCCAAACAGCATAAAGCTGTCTTTGTCATCACATGGCAGTAGGGGCCAAGTGTGTGGGGTAAAATGCTTTTTATAACAATCCACTCTTTTGGGTACTAATCCAGTCATAGGAGACCTTCTCCACAGCACTGATGTATTCATGAGAGTGGAGTCCTCATGAACTTATTATCCTGCACTAGGCCCCACCTCTTAAAGTTCTACCACCTTGGCACTGCAATACCATAGACCAAGCTGATAGCACCTAAATGTTTGTGAGATAAAACACATTTCAAGTTTACCAAAATGTTTATCTATAATTTATTAGGAAGCTGTATGAAATAACACCATAAGGAAAAATCATAACAGTTTTATTTCTTGCCATTCAATCTTTACATGTTCATTTCTTTATTTTTATTCTACAAGCAAGGACATCTTGTATGATGTTGAGTTAAAATGATTATAGCAAGTGTACTTTTCTTTTTTTCAATCTCAGAAGGAATGTCTTCAATATTTCACCAAAATATAACATTTGCTGTATTTTTTGTGTGATATCTTCTATCACATACACACACACAAAAAAAATATTGCTTCAATCTCATCTTTCTAAGTGTTTTCCTCCAGGGATGGGAGTTGAATTTTATCTAAAAATGTTTCCTACATCCTTTGAGGATATCAAAAGTAAAAGAAATAAAATTACTGAGATATGAAACATCTAAAATAAATTTATAAAATATCATAGTGAGTTTAGTATATTCATCCTAAAAAATTTACAGAATTATGGTTACCTTCTGAAAAGTAGTTTACAATTCTTTAAAAAATGAAACCAATTAAAAAATAGTAGGATTTATAAATACAGAAATATACGTAAGTAAGTACAATAAGATGTTAATTATAAACTCCTATATAGAGGGTACAAGTATTTGTGGTAAAATTCTTTCAACATTGTTGTGTATTTGAAAATTATCTTAATAAAGTGTTAAAAGATTAATTACTAGTAACAATTTCAAAATCATATAATTAATTTATTTAGGTATTTTTTGTAAATATGATGGAACGACTTTATTCCATTGTCATTAATCTTAACCTTTTCCCATTACAACCTTCTTTTTTTCTGTAGTCTTTTTTCCAAGTTTTATTAAGTTATAACTCACAAATAAAAAGAATACATATTTTTTAAACATGTGCACATGGTTATTTGATATGTGTGTCCAATGTGTAATGGTTAACACAATCAAATTAGTATATCCATAACAGTTATCCTCTTTGTGTTGTGTTGGTGGGTGTCAAAGACACTTAAGATTTACTGTTTTAGTAAATTATTAACAAACAGTAGAATATCATAATTATAGCAATATTATTAAATATAATCATGATGTTAAATATTGAATTCACATAACTTATTCACCTTCAACTAAAAGTTTGTATTCTTTGCCAATGTTTCTCCATTTGCACCACAGCTCACTCCCTGGCAACTATCAGATAAAGAAAAACTAATGGAGACAATCTCCAATTTGCAATGGTTTGACTTACAATTTTTCAATCGTATGATGATACAAAAGTAATACACCTTCATTAGAAACCATAGTCTAAACTTTGAATATTGATATTTTCCTAAAGTAGCTGTATACAGTATAATCCTCTCTCATGATGCTGGATATCACACTGAACAGCTCCCATATTTTTTATTTAAATATTTTGATGGCTCATTGCACCATAATCTCTTGTGTAGAATCTACTTCCTTTACTCTTAAGAGAAGCACTTTTCAAATTTATTATGATTTTTGTTTACTTAGACTAACTTCCTATTCTTTAAGAATATATTCTCCATGGAACTCAGTCTAATGTAGATACTCTCTAACATCAAGCCTAATTGTCATGCCTATTATGGTTTGCTTCATTTGCTATGGTTGATTTTGCATCAATGTGATGCCTGATGTTCTTCATAGTTCTTCTTACTTGAAAATATACTGGATACACCTACAGAATAGCACTGAATTCACTAGACAGTTACGATTTGTCTACTCAGGTGACCTATTAATATCATTGATAAATCTATTAATGTTTAACATGCTTTCATTTCATTTCCTAAGCATTTTCTAACTTCCTAAAATATACTGCTAATATATTTTCATTGTTCATGAGTAGTTTAATTTCTAATAATTTCATAGTTGGAAAATTAAAAATCAATCGTCTATTTTTTTTTTAAATCAACGTTTTCCTGTAAGACATTATTTATTTCTTCTTTTGGTGTAAGTTTTTACCTTTTTCTTGATCTCATGAATCAATTTTCTCCTCTCCCTCTTTGAGGAACATTGTCCATCTTTGTTATTTTTTATTTCATGTACCTTTTTTTTTAAAGAGAGAGAGAGAGAGAGAGAGAGAGAGAGAGAGAGAGAGAGAGAGAATTTTTTATATTTATTTTTTAGTTTTCGGCAGACACAACATCTTTGTTTGTATGTGGTGCTGAGGATCGAACCCGGGCTGTACCCATGCCAGGCGAGCACGCTACCTCTTGAGCCACATCCCCAGCCCCAATATTTCATATACCTTTAAAATTAGGATTTGCCAGTGTTCTTCATTCATTAACAAAACTCAGCAAGATCACTCCAAATGCTACAACCCTTCTTGATCTAATTTTACATATAACTAACTAGTCAAAACCAGTGGCTTATTTCTATTCCTTGTCCCATCTGTATTTGAATATTGATCATGGCCTATTTGAAAACAAGTATTTATTTTGTGTTTTACACTCACATTCTGAGGAACTTAACTGATATGCCTACATAAGTCACCAAAGCCACACTAAGCCGGCAAAATCCAAGACTGAACCTGCTTCCGTTGAACCAGAAATTATTCATCATTTTTCCATGTTATTCCTAGTGTAGGTAACAGATAATATAAATTAATAAGCTTAAGGTTGACTCTGCTACCCCATCTGTCATCATTTGTACCAAGTTCTGTGATTCTATATCTGATCTGCATATAAAAACTTTTTTTTTTAATTCACAATGAAATTAACCACTTTGGATTATTGATATGTTTATATCGTTGTTATATTTGATATTAAATCTCAGACTCTTGTTTTCCTTTTCCTATAGTTTAAAATAGAAGTCTGACATACTCGAGTTCACTTACTTGGCCATGAGACAACTGATTGATAACACTATTATTTTACTAGCAGACACCAAAAACATTCTTTCTTGGTGCTTCCTTCCCTTTGGGAAAATCAGAATAAAAGCCACATTATCATCTTCATGAAATTATTTGAAATAAATATTTATTTCAATCATAGCTCCTTTTTGAGTTCTCATGTACTGTAATTATAGAAATATACCACACAAATACAATATTCCCGGAAAGTTAGTCCTTAACCATAAGAAAGATGATGAATAAAATATGGATTAACTATTATGTACCACCACTGGAAATGCATATTTATCCTTCTCCCAAAGGATAACATGGAAACTTCATTTTCATATGAAAGCTTTCTTCTTTCTTTCCATTTAGATATATTATTAGAATACCAAACAATGAGCTGTATATTTAGTTTCACATTTCTCTCCCAAATCCGAAACCTTCTAATAATTGTTTTTTCATTGCTTCTAAGTGTTCTACTGTATATAAATACCATACTTTGTATTAAATAGACCCGTCACCTCTCTGAGGTCCCATCTTCCAACACTGTTGTCACAGTGGCAATTTCAAACATGAGTTTCAGAATGGACAAACCATATTCAAACCACAACACTTACACTTGATGTTTACATAAAACATGATGGCACTATGATGTCAGGAAGTTTGGCATCTGGTATTCTACACCAATGTTACCCATATGACTTCCCAAACAAATTTTTATGTGACCCATCCTTGAATTTCCTTCTTATTTCTGAAACCACTCTCCTGATTACCATTTTTCTTTAAGATTTTCTAATGAAATTTCCATCCATTCTGTGTTCTATTATCTTTCCAAAGATTTTATTTTCTACACAAGTTAGTTGGAGTTTACATAATCTTATTGGCACTAAGATATTTTGACTGATAATAGTAGTTATTATGCATCTATTCATCTACTAGTCAGTTTTATGTACATCAGGCACTGTACCAAGTAGTTGACATCTGTTCTGTATAATCATATATAGGATTAATTAATTTGATTTGCTCCTGTTGCTTGGGCAGAATCTTTGTGAATATGCCTCTTCCAATTCTAAGAATGATTTGTGACATTGATACAAAAAACGTTGAGCCTTCTCTATGCTTGGCATTTCTGTGATACTACCTGTTTTAATTGCTAATTTTATAATAATAACTATATTGTTAAGCCAACTTTTCGTTCATGATCTTGAGCTTCTGACTCTTATCTGTCACACATTTAAAGGAATCAAGAGTAATGTGCTTTTAAGAAGGAGGTTTACTCCTGTCATGGTTGGTATTTTTGAAGGAGAAATGTACTTGCATTGAAAGCTAATGGTTACTGCAATTCAATTAGAGGGCAAAGTATGTAATCAAGATTTCTTGGCAATAACAAAAATACCAAATAGCTACATTGCTACATGTCACCTACTCTATGACTTTTTAAAAATATTCTTTCAGCTATCAACAGTCATTTAATCTAGAAAGTTTATACCAGAGAATAGATTGTAACAAAAGGGAACACCAATATCAGGAGTTAAAGTATCATCTTCTAAAGTATAAAAATATCACTCTAAAACAGTATTTTTAAGTTGCTAATCACACTTAGCCATCTATGATTCATGCAGTATTGAAGAATTGAGCTACATAGTTAAAATATGACATGAAGTTATCAAAATTAAAAGAGAACATCAAATGCACTCTTTTTAGCATTACCAAAGGTAACCTAACACTTACACATATTTGAAGTATGGACATACTGAAAGTGACTATTATAGCACCATTTTCATGGGGAGTCTTTTTCCTCTTTTACTAAATATCTTCTCTAAACAACAATATGTGTCCAACCTGCTTCTAATATTTTTCTCTAACCAACATAATTTCCAGTATGACTCTACTAATGCCCACTTGTTGATCACTCATGACACAGCAGAATTCCAGAGTGTGTTATTAGTACTGAAATGAAGTATATCCTCATGCCCTGCAAGTCTGAGTCTTGGCAGCTTATGCTAAAACTAACATCTTCATAAAATTTGCCACCCATTCATTGGACTTTATGGTGGATGGAAGTCATCAAATTTTCTTCATTTCTGCCTCTGCTCTACCATTTATCTGCCAAAACTATAACTAAATGCTTCCCTGAAAATCAGCCCCTTCTGATGCTACTTTTCAACATGCCAAATGTATTTCAGTATAATCAGACCATAACAGTAACACATACAGACTCACCAGCCTTCTGTAGCTACAGCAGTTTAACAGGGCACAATAATTATTGCCCTTATGCAGTGAAGCAAAGATGTGTAGTGAAATATTCAAGATCACAGGACAAATAGAAGTCATTTGCTGGATTTCAAACATAGCAGGATCTGAACCAGTTGTTTAGCTTTATATCACACTATGGCCAATACCTGTACTCCTACTGGTGGAGAGATTTTTAGAGGTAAGTTGGCTCCTAGGAACTCTACACTGAGTAGGAGTTTGTGTCGGACAGAAATAAACTAATATAAGTCAGTAGAAGAAGAAAAAGGAATACTTTTTGTATGACTATTTCAAGAGGAAAATATACTTAATTTCTTGAGTTCTTGCACAGATGATAATAGTATGTGCTGTATGGATGCATTCCCACTATTCTAGTTTCCCTACTGGCACCAGAGTTTCATAAAGAAAGGAAATTAGGGAAGTGATTACCTGAAAGTGGAGGAAAGCACAGAATATTAGTGAAATGCCTCTAGAATCAACCCATCTAAGTTCTATTCCTAAGGCTTCTGTAGTTTTAGCGTTACAACTCTGCAAATTCACTTAATTTATTTGTAGTTGGTAAACTCCTCTGTAATAGAAGTTGAAGCACTATTTTTGAGGAGATAGAAATGGTATCTCATGTGTTCACAAGGGAAAAAAAATCAACTTGTATGTACACATTTTAAACATTTGAAATAAACCTTAGGAAATAAAAAAATAGTATTCCTTTGGATCAGAAAAGCTTACTTAGACTTAACAGGTAACAAATAAATTTTCATTGTTTTATTGTTCTTAGCCACCAAGTATTCTGTGAATAAAATTCCTCATATATGTTTGTGTGTGTTTTCAGGACAACTGGTAGGTAAGTATATGTTGCCTGTATAAAAACGACCATGGGGAAACTAATTCAAGTGTATTTTCCTGTTTGTTTATTTGCAGTACTGGGTATTGAAATCAGGAGCACTCAACCCCTGAGCTACATCTCTAGATCTTATCTTTTTTGCTTTTTTCTTTTGAGACAGGGTTTTACTAAGGTTGGATTGCAACTTTTGATCCTTCTGCCTCAATCTCCTGATAACTGGGATTACAGGCGTGTGCCACTGTTCCTGGTTTGCTTTATCGTTATACTTTAATTTATACCCCATTTTGCTAGACTGAGTTAAAAAAATAAGAATATATTAAACAACCAACATTACAAATTCAACATTGTGAATTTATTACTTTGTCTAACACTATTTTAACAGATTCTGGTCTACTGGACTCTGTGACTTTTGTTCAGGTTAAGTACAAGGTGAGCTGAGGATTCAAAGTGAATGCAGTATTAAAATGTTTACTTGTGTTACTTGTTTTTTTCACTGCATGTAGGTAGGCACTGACTACTCATTCTTCCCTCAGCAACAGATGCTCTACTTTTTCTCCTTAGGGCCCTCAGATAATTGCATGTAATTCTGGAATAGTCCCATTTTCTCTGAGCGTTATGGCCCAATTTACTTTTTAACAGACTCATATCATTGTTGCCAAAAAGATGTGCTATACTGTGGTAATGAAATCTCCCTGACAAAAACAGACATAAAAGGAAAAAGTAAGCCACAAAAATTTCCTTGTTAATTGCACTTAAATGATTATTGGTTCACCTCACTGCACTGACAATCTTATTAAGCATAGTGTTATTATCACTGATCCTCATTAAGATTAAAAATTCCCCAGCACTCAATCATAGTATCTCCTTTTACAATTGATAATCTCAAATATTCCTAGTATTTTTTTCCTGCAGAGAGTGTTATAAAAAATACAACATTTTTGTAGAGATATTACAAAGAAAGTATCGTGTACAGAACATATAAAGGTATATTAAAATTACATGGCAGAACAAAAGGCAAATTTGGTAAGTAAATGTGACATTTAAAAGTTCTTATTATTATGGGTTTTAAAAGCTCAATTATTTATGAACACTCATTTTCAGTTCTCAGAGGAATAATGACCCAGTTATTATTATGCATGTTGAGAAAACTCTAGGGGTGTGACATGAAAATGATTGGCTTTTGAAACTTCATCTATCTTTCATATTTTGTAGTGCTAGTAGAAAAGAATATTTCCAAAAACTTAAAAGTATGAGTATGATATGCTTTTGGATTTTGTTCTATGAAAAAACAAGAGTAAGAAATTTTGTGTGTGTGGTTTGTAAAGAGACCAAAGAAAGAATTCAGGAGGTGGATAAATTCATAATTGTAGCACTTTAACTTAAAACTGTCAGCTTCCATATTTAGATATCATGTTTTATTATTCATATTAACAGAATTAATTCATAGATAAATGTACTGAAATAATTTTTGCCTTTATTTTTTTATTATTTGGTTTTACTAGAGTTTTAATCCATATTTTGTAAATGCATACCTATGCTTATAAATTACAGAATTGAAGTAATCAATTTATAGGTGTAGAAAATAATGCACAGAGAAGTGAAAATTTTATAGCAACAAAACTAATGCCTTAACTTGAAAAATTAAGAGTAAAAGAGTGTCCTAATTCAAAATCACCTGGGTACTTTATGAATTTTTTCCATAGAAACCTTATACTCTATATTCTATAGTTATTTTGAGTTACAGCCTATACATAACTTTGGAAAAATTATTCCAGTCATTTTCTATACTTTGAGTGAGAAAATAGAAATCTTAGCCACTTATTGTACCTATATTCTAAGATGGAATAAAATGAATATCCCATTCTACATTGAGTGACTCATATGTAATGAAGTCCATAAGAATATTACTAATTTTAGAGATGTGAATCTCATAGTTTATAAGTGTCTTAATAGTAAAGGACACTGTTTTTGTTGTTGTTTGTTTTTATGTACTGCTCAGGACAAATAATAAATGAAACACAATAGTATAACTATGGTTGACAAGAATTAATTGAATAATTCAAAACAGCTAGTAGAAAGGATTTTGAATGTTCATAGCACAAAGAAATAATATTCATCTTAGGTGATGGATATGCCAGTTATCCTCATCTTGATTTGATTGTTATACAATGTGTTCATGTATTGAAATGTCACACATAAAGGTATTTTTGTGTGTGTTAACTTAAAATAAAAATAGAGAAAAATTTAAAAAAAATTCAGCAGCTAGATTTAGACTCTGCTCGAATCTTCCTTCACTCAAGTAAGACTCTCTAGATGTTTTCCTTCCACCTTAACTGGGTGATTGTAAGTGATTATACAGAAATATTTTGCATTGAAATTTCAGGACATAGTTTTCAGTTATCTTTGATGCCTTTCTACAATATTCTTTATGAAATGTTAAATTTTACCTGAGCTTGTTGGTTCTGGAATATCAGGAAGGATAAGATATCTCCCCACCTTTTTGTGTTCCAGGAAAAACTGTATTACAATAAACCTCCCTTCCAAATGACTTAGATAAGACTTATGGATGTCCCCTTGGTTGACCTATGACATAGACCCAGGGATATAGACCCTTCACATTTTTATTCTTTGCTTCATAAATGATTAGATGAACTGCTTATCCCCACTGATCAATTAGAACAAACTTGTTAAAACAAACAAAACAAATGAGAACAACCCTGCTAAGCTTCTCCCCTTCCCCAAGTGCCTGCCTTTCGCATGAAATTCCTCCTGAGCACCCTTCCTGAGAATAGGCTGGTCCCAGAATAGAATATTTTCAGATCTCCTATTTAATCATACTTGGCTCTTTTTTAGCCTTGTTCCATCCTTTCTGAAAAAGAAAAAAAAAAATTGTCTAACCTTGATATGCTTACAATTCTGATGAGCAGAGTGCCCTCCCTCTTGGAATGCTTATCCTCTTGTGGTGCAAAAGTCATTACTTTTCTCTCAATAATCCTTTCAAGTAAAGCCTCTTCTTACTTAATCCACATTTGTTTTTGTTCCTTTGTTCGACAGTGATGAAGTAAAAATGGAAACAGAGCTTTCATTCCCATTATGATATAAACACTAGGATGAAGCACATGAAGAGAATGTGTTAATATTAGTGCTGAAAAATAAAAAAAATAAAATAATATGCTTACATTCATATCAAAAGGAGTGATGTTGTCTAAATCTGGTTGTATTGGGGGCACCAGAGCAAGGCAGGATGCTTCTCTAAACTCTGTGACTTTAGCCAACAGTCTTTATGAACTTAAAGGGAAACCACAGCCAGTAATAAGGGATCATTTTTTTAAAAAAATTTTTCTTTAGCTGCTCAAAATAAAATTGCAGTTCCTGGACCACAATAGCATTTTACCTATCTTGTGTGACATTTATGATGAGCAGCTGAGAAGTGGTACTTATTTAAAAAAAAAAAAAAATCACTGTAAAGAAACATGAATGCTTTTCTCAATAAAATGGATTCATTTCCATAGCACTTTTTTTAAAGGAATTCTCTATCTAGCTGTGGATATAAATGCTATGTAAGAGTAAATTCTGTGGTAATATAAAAGCATAGATTTTAATAGGAAATACTATTAACTAAAACCATTCCACCAAATGACTCTTAAAATAATCAATGGGTGGATTTGGCGAGGAGGTGCAAAGGGGACTGAAGAAGAAAGGTTGAAGCTGTGGTCTGGAATGATAGAAGAATGTTTTTGTTAGAAATTAGAAATGCAGCCAGACTGGAATTCAGTTAAAGAAGCTAAGAAAAAAATTGGAAGCAAGTGATCTGTTATCTGTTTATCTTATGCTATTGATAACAATAAATTCCAAGCTATAGAAGTAGTTATATGTAACAGTGTTAGAGTCTGTAAACAAGTCTGGATGGTGCCTGGCAAAATGCCAGAGGGAGTGGTTTGTGAAGTAACTCCAGCAAGCCATTAAGTGTGGAGATTCCTTATTGGTTGACTGCTGTATTTAGTTTATGCTAATTAAGATAAGCTGTGTAAAATGTATAAATACCTCTGCTGTCCTACAATAAACGGCTCCCACTCCTGCTGTATCAATCTACACAAGTTGCTCCCACTCCTGCTGTATCAATCTACACAAGTTGCTCGTCACCCTGCCGGTTATTTTGCTGCAGCCGGATTGCGGCATAACAGGATATAGGTTCTTCCATTTTAAGAATTTGGGGTCACTAAAGTATGAAAATCTTTTTGCATCTCATGGCTTCATGGAAATAAATGTTATCCAAGAAAGAGACTTCCATCCAAGGGTCGGACCAACCTTTCCAAGGTACCGTACCTTGTCAAGGTACTGCGCTCTTTCTAAGATGGTCAGATAGTGTGATTTTAGGATTTCTTCGGCAGCACCAATAGTATTTTTTTTCTTTTATTAGTCGCAAGGCTGTGTTCCATGAAGCAGTTTTTTAAAAAATTCTACATTGAAAAATATGCTTGTTTATGATACAAATGCATACTTAACTCTGACAATAGGACAAGCTTTCGTGGAATTGATTTATCACTGATTTCTCAACAGTCCTGGTGTTTTCTTTCTGGTACGGTTGCAACTTGAATGTTGAATCATATGATTTCCCCACATCTCTTACAGCTTCCTTCAAACTTCCTAAATCCCTTTTCCTATGGAAATAATTCTCAGTTAATACCATCTGCTCATTAGTTGACCTTTCAGCACTACCCGTCTAGCCAATAGCTATTTAGTCTTTGTGATATGAACATTTTTTTAAATTAAAAAAAAAAGCGCTATTTATTTTTTAGTGTTTCTGCATTTGTATGTTTTTGTATGTTTAAAGCCATACTTATTTTAAAATCCAGTATTATAACTTTGTTTCTTTGTGTAAATATTTCTCCTCATTGATCCTCCTGTTTCTCTGTTACAGTGTCTGCTATGCTCAGTCTTGCTTCATCAGGCTTGATATTGTTTTCCTGGGACTCCCAGATGAGAGCTGAGACTGTCTACATTCATAGAGCTTACTGTCTACCTTAACACACCTTTTATCCTCCACTGACTTTATCAACTTAAATTTAGGATTACAGAAAATTCTTTCCCAGAAAAGTAAAACTTAAAGTTATTGTATTTTTCATTCCAAGAAATTAGAGAATGATATATATGAAGACCTCTTCACATTTCTAAGTAACTATTTTGAAGCGTATTAAATCTTAAGTCCCCACATTGAAAGACCTATCTTGAACCAGACTTCAAAATCTCAATCAATATGTGTTCCTTGCTGCTAGGGCACTGTTCTCCTTTACCAAGGAAAGAAATGAACTTTTCTTTGTCTCATGAACAAATTGTTTTGGTGTATTTTGGCGAGTCAACATTCAACATCACCAAGATGCAAAAAAAAAAAAAAAAAAAAAATCAATAGTTTTGGAAGCAAGGAAAGTATTTGAATGTCTTGTGAAGTTTTAGTGAGAGGCCTTGATGCTGGGTCAAAATCTGATCATAAAAACATATCCATTCTCTCAGTAGGATTCCTGTCCACAGGGACAGACTTCCTGTCTCCTCTTGGATTCCCAATACACACAGCTTTCCATCTGGATTCAGACAGTGTTGTTAAAGCTCACTGTCTAATTAGACTGTCACCCATAAACCAGAAACCTGAAAGCTATAATTAATGTATATTTAAATATGAATCAATTCTAATTGAATATAGACTATTCAAAAAGGCGAGAGTAATTGACCATCAGATCATTTTTTGATTTATAGACAGGGGAATGTAAAGGAAGCAGAAAAACCCCAGACAATACTTGCTTACAGAAAAGAAAATGATTATAAAAAATGATCTGTCAGAAGATAAGCCTCAAGGAAGTTATAACCTTGATTAAGGTTGGCCCAATTTATTTTGACCTCCTTGAGAAAAAAGCTATTGGAGACCTTCTATCACAAAAGTACTAATATCACAGTTGTTTTCATTGTAAAAATTAACTCTCTCCTTTAATGAAAAAACTTGGTCTTAAGGGATCTGTATTTTGAGAAATTATTATATGCAAAAAATCTATAATTAAAATATACTGTAATTTATAATATATGCAAAGTTTTTCTTAGTAATATGTTAAATCAAAGCATCATAATCAAAAACATCTTTATCTTTCCATCTGTCATTTTTAAAATCTCAACTTTGCTGTTGCTAATTTTTATTATTGATTCAATGATAAATGCCAGGTCCAGAAGCTTTAAGGTGGTTTACATGACTAACAGCAGGAAGATTTGTGTTTAGTCTTGATTTTCCAAATCATTCATTTTTAAAAGAAAATATTTTGTACATGTTTAGATCAGTACAGCTAATGTTCTGCATATTCACCCTATGACTCAGTTCAGTATGAAAAGTGACAGTTTAATATGGGGTCTCCAAAACTGAAGAACTCACTATTTACATCTAATTCTAAGGAGGTCAGAACAACCTGAAACCGTCAGTCTTCATCATTAGGAATTCTTGTATTTGAAAGGGGTTTTGAACTTGAACTTGTACTCTTATTGCAGCATTTTAATTCACATAATAGCATCATTTGAGTACAGTTATGATGCTTTAATGGATATGAGAATTTAAAAAAATATATATTTCATCCATCCTTTGTCTAATAATGTTCTGCCCTAAATAATTGCAGTCACTTTCCAATGTTTTTTTCTTTTTTGAATTTTTTTCTTCCTAGTAAACACTTTAAGTAAACTTCAAAGCAATCATACTTGTAATAAAAGATATATATGTATATATAGAGATATCTTCATTTCTTTCTCTCTATATATACACACATACATATGCATGAATATATATTATATATATTTACCTTGCGTTTTCAAATCAATGATGATGATAAGCAAATGCCTTGTATATGAATATTATTCTACAATTTCTTAAGTCATTTCCAAATATTATGCCTGTATTTGCATCTAGCATATACCTTGGCCATAGAGAGAATCATTAGTATTACTTGCACTTTTCAGAGGAATGAACTAAGGCTGAAAAGATTATGTGATTAAGGTCAAATTGCTAGCCAGTAGAGTTGGAAGTGACTTAGATGTTAATATATATCTTCATTGCTCAATTATAATTCCTTACGTATATGTAGAAATAAATTGAAGCCCTCGATTTTATCAAAGTGGAGATTACTTTCCTTTTGCTACTCAGAACTCATTGTGCTCTTTCAGTCTGAGAACATAGCTTTCTATATTGTAGAGAAAATTAAATTCATTTTCTGTTTGAAAATAGCTTTTCATTTCTATCTCTTTTTCTCAACCTCTTCTGTTACTTTAGACATATATCCGGAGTCTCATTTTATCAGACTGGCTCAATCATCATCTGAAATTCACTCTGATGTAGTCTTGATATTTTCTCCAGATATACTTGCAAAATAACTAAATAAGTAATAAGCAACTAATTAACTCTTTAGTAAACTTTTATTTGTCCAGTGATGGAGATGAAATCCAGTACCTTCTGCTCCCTAGACAAATATTCTGCCACTTAGCTGTATCTCCAGCCCAAAACATCACTTTATATTTAGAGGACAATATTATTTATTTCTGGAACTTTTGTATTTTAAAAACATTTTAAGCTCATTATGGCCTCTATTTCTTCTTTTACAGCTGAATAATTTTATTCAAATATAAAATTGTATTGTAAAATATATTCCAGATTCTTAAATATATGTAGATGTCAGGGCGTGAAGATTTCCTTTTTCTGCTAATTTGTTTTCAGAAGGAAGGAAGTATTTCTGTACTTTGCAATTTTATGTATGACTGATTCAGAGGAATTTTCCTCAGGAGACGTGTCACAAGTCCCCAAGTTATAGGAGGTATTTATTGGGTATGGGCATGTATCTGCTAGGGACTACGGTATGTCCAATGTCAACTTGGTATCAAATTCATACTCCCCTTTTGAGGTCTCCTCTACTCTGCTGAGCAAAAGCAGGGAAGTTCAATTTCCAGAACATTTATCTTACACAGGGCTAGGTTATAGTTTAACAATAATACAAGCATGCAATATTTACAAAGTATTTTCTTTCAGACTCCTGGGTAGACTGAATAATCAACTCAGAAATGTGAGAAAACCTACCTGGCTCTGCTGAGGAACCTGGTGGAGGGACCTTTTGATCATCCATCCCAGCCTTTGATAATCACCTGCACCAGTGCTTAGGAAGGTTTAACACTTGTTTTCCTTACTCCTCACCTGTAAGCATTTTATATTTGATAACATCTCTCTGTAGTTTTCTCAGCTCTCCCCATCATCATGAAATCACAGTTCATATTAAACCAGTTGTTTCATTGAAGTCAGTTTGTTTTCCTGATGGAGCCAAGGTGTAGAAATGTTCCTCCAGAAGCCTTTTCAGGAACAATGTTTATGTTAGTTTTCAGATACAGGAGTAGTCACCAAAGAGTTTGGGATTCAGACTTCGGTTCCTGTTGAGTCTCGGTTGACATCATTTCAACCTGTGATCTCCCACTTCAGACTACTACTTGATATAGTTGGCAGTGCCTTTCCTCATGCATGAACAAAGTCTTCTCCTTTGGTCATGTCTTGGGCTGTAGCCTATACCAATTCAGGGGCCTTGACTGGAGCCTTTGGGTTTCACAGCCCCATATCTGTAGTGACCAGATAATATTTTATCTAACTCAGAAAACATATAAGCATAAAAGATGATGCTATTAATTAAGCCAGTAAAACAGTTATTTTCCGGAACATTCCAAATAAATCAGGTCATCTTATACATATGCCATGTATCTTCCAAACCATTTGCTTATTTTTGGCTATGGCATCTGAACAATTCCCTTCATTAATTTCAATCTGCCTCCCTCTTTTTCTCTCCGTTCCTTCTCCTCTTTGTCTCACTATATCTAAATGTCTATCTAGAGAAATAATTAAAGAAATTAAATGTAGATATAAATATGGTTACTTATGGTTCAAAAGTGTTGATTTCCTCTAAAGTTCCTGCTGAACTTAAACCTAATCACCAAATACTGGAGGGTAAGTCTCCTGGGAGGCAATCAGAACGTAATCACTCTTTCCTCATGGGTTAGGGCTCCATTGAAAAGGGTATGTGAGAGAAAAATGACTTCCTCCCCTGAAGTGTCTTGTCAGGTAAGAACATAACATTTTAACCCATTTTTGCTTCTCCATTGCTCCACCAGACCACCATGCTGCAAGAAGTCTTCATTAGATGTGAAAGCATTCATTAAGGACTTCCCAGTCTTCAGAACCATGAAAGTATATTTATTTATGTTCTTCTTAGATTACCCATCTCAGGCATTTTGTTATTTTGGCACAAATAGACTAAGAAATATTATGTATATATAATATATATGTGTATCTGTATATATATATACACACACACACAGATATTTGGTTTTGGTTTTGTGTCTATGATTCCTTATTTTTAGGTTCCATATCTGTATGTTCAACCAATCACAGATCAAAAATTATTCAGAAAAATGTCATATGGACATGTACATATATTTTTTTTCTTGTCATTAAGCCTTAAAAACAACATGGTATAAAATGATTTACAAAGTGTTTACATTTTAATTTTAAGTGATTATAAGTGATCTGAAGGTGATTTAAAATATACAGGAGGATGGGTAAGCTTACATATAAATACTAGATCATTTTAAATAAGAGTTGATTATCTGTGGATTTTGGTATTCATGAAGGCCCTGTAAACAATCCCCCATGAAAACCAAGAAATGGTTCTATTACATATTATATTCAACTCTTCTATTTTGAATAGAACAAAAACAGTCTTCTATTATTTAAACTAAATATCTGTTCCAAGTTTCCTTTAATAATGTACAGTTTTTCCAGGGTATTATTTATATGAAAACAATTTCCTTATACAATTTTTAGTATAACAAAGATTGAAAATAGGCTGCTATATCATATACATTGAGAACATATATTAGTAGAACATATATTAGTAGAAACCTTTGATAATAACTATAATTGCTCTAAACTATAACCTAAATCCAAATTCAATTTTTTTTTTTGTACCACGAATTGCATCCAGGGGTGTATTACCAATTAAGATACTCTCCAACCTTTTTATTTTTTTTTTATTTTAAGACATGGCCTCACCAAGATGCTGAGGCTGGCTTTAAACTCACAATCCTCCTGTCTCCGTGTCCTGAGCTGCTGGGATTACAGGTATATGCCATCTCACCTAGCTAGACACAAATCCTTACTTTGTTTCCTAATCATGACCAAGTCATGAATCTAATAAGAGGCAAATTCCTTAAAATATCTTATTTTTTCCTCATTTTAAGTGTCTATTTAACAGTTGCTGGTGTTGAACATTTTGTATACTTGAAGGATTTGAATCGAGGATTCAAATAAGTGTATCATTTTTTCAAGTACTGAAGAACATATATGTCAGATAGTCTTAAGACAGGATGAAATAGTATTTGCCCTTTGGATTATGAATATATGACCCCTTAAGATCTCTTCTATTTTTCAGCTTTCACTTCTTTCAGTAGTATTTTCCTTTGGCAGCTCTGTCAATTTGTGAAATAGTCTACAAAGCCTACTCAGCGTTCAAAGACTGGCAGGAATGACAACTCAGACTCAGCTAAAATTACTGTCACTTCCATTTACCACTGTCTCAGCAAAGAAGCTTTGCAAAGGCGCTACCTGGTAAAGAGGTGTGTGGGTGGAAACAGCTCTCTGGTGCCTCCCTAGGGCCTTTTCCAAGGAGACAGAGAGAGGATTGCTCTGGAATATATCCCATGCAAGATGAAAGAAATCAAATGGACCAGAAAAAGAAAAAAAACACCAATAGATTTAGTGTCTTGTATAAAAGTCAGCAAACACAGGGATCCGATCTCTATAAAAATGCAAATCCTTGTTATAGAAGTTCATACTTCAATGGTTTTCTTGTGTCTCATTTGTATGAGAGGTAGTTCTGATTATGGGTTATCACAGCATTGTTTAATAGACATTAGTGTGCCAAGTTATTACACTTGTTTTTGCAACTTAAGAAAACATAAATTAAATTTTTGAAGCAGTGATATAGTTAGCTTTGAGTTTTGCTGAATGAGGGATATAATTAATGTATTTTAAATTGAATTTCAAAAATTATATTAATCTAAAAATAAATTTTATGATGGTCTAGGATGAACTGAATAAAGTAATAACAATTATAATAAGTCCTAATGCTATCAAATAATTATGATATTTATTAACCATGGATGTTAGGCATCATAAAACAATAGCTGTTAAAATGATGAGTGATTTTTTTATAATTTAATAGAACAATCATAATTATGTTAACCACTTTAAATTGAACTTTTTCTATTAGCAAAATAGTAAGGGAATTAAAAGGAAAATAAACTTTATGATTTCTTGCATATAAAATTGTTTCCTCAGGGTAGGTAAAATTGTTGAATTTATTCACTCAATTGCTCTTAAAGATGAATATGTAATTTTGATACCTTGAAAAATGATAATATAGTCCTCATATATCGGAACACACAAAGAAGACAGTTTGACAAATAAAGTTCTATACTTAGTGGATATTTCCATTCTACCTCACTGATTTCTCTGGTTATATATTTGCCCTTTATAGCTTTGCTGAATATTATGAAAATGAGAGTGGGATGCAAAATCTTGGACTGTTTTCAACCATTGAAGTCCCTTGTCCTTGAAAATGGAAGGTTTCTATGATAGATTTGATAGAGAGCATATGTTTCTAGACTGAGGCTCAGGCTGTAGGATAGTGGCAATTTTCACTTCTTACCTTGTGGAATAATCTGCCTTGAAAGCCATTTTAATCCTGGGAAGAGGCTCAAGCAGCTGTGAGGAGATGTTCACTAGGAAAGAAGTGACCTTTGGCTGGCAAAGCTGGTGAAGCTCACAGTGACATGCGTGCAGTGTCTTGCAAGTAGGTTCTTCAGCCCCTGGTAGCAGTTGCACCCTGTGGAACAACAAGGGCCATTCCACTCAACTCTACTAAAATTTCAGGGCAGTGACCTGAGCAAATAATTATTTTTAACCACTAACTCTTGATGTGGCTAGCTTCACAGCTACAGATATCCAGAACAGCAATTTTCTAACATTTTACTTCTTACTGTATGCATGGTGCCATAGATTGAGATACAACATTTCTTTTGTTAGCTTAGAATATTGGTATGATCATTGCCTTTTTAAAATGGATGTATAATAACTGATCATATTTATGTGGTGCATTGTTATAATTCAATAAATGTATAAAATGTATGATGATAAAAACAGTGTAATTAGCATTTTCATCTCCTTAAACATTTATCATTTCTTTGTATTAGGAACTTTTGAACTTCTTTCATCTAGTTCTTTATAGGATGTATAATTATTGTTAAATATTCACCTTGCTGTACTGTAGAATATTAGAACTTATTCCTCCTATGCAGCTGCATTTTGGTACCTATTATCTAATCTCCTTCCATCATTCCTCTCCCTTACCCTTTATAAATTCTATTGATGCCTATTCTACTCTCTTATTCCATGGAATCAAACTGTAGCTTCCACATATGAGCAAGAACATGTAATATTTGTCTGGCTTGTTTCACTTAATGTAACATCCTTGAATTCCATATATGTTGCTTCAAGTGACAGACTCATTCGTTTTCATGGGTGAACAATATCCAATTGTGTATATGTATTCTGTTTCTTTATCTGTTCATCTATTAATGGACCTCTCAGGTTGATTTCACCTCTTGGTTTCTGTGAACAGTGCTTCAGTTATTATGGAAGTGCAGATACTTTTTTTTTTTTTTTGTAGTAGAGCTTTCTGTTTATACATAGTAGTGGGGTTCATCTGGGCAAATTCATACATGCATGAAAATCAATTTCAGTTTGTGATCCCCCCTGTTCACTTCCCAGATATATTTTTAACCTACTATTTTCACTTATTTTGAATACATATTCACTGTGGGATAGCTGGACCATATGTTAGTTCTATTTTTACTTTTTAAAGACACCTCCATGCCTTTAACCATAATGGTCATGTTAATTTACATAATTTACATTGGTAATGAAATATTTTCATTGAGGCAATTGGTAAGACTATATTGTCTTTTGTTCTAGGTGGCGCAGTAGGGCAGAACTCATGTAACTTCTTTTGTAGCAAGATCAGTAAGTCCTGCAGGCAACTCACTATTATAGATTGTAGGAGTCTGTGGGATCGTTCTTCCATCTGGGATGCAGTTCTTTTAGGTGGGGCAGTTTTTGCAGCAGCTGTGGGTACAGTTTTTTTGAGCTTAGGTTTCAGGGATACTGTCAATTTTAGGGGGTCATAAAGGGTTTCAGGTCCACTCTTCTGGGCCCATACATGCAAGCTGCAGCTGGTGTGGTAGGAAAAGCAGGTCACTCATTAGTTTCTGAGAACATTGTGAAGGAAGGCCTATTCTGTAGGGTTCAGACAGATGTAGTGCAGTGTGCCTGATATTAGGAATGAGATACCTAAGGGTCATGTTGGATCAAGTCCATACTGATGAGCCTTTATGGGGAGTCATTGTCTAAAACCTGATCTCAGGGGGTCAACCTGATCAAGATTGACTGTCCAGTTTTTACCTAAGATCAAGGGAGGGTAAATGGGCCTGCTTAGCTGTTTTTTAATTGTCACAATGGATCAAGCCACTCAGGAAAGGCTCCCCAGATGTTTTCCAGGGACTCATGTAGGTGAGTGTGGCCACTTAACATCTTCCCAAGTCCTCGTAGCTGGAATTTCTTAGGGCAGGCTGCCTGGTTGCTTCCTGGGGCTGAGTGTTATCCAGCATGGCTGTCCATCTCCTGCTCTAGAGTTTTGGGATTCGTGGCTCTGGGCAGGCTCTCTGACCACTTTACAAAGCTATATGGTAGAAATGGGAAGGCTGGGCCACTGGGCTGGTTCTTAAGGCCAGGCTGGTTGAGCTACTGGGAGTAGCCATCCGAGATGGGTCCTGGGTGGTTGGACTCCCAGTTGACACATTGCATCAGCCACATAAGTGGAAGAGGACACAACATAGGTTGTGCTTTTCTCTTGAGCTATGATGTACCAGAAATAAGGCTTAGATCCTGTGAGTGTTCTTTGGTCTCAAGCAGCAGTATTTCAACCATCTATGTTGTTAGTGGAGACTTCTAAGAGCCTCCTGATTATCTTTTTCCCACTGAAAAGTTCCTCTTGGTTCAGGGTTGATAGTGAATAGAGAGACAAGACAAGAAATACTTTGTTCTTAGTTTCCTTATTTACATGACTATTTTGTGTGTCTGTGCCCCATGATGTCTCCATAAGCCCACTGCCCTCTAGTATTCAATCTTGAACACTTTGGTAGAATAGCAATTGCTTTTTCAGTGTTTTCGTCCTTTCTGTAGAAAGAAACATGCCAGGCATTAATTGGCTATTTTGCAGATGCCAACAAGAATACTGTTTCAGTCTCTGTTTGTGACTGACATATAGCTAAAAATATCTGAGATTTTTCTTTTCAACCAAATTTTGTCTATGTAATTTATATACTTCTAATATTTGTCCACTATTTAAGGGAAGGACACAGGACATTTGCAAGAATAAGATTTTTCACTCAAAATGTTAGCAATTTGGATATAATTAAGATTTTCTAAGAATAAACTGGCAAGTAAAATATATCATATACAGATGAAAAAAAATGATTTTACATAAATCATAATTCTGAATGACATAGTTACTGTGTGCATCTTTTTAGTAAATTTACATGTATAGTCAAGTAGATTTGTATCTAATATATATACACATACCTATGCTAAACCCTTCTATATATTCAAATTGGATTTACCTTGAAGAATTATAAATCTGCTTCTCTCCTGAAAATGTCATATTAATCTGGAAGAAAAGAATATTCTGAACAGAAAATTATGAGAATTAAATTATAGAAAATAATTAATTTTATGTAAATTCTACCTACCTTAGAGCTTAATATTAAAAATGGATAATTATGCATGGTCTTAATTAAATATATGCAGTACTATAAATTCTCTACCCTGGTTTATTTTTGTAAATATTTTATGCTTCTTTTTAGTTATACATGACAATAGAACATACAAGGACATACTTATAAAAGCATGAAATTTGCTTTAATTCAGTCCCCAGTATTTACTCTTCCCCTCCTTCCTCCCACCCCATTCTCTTCCCTCTACTCTATTGATTTTTCTGATATGTGTATAAAGTTGTTTTTTTTTAATTAGTATTTTATGGACATGCATGATGGTGAGATTTACTGTGGTATATTCATATATGTACATAGGAAAGTTAGATCAGATTCATTCCACTGACTTTCCCAATCCCATTACTCCTCTCATCCTTTAATTCTCCTTTGTTTACTCCTCTGATTTTCTACCATATTTTTTTTTTACCACCACCCACCTTATTTTGGATTAGTTTCCATATATCAGAGAAAATATTTGACCTTTGATTTTTTGGTACTGGCTTATTTCACTTAGCAGTTTCATGTATTTACCAGCAAACTTCATAAAGTCAATTCTTCATTATGGCGGAGCAATACTCCATTTTGCATGTATACCACATTTTCTTTATCCATTCCTCTGGTGAGGGGCATCTGGATGGGTGCCATAGCTTAGCTATTGTGAATTGAGCTGCTATGGCCATTGATATGGCTGCATAATTGTAGTATTCTGATTTTAAATCCTTTGGATATATACTGAGGGGTGGGATAGCTGGGTCATATGGTGGTTCCATTCCTAGGTTTTTTTTTTTTGTTTTTTTTTTTGTGGTGCTGGGAATTAAACCCAGGGCCTGTGCATGTAAGGCAAGCACTCTACTAACTAAGCTATATCCCCAGCCCTCCCATTCCTAGTTTTTGAGGAATTGCCATAGCACTTTCCAGAGTGGTTATGCTTACCTACCTTGATTTGCGATTTTTTTATACTCTTGGAATAAAATGGAGAACCCAGGTTTTAATCTAAAAATGTGTTTTTTCAATAGGACATTGGGGGACATACATAGCTATTGTGTGCTTCTTTTGAAGAACAGTTGTTTTGAAAACACTTATTTGAAGAAGTTTACAAGTAATGTGATTTTTTTCCATTTTGAATATATTTTTCACTTAAATTTCTTTTCTCCACCTTTTTGTTTGTAGCCCCCCCCCCCTTTTTTTAAATCTCCCATCACTAAGTGAGGACTTAGTGAATGATCTGTTTGTTTCCTTCTTTGCTTTTCCTTCTTAAGCTTATTAAGAATAAAAAAATAGAAATAAATGAAATCCTTATTTTCAGTTTTCAGCTGGGATTTTGTACAGCATGTATCACTAACTGCATCTGTGCACAAAGACCACCATATGGGTGGGAGGGGAATCATTTAATTTAGCTCATATGCATAAAATAAGTGAAGAGTTGAGTATATTTTAAATCTTGCCAAAATTGAGCAACAGCAGAACTAGGAACTGAATCCAAAAAGTTTCATAATCAATCTTATGTTCTTTCTAGTAAACTATACCACCTTTTAACTATACCATCTTTTATCATTTGTACACTACAAATGATATATTCTCTGAATTTGGAAATATGGTTTTAAGTGTTATGTTTTTATGAATACTGATGTAAAGAACTATTTTTAGTAATTTTATCTTAGAATTTATAATTTTGCACTTCTTTGTCAAAAGGTCTTAAGTATGCTACTTCAGAGGGCATTTAAAAAACATATGTAAAAATAATGTAACAAAAATCAATGTATTTTACATAAAATAAGGACACTAATTTACTCAAACCCTAGCTAACATTACCAATGCCAGGAAAGTAGAGAGTAAAGAAAGTTTATGATAGTTGATGGCAACAAATGGGACACTTATCCCTCAGAGATAAAGGGCAGAGAGAATGATCAGGGGAAGGGCATTTCAAGAGTAGAAACAACTCTGAAAAGGAAATTTATATCCATTTTTAAAATAATGACTGTGATGAAACAAAACTCATTTATTTTATAGACTAAAAATTATCGCAAATTTTTTCATAGTATCTTTCAACAAATTAACTTTCAGTTTCCTCATCTATGATATGAATATAATAATGTCTACAGATGGAATCCCTGTGAATGTTTACAGTAAGCACTCGTGCTATCCCTTCATGGGGGAAAAGCTTTCAGTAAAATTTGTTCCATTAGTTTCTTAAGGATTATTTACTGCTATGGAAAAATACCTTTCCTTGATTTTTATAGAAGAACTGACCACTACAATGATCAATTCATAATATATTATAGGTGAGCATAAAATGAATGAAACTTACCCCTAATGTAAGGGAGGAATACTTCTTGTATGCAAAAAGGTTTATATTAATAAATTCTAATGTAGACATTTACACATGGCAATATTTACATGCTATGATAGCTCTCTCACTTCAGTTGCACTAAAGCAGCTATTAGGATTAATCAGAATTTTTTATTGCCATGCTGGTAAAATTTGTTGTAATTATTGATTTAATTTAGTTCAATAGTTTAAAAAACTATTAATAATTCTTGTGAAATGAGCCATTTATCTATTAAAATTAAAATAAATGCTTGATTTGAAAAGGTGAATCATTAAGTAAAATACTGTCATATTTCAGATATAGATAAATCAACTATAGAAGTAGTAGAATTAAAGTTTACTAAATGTCTAGATTTATTCGTTTATTTATTTACTTACTTACCAGTGTCTTAGCTTTTTCACTGCTGTGACTAAAGGACCTGACCAGAATATTTATAGAGAAGGAAACATTTATTTGAGGGCTCACAGTTTCAGAGGTCTTAGTCCATAGAAGGCCAGCTGCTTTTCTCCAGGCTCAAGATGAGGCATACCATCATGGCTGCAGAGTGTGGCAGAGGGAAGAAGCTCACACCATGATCAGGAAGCAGAGAGTCTCCACTTGCCAGATAGATACAAATATATATCCCAAACCCATGCCTCAAATCCTACCTCCTGCAGCCACACCTTACCACTTAATTTACCACTCAGTTAATCCCTACCAGGGGGTCAATTCACTGATTGGATTAAGTCTCTTGCACCCCAGTTATTGCTCCTCAGAATTTTCTTGCATTGTCTCACACATAAACTTTTAGGCAACACTTCACATCCAAACCATAACAACCAGGGATTGAACGCAGGGGAGTTTAACCATTAAGCCACATCCCAACCTTTTTATTTTATTTTATTTTTTTTCAAATTTTGAGCCAGGATCTCACTTAAGTTGCTTAGGACCTTGGTAAGATGCCCTCAATCTTGTGATCCTCTTGCCTCAGCTTCCTGCACCTCTAGAATTATAGGTGTGTACCACTGCAACTGGCTAAATGTCTAGATTTTAAAGAGATACTAGCCTTCATTGTTGTTTTATGTTTGTCTTTATTTTTTATTGAACATTTTAGTCAATATAAAAGAGGTATGATTTATTAAGATAAAATGTATAGCCTTGGAACTTTTTTAAAATTATAGACAATAAATGAATCCAGATAGATAGATAAATGATAGATAGATAGATAGGCAGACAGACTAGCAGGCATAAACTTATGGATCTTTTTATGATTTTCTTGTTAACTGATTTATTAATGAACTAATTATTAAACTCATTTTGTGAAAAAGAAAATAAGAAATTTTCTTCAAAATATTCTGTGATGTACTTGTATATTTTAAATGTGTTTTGTGATTCACAAACTCCCACACTTTTTGAATTGTATAAGAAAAAGGAAGTGTTTTGATTATTTTAGTTTGAACTTGTGTCTCGTGTAGAAATTTTTACTATAATATCCTTTCTAGAAGTTGAATGTTGTGGTGCATGCCTACAATCCCAGTGAGTCAGGAGGCAGAAATAGGAGGATACCAAGATTGATGCCAGCCTCAACAATTTCACAACATCTTATCTGAAAAGAGCTGGGCATGTATCTCAGTGGTGAAGCTCCTCTGGGTTCAATTTCCAGAAACATCCACCACCACCAAAAAAAAAAAAAAAAAGAAAAAAAGAAAGAAAAGAAAAGAAAAATAGGTCATCAGGCCCTTGTTAGACAGAACATTTCAGTTACAGTTGAAGGTTATATATTCTGGATTATTTTTTGAGTTGTACATGTTGGGAGTTAGGCACATCATTACTATCAGCAAAGACCGAAGGAGAGAATATCATGAAAGTGCCTAAAAGAGAAAACAAATGTAAATCTAGATGTTTTAAATACAATTTTCTGTTACAGTTATTGAAATGTTTTTCCCCCTGCTGATAGGAAGATTAAGTATAATTTAACATTTTTTGTTTCATGTAGTTAGGAATAGTAGATAAATAAAGTCATGAGTAAGTGTCTTAGTAACAATAATAGCCAAATACTTGGTAAAAAATGTGTTAAACTATTATTTATTTACTAAGAACCTTGAATTCGTTGCTTCATTTAAGTCTCAAAACCTCCAATTAATTCTGTCTAATTATCATAATTTTAGAGTTGAGGAAATGTAATATTTGCATCATTATGTAGGGATGATAAAAAATAATAATACAGCAAAAAGCAAGAATTTTGTAGACATTTCCAAAATATGATCTTTGGTGGTAGGATTGCTATTCATTTTGTTAAAGTGAAATTAAACATTAGCAGCTGTTGTGAAATGCTGCATTAAGAAAAATACTTTTCTTTTTATTTTATAAACTGTAATAAGACTTTATGTTTGATTAGTGTGAGAGAAATCCTAGTTCTCATGATATTACAAATATCATATTGTTAATAAATTGCCTAAGATTTTAGAATAAGCACTATATAGAAATAATTAGAATGCAAAATTTTACTAACAAGTGATCTTGGGAGCTATAACATCTTTTGGCAATTTGGAGAAACTCACTACTTGATGAAACTTCTTTTTTGATGGGATGAGAATACTGTTGAGAGATAATTACTATTCACACACTAGGTATATAGTAGGGATTTCCATATTTTATCTTTTGTATTTCTTTAATCTACCTTGTAAGGTAGAGATTACTAAACCCGCTGCAAACACAAACTACTTGTGATTTTGAAAGCTTTCATGAAAACCCACTATCAGAAAGTGGTTAGAGCCAGAACATGTTTACAAATATGAAATGACTCTTAGGCTCTTAGTAGTTTTAACTATTTTGTTGTTGTTGTTGTTAGAGTAAGAAAAGAGAATAATCCTTTATTCATCCAAGAAAATGGAGACTCTAAGGGACTCAGGTAAGAAAAAATTGAAAGCCACATGTGAATTACCTATTTACTTAACATGCTTGTAACCATTTACCATTCTTTCTATTTTCTTTTTATCTCTAATATGTGTTTGGCTGGAAGATCTCTTGCATATGAAAAGCCCAAGTAGTTATTGATGCAGAGGTATCATAGTCCAACAGAGAGAAACACATAATGAAAGAATGACATTCTGTGTCTTCTGTGCCATGAAAGAAATAGGCACACACACAGGGAGAAGAAAAGAAGGAATTGTTAGTTTTCTCCATGAGACTTGAAATTATCATCACAGCATAACTCTAAATGTATATTTTAGATAAGGAATCCTCATGGAATTTTCAAGTTTTGCACTAATGGAAAGAGTGATTTCTCTGGTTTTCTAAATAAGCTTCATTTAGTTCCAATGACCCAAATTTGATTAGAAGAAAAAGTTTATACACCAAAATTTTCAATAAAAATTTCAGTTATTATCAGTGAGGTCGAGATATTTGGGGAGCACCTCTATTTTCTGCAATAACAGTAAAGTGTTAAAGATTAGTTTGTTTACCAACTAGTATCTTATGTATACTTTATCTCAATAATTTATTAGATATGTTTTATTTTTTCTCTGTACCAGAAAATTCTAACGAAGTTAACAAAGCTTACCGAAGCACCGAAGATAATTAATAATAAATTCTTCAAAGAAATGAAAGAAGGGACATGGAAAGCATGCACTCATTATCTAAATAATAGATAAATTTACCCAAAAAGAAACTAGAGCTCTGAATATAAGTGACTTGCCTAAGGTCCTTCAATGAACAAATGATAGATTATAATTTGACTTCTAGTCTTCTCTTTTATTTTTCACCCATTGTACATTTAAGAAGAATAAATATTTTCTCAGCTCTTCATTAATAAATGGAATTTAGACCATGTTTCTGAGATTGAATTTCTTTTTCAGTTTCTGAAAACACTCAATATACCTTGTAAATTTTTTTCTTTCATTTTATTTTTTTTTTTTTGAAAAAAAAAAAATTGTTCAACAGCCACAAATTTTTCAAGCTTGTTTATAAGCAGATTCTGAACTAGATTTGGCAAGAAAAAGAATTAAATTGCACTTTCAGACCTGACAAGCCAAGTTTACTATACTCAGCAAAATTAAGCTTCTAAATTGACGACAAAATAAAAGAACAAAAGTTAAAAGAATTCACAACTAGAAAGCCTGCTCTACAAAACACATTCAATAAAATATTTTATAAAAAAGAAATGAAAAATAAAAGTGAAAACAAGCAAAGGGAGGAACTATAATAGAAGAATAGTCAATCAAAGGATAAGCTGATTCAAATTAAAAACCAGAAATAAATCAAAATGATAAGGAATAAAAATTATATCTCAACAGTAATATTGAATTTAAATACCCTAAACTCATTAATTCAAAGACATAGACTGGCAGATTGGATTAAAAAACAAGACTCAACAATGTGCTGTCTCCATAGCATAGGCAATATCAGCCATAGACTGAGAGTAAAAAGATGGGAAAAAACATCATTCACATGGATTGCATGAACAAGTAGGGGTTTCTGTCCTCATGTCAGATAAAGTAGACTTCAAGCCAAAGTAAATCAGGAAGGACAAAGAAGGACATTTCATACTTAAAGGGATTATAAATCAGCAGGAAATGACAATCATAAATATTTATGCTGCAAACAATGAAGCATCTATGTACATCAAGCAAACCTTATCAACTTCAAGAATCAAATAGACTATAACAAAATAATACTGGGTGAGTTTAACACAGCTCTCTCACCATTGGATGGATTCTCCAAATAAGAACTAAATAAAAAAAATTTATAGAACTAAAAAAAATACAATTAATGTTTCAGACTTAAGAGACATGTATATAAATATTTCACCCATCAGTAACTGAATAAATTTTCTTTTCAGCAACTCACTGATCCTTCTCCAAATAAACCATATCTTAGGCTACAAAGCAATTTTTAGTAAATACAAGAAGATAGAGATAATACTTTGCATTCTAGGAGATCATAATGGAATGAAATTAGTAATCAATGGTGAAATAAAAACATAGAAGTTACTCTATCTCTGGGAGACTAAATGATATAGTTTGGATGAACAATGGATAGCATAAGAAATCAGGGATGAAATAAAAAATCACTGAGAGATAAATGAGAATAGCTATACAGCATAACAAAATTGCTGGAACACCATGGAGGTAGTACTAAGAGGAAAGTTCATTGCATTGAGCTCATTTTTAAAAGAACAGAAAGTCAACCAAATAAATAACCTAATATCATATCTCAAAGCCCTAGAAAAAGAACAAATCATCACCAAAAGCAGGAGAACACAGATAATAAATAAAATAGAACTAAAATAAATGAAATTGAAATAAACAAAATCCCAAAACTCAACAAAACAAAAAGTTGATCCTTTGAAAAAAATAAATAAAATTGATAAACCTTTAGCCAAACTAAAGAAAGAGAGAGAAAACCCATATTAAAAAAGTCATGATAAAAAAAGAAATATCACAATGGACACTACTGAAATACAGAGGATAAACAGAAACTATTTTGAAAATGATTACTCTAATAATAGAAAATATTAAAGATATGGACAAATTTCTAGAGTCATATTACAAACCGAAACTGAATCAGGAAGACATAAAAAATTTAAACAGATCAATTTCAAGCAATGAAATAGAAGATTTCTATCAAAAGCCTACCATGAAAGAAAAGACAAGACCAGATGAATTCTCATCTGAGTTATACCAGACCTTCACAGAAGAACTAACACCAATACTTCTCAAATTATTATATGAAATAGAAAAGGAGGGAACCCTTTCAAACTCGTTCTAGGAAGCTAGTATCACCATGATACCAAAACCAGACAAAAACACATCAAAGAAAGAAAGCCTCAGACCTATATCCCTGATGAACATACATGCAAAAATTCTTAATAAAATTCTGGCAAATTGTATACAAAATCATATTAAAAAGATATTTGCACTGTTATCAAGAGGGTGCAAATTCGTTTCAGCTTAGAGAAATCAATAAATGTTATGTGACACATCAACAGATTTAAAGGCAAGAATCACATGACTATCTCAGTAGATGCAAGGAACACATTTGACAAAATACAACCTTCATTCATGTTGAAAACCAGGAAAAAATAGGATAATAGGAACATAACCTGAACATTTAAAAGCTATGTATGGTAAACCCAAGGCTAACATCATTCAAAATGGAGAAAAACTGAATGCATCCCCTCTAAAAACTGGAATAAGACAGGGATGCCCTCTTTCATCACTTCTATTTAACAGAGTCCTGGAAACTCTACCCAAAGCAAATAAGAAAAAAAAAAAGAAATTGAAAGAATACGAATAGCAATGCTGATGACATGATTCTATATTTAGAAGACCCAAAAAAGCTCCACCAGAAAATATCTAGAACTCATAAATGAATTCAGCAAAGTAGAAGAATATGAAATTAACACCCATAAATCAATCACATTCCTATACATTAGTGATGAATCAACTGAAAGAATGAATTTTGAAACCTATCTCATTCTCAGTAGTCTCAAAAAAATTGGAATCCATCTAACAAAAGAGGAAAAGACCTTTACAATGAAAACAACAGAACTCTAAAAAGGAAATTGAAGAAGACATTTTAGAAGATGGAAAGATTTCCCATGTTCTTGGATAAACAGAATTCATACTGGCAAAATGGCCATACTGACAAAAGGGCTATACAGATTTAATGCAATTCTTATTAAAGTTCCAATGATGATCTTCATAAAAATAGAAAAAAAGCAGTAATTAAATTCATTTGGAAAAATAAGAGGCCCAGAATAGCCAAAGCAATCCTCAGCAAGAAAAGTGAAGCAAGAGACATAATAGTACGAGACAGTAAATTATACTACAGAGCTATAGTAACAAAAATGGCATGATATTGGCATCAAAACAGATGTGAAAATCAATGGTACAGAAGAGAAGACATAGAGACAAACTCACATAAATATAGTTATTTCATACTTGACAAAGGTGCCATAAATATACATTGGAGAAAAGATAACCTCTTCAGGAAATGTCTTCTGTAAAACTGGAAATTCATATGTAACAAAATAAAACTAGATCCATATCTCTCATCCTGCACAGTGTTCAATTCAAAGTGGATCAAGCACCTAAGCATTGAACCAGAGACCTGTGCCTACTAGAAGAAAAAGTAGACCCAATTCTTCATCATGTTAGTTTAGGAACCAAATTCCCCAATAAGACCCCTAAAGCCCAAGAAGTAAAAATCAAGAATCAATAAATGGGATGATATCAAGCTAAAAAGCTTCACAGCAATAGAAACGATCAGGACATGAAGAGAGAGCATACAGAATGGAAGAAATTTTTTGACACCTACTCTTTAGATAGGGCATTAATGTCCATGATAAAGAACTCAAAAGATTAAACATCAAAACAAACAAATAACCCAAATCAATAAATGGGCAAAGAAACTGAACAGACACTTTATAAGAAGAAATATCATTAGACAACCAAAATATGAAAAAATATTCAACATCTCTAGCAATTAAATAAATTCAAATTAAAACTACATTGAGATTCCATCTCCCTCCAGTCAGAATGGCAACTGTCAAGAATACAAGCAACAATAAGTGTTGGCGAGGTTGTGGGGAAAATAGTACCCCTCATACTTTTCTGGTGGTATTGTTAATTGGTGCAAGCACTATGGAAAGCAGTATGGAGATTCCTCAGAAAACTTGTAATGGAACCACCATTTGACCCAGTTATCCCACTCTTGTTTTATATCCAAATGACTTAAAATCAGCATACTATAGTGATGTGGCCACATTAACTTTGATAACAGCACAATTCACAATAACTAAGCTATAAAACTGATCTTAGCACCCTTTAACAGAGGAATGGATAAAGAAATTATTGTACATATACACCATGGAATATTACTCAGACATAAAAAAAGAATGAAACTAAGGCAATTGCCAGTAAATGGATGGAACTGAAGACTATCATGCTAAGTAAAATAAACCAATCCCAAAATACCAAAGGCCAAATTTTCTCTCTGATATGCAGATGCTGACTCCCAATAAGTGGGACAGGGTAGAAAGAAAGGGAGGTTCACTGGATTGGACAGAGTGGCTTGGGGGGAAGGAAGGTTGATTGGGAATGGGAAAGACAATAGAATTAACTAGACATAACTATTTTCTATGTTCATATATGAATACCGAAGCAGTGTTGCCGCAGTCTGGCTGGGCACACAATCATGAGCCACCACACAGCTTGTAGATTCAAACAGCAACTCTTTATTCCCGAACTCACACCAGCCGTCTACAATCACGTTCTGGGGAAATCCACGTTCTCTGCCCAAATCCACCTCCACTGGGCTTCTATCTCCCTAAAAATACTGTCTGAATCCCGTGAGAACTCAAGGGGAACTCAGGCAGCAGGATACGCCCTATTCCCAGCAGGAATAATCTTAAACCTGGAACGCCCTAAACCGGATTATTCTAAACCGGGAACACCCTAAACTCGGATCCGCCTTGGTCCTTGAGCAAGGTCACCTACATGCAATGTCACTGCAAAATGTCCTATTTCCATGAGTCCTTCCACTAAGCAACATGGGGTACGCTGGCAAGGAAATTGTCATACCTACTTGGCTAATGGCTCCCAGCACAGTGTGACTCCACATCAAGTACAATAACAAAGAATGATAAGTTATATTCCATGTATATATGATATGTCAAAATACATTGTACTGTTATGTTTATCTAAAAAGAACAAGTAAAAAAATCTGCTTTCCATAAGATATATTTTTTCCATTATATTTTGTAACCAATTGATCTTCCTAATGACTGATAGGGAGGAAGAGAAGGTACTCAAACACTTCTTTAAAAAAAGGTGCAAAATCTGCTGTGACACATATATACAATGAGGACACTTGGCCAGGAAGGAGAGCATGACCTATAGGTGGTAGGATCCTGAAGATTGCCTTTGATTTCTGTAATTTTACAATTCTGGTGTGACCTATTTGTACTTCTCCCAACACATTTATACAAAATTCTGTTTTTCCATTAACTGTACAAACAAAAGTTCCTAGTAATGCAGCTTCTCGGAGGAATTGTGCCTTTAAGCTCCCCTGATGGTGCCCCAGGTGGTCCTTTTTAACCTCAGTTGAACTCCCATACATTAGTGCTTGCTCAGTCACAATTTAACCAAGTCTATAGATTCAACAAATGCAGAGACCTTTGACCAGTATTCCCAAATCTTAGATTCTTACACATTTTTCATATACAGGTTCCCAGCTGAATTTAGTGTCAAAGCCAAACACTATTTTATCAAATACATACTCTGCAGTACTCTCCACCTCATTTATCCAAGTAGAAGCACTAAAGAGAACAAGTGAATAAAGTCAGCACTTCATGTTCATATTATAAGTTGTGCACCTGTCCAGAATTACTGAACCTCTTTTAATCTTTTTGTGTTTATTTGGAAAGTGGAATAATAATATCTATAATAGATGATTAATTGTGAATATTAAATATATTTAAAATTCTTGACACACACAAACTTTTAAATGCTAATTACCTTTGCTTAACTTCCTGTTTCATTTTATTTTCTTTCACTAGCTTATAATTCTAAGTGTTCCTACTTACAATATCTCCTTATTCATAGTCTTTGAGTAATTTTAAATGGAACTATTAATCATACTCAGTGAAACACTGGTTGGAGAAAGCTGGAAACAAATGAAAATATCCTACCCTTTAGCCAATTTCTTTTGAAATTAGACTGTTAGTATTCAATCTTACCATTTTTTCTTTGGAAAAATTTCCCCAGAGAATAAAAGCCATATTTTTTTCAGCATTCCACAATAGATTTTCTCCATGTACCTCTTCCCCTACACAGCACATGGTATGTTCAGTTATGATTTTGACATTTATCATTGATTGAATTTTATGAGCATTACAAGAATGATGACTATTGCAGTAAAAATGTTACTCTATAGATAAAAATTTCTTCCTAATTTTTAGCTTCCAGTTTTTAAGTAGCATGGATAATCAGAAAGATGTGAAAAATATTATTCAATTTTATTTGGAGGTCAAAAGAATCACTTTTGATCATTTGATAAGATTAATCTCTTTTACTTTGATATACATTTTTTTTTTCAGAGAGATGCATTAGGAGTTTAGGTAAAAAATATACAAATGATAAAAAACAAAGTGTGATCTTTAAAAATTATATCCTTTTTTAATTGTATGAAGAAATGAAATATGAAAGAAGGGCCAGTTGAAAATAAAAAATTTACATTTTCAGAATGGATGCACATGTATACTCTTTAACATAAATGCATAAAGACATAAAAATAGTACTTAAAATTTCATAATGTTGTTTTGGAATGTTGAAAATACTTCATATTGTCAAATATCTTCCATTATTTATTTCAAAGCTTTATGAGGTAGAAAAAACAAAACTAGGTTTCATTTACTTATAATTGATTTGACTAGCTCTTAGTCAAATCAATTATAAGAAAATGATCAAACTACTCTTTTTGTAGTTCCATAAACTGAATTTGTTTTGAATAATTCTACTAGGAGTTAGAATTGACTGTGTTTGTGTGATTATGTTTCAAATCCAATTCTGTTCAGAGAATATATGCAGGTTTTGAAATTAAATTTGTATGAAGGGTAAAACAGAAAAATTTCAAAATAGTATTTTTATTTTATTGATGCTCATGTATGAATCATTGAGATTTATACTTCAAAGTACTTTTTGAAAGGTAATTTTGCAGAAATATTGAAATATGCTAATTATAGAAAGTAAGTACAAAAGTCAGATACCATAATTAAAACAAAACAACAAATTCAGTGAAGTCCCAGGCTAACAAAGGAATTACACATCAAAAGGCTTTTTTTGGTGAAAGTTACTGCACAGAATGAAAACATAAAATTTTCAACAGAAGCCTCAAACACATTGGATTTTAAGGGGTCTCTAGAGGAACAAAAATGATAGAATATATATAAATAATTATAAAAGGGGATTTATCTGATTGTTTTTTTTTAATTTTTTAGTTGAAGGTGGATGTAATAGCTTTATTTTATTTATTTACATAGTGCTGAGGATCAAACCCAGTGCCCCATGCATATAATGCAAGTGTTCTACCACTGAGCTACAACCCCGTCCCTATTTGATTAGTTTTTATGATAAAAAAATCCCACCATACTAGAGAGTCAAAGAAACCACTAGTTACTCAATCCAAAAATCTGGAAGCGTCAGAATAAGAGTAACTAATGAGGCAGCCCCAGTCTGAGACCTAATGGCCCTGAGGCTCCCTGAAAAGAAACCAGATAAGTCCACATTGAATGATTGAAGAAACTAGAATCTAATGTCCACAGGTGTTGGTGAAAAGCAAAAGATGAATCAGCCCAAGGAGAAAAGAGCTTGCAAAATCTTGCTTTTTGATCCATCTTCGCCCCCAGCCTATTAGATGATGCCACCTATCTTCTCTAGGTGATTTCTCCATATTCGAATTCTCTCTGAAAGCACCCTACAGATATACTCAGAATTGCTCTTTACTAATTTCCTAAGTGTCTCTCAATTTAATTGAGTTGACAATCAACATTAACCCTCACAAATCCACTCCTTTTCAACTTAACACCAAACACATTTCCTTTTACTAATTAATCTCCAAATAAAAAGAATAATGATATCATAGTTCCACCTAGCTTGATATTAACTATCTTGCGTACAACTAAAATTGCAGTACGTAGTAAAACCTTCCTCAGAATGGGAGGCATAGTTGTGGTTTTTGTTTTTTTTTTTTAAATGCTTACTCTTTTAACATCCCACAACTTAAATACTAGAATGTAGATTTACCAACACTTAAGTATTGGTATTAAGTCAATCAGTATTATGTTACATGATAAAGGAAAAAGAAAGGCAAGAAAACAATGATAATTGTTTAATATATGAATATATGCACAAACATTCTTAAAATAGAAATAAACATGAAGATTACAATTCTCATTTCTATAACTGATTGATAATAGTTTGTAGTTACAGTTATCTTACTAGCATTCTTCCTTTTCTCTGCTTCAGCAAGTACCTTGATGTATGTTGTTTTCTTACCTGGAAGGGTAACACACATCTTCATTTCTGAAGGATCTGGGAAACTTGTCATCCTCCCTGGATTGGGTTATTGTAGTTTCCCATTGACTTTAGTACCAAGGCATGGTAACACTAAGAGACCCTAAGGCGTCTCCTGTGCTCCATTCATACTCTTCTTCACCTCTTTTGTAAGGTAACAGTCATTTCCCCTTGGTAGATTGGAAATCATTACCACAAACCCCATAAATTCCCTCTTAGGTTATTGAGTCAGAGGCATAAGGAGGCCAAAGTGGCCATGAGGCAGTCTTAACTTCCTATTCCATGGAATCACTTTTGTATCTGGGTAGAAGCATTCACCACTCTGAAACTAATACTTCTAGGCCACCAGAGCATAAGGTTGCAGGATCAGGAGACAAAAATTTAGCCCATGGCTCACTAAGGGTAATAATGACTGGCACCATTAACCATTTATATTCCTAAATTCCTAGATTCATGGTTCCTAGCTGTGGGAAAAAACGTGAGCATATATTGGATGCTGATTCCAAGAGTATGCAACTTTCTGGAAAACCTTTCACCAGCTATGAAAGGTATTGACGCATACCTGGCACTGTGAACCACATCTACAAAAGACTGTTCAATTATTCTTTCAAGCCAGCTATTTCAGGAGAGTGGGGAAATGGCAATAACAATGAATTCCATGAGCATGAACCCATCACTTTACTTATTTGGCTTTGAGTTGAGGTCCTTGGTCGGAAGATATGATTGTGGATAAGGCATTTTAAAAGTTCATGGATGATAGTTGTGTTCGAAACATTATACATGTAGGGGAGGAAAATCCATAACCAAAATAAGTGTCTACTTCAGTAAAGACAAAGTTCTGCCCCTCATAAGTTTGCAGTGTTTCAATGTGATCAACCTACCATCAGACTGCTGACAGATTGCCTTAGAGGATGTTGCCATATCAGGCCCTCAGTGTTGGTCTCTCCTACTGGCAAATTGCCACTTAGGAGTAGACATAGCTGGGTCCTCCTGAGTGAGTGGAAGTCCCCATTGTTGAGGCCATGCATAAACTGCAACCATATTGTCACATTCATTTTTCATTATCTCATTGCAATGACAGAGTTTTTTAGGAAAGGGTGACTGAGATTCACAGAATGAGTTATCTTATCCATAGGTTTTTAAAGTCCTCTATTGAGTCCACCTTTTAGTCAACATTAAAATGAGATACAAACATCTTCACATCCTTTTTCCATTTGGAAATGTCTTTCTACATATCTCTTCAAAGGTCTAACCATCCAGCCAAACCACTGATCTATCCCATGATTCAGTGTATAGCTCTATATGTTCAGTTTTCATTCTAAGCAACCATGTACATGGTACACCGATACACATAGCCAAAATTTCTACCCACTGTGAAGATTTCCCTTTACAACTGTCCTCCAGTGATGTTCCAAAAGGGGTCTGTTGTGCTACAGCTATCAACATATAAGTGGTGTTTTCATAATGTACACAATCGTCTGTAAACCAGGTCTTGGTCTTATCTTTCTATGTCAAATGATCATAGAGTATGCTCCATGAGGTCAGGGGATAAAGCTGGGAGACAGAAGGCAAGGTAGGAGGAGCAGAATCATGGATACTTAAGCCACTTCTTTATGTAGCTTATGCCTTCATGCCTAAGAATTTTGCTTGGGCATAATCCTGAATATAACACTTTTTTGCTGCTGTGCACATCTGAATTTATGGATTGGTGGGGCAGAAAATATCCAGTTCATAGTGGAAAGCTCATGTCACAAGGTAATGTGGTGGCCCATGGTCAAACACTAAGTTTTAACTAAGGTTCAGTAGCAGACTAAGAGCTCTCTCTCAGTGGGAGAGTAGTTGTCTCTTCATGAAAATTCTTGCTCCAAAATCCTAGGGACCTCTGTTATGATTCACCTATGTAGCTTCAAGTAATATCCCTTTAAACCTGTATGGTTCAACAAAGACTCCAAGCAGCATTTCTTTCTACCATTGACATCTCAGGTAAAATTGGGTATAAAAGATAATATGTGAAAAATGGCAGAGCAGCCTGGACCTGTTACAAACCTTCTGCTATGGGCCCCACTCAAAATTAGTAGATCTTTAAATCACTCAGTAAATGGACCACAGTAACAGACCCATGTGAGGCATGTGCTATTTCAAAAATTCAAATAGGCTTACTAAGCACTGTGCTTCTTTCTTGGTTGTAGGAGGGGCCAGGTGCAATACTTCACCTTTGAAGGAATAACTTGGCATACCCCTACACCTCTGGATGTCTAGAAATTTCACTGAGGTAAGAGTCCCTTGAATTTTAATTGGATTTATTTCCCATAGCCTGCCACATAAAAGCTTTACCAAAAGCTCCAAAGTTGTTTCTACCTCTTGCTTACACAGTCCAATCACTATCATCTCATAGGTATCATTATTGATACTGATGATACCTTACTGATATTAGTGATACTTTATTGAAGATAAATATGAACAAAATCTATAACAACCAAGTTATGACAAAATGCTCAAGAGTAGATATATACCTTTGAATTAGGACAGTGAAAGTGTATTACTAGCCTTGCGAGCTCAAGAAAATTGCTTCTGATTGCATATTATGAATAGATATGGACAAAAAATATTTTTTTCAGCTCTAGTTGCATACTAGTTATCAAGATATTTGTGAGTCTGCTCAAGCAAGGAAACCACGTCTGGGAGAGTGGTTGCAATTGGAATCAACACTTGATTATGCTAATGATAATCAATTGTCATTTTCTAAGACCCATCTGTCTTCTGCACAGTTCAAATAGGAGAGCTGAATGGCAAAGTGGTAGGAACACCTACCCCTTGGTCTTTCATATTCTTGGTGGCACTAAGAGGTGGCACCCTCCCTCTGCAAGGGAAGTGATATTATTCTTAATTTACTATTTTATCAGATGTAGGCAGATTTAATGGCTTCCATTTGGTTATAACTACCAATATAACTCATTCTACTGGTTAGAGAACAGATATGGGGATTCTATCAAGTTGCAGATATACCTGTCCTAATTATTCAATATGGGCCTGGGGAAATAAACACAGGGTGGATTAAGGGACACACTGGACCGACTTAGACTTAGGCATTGGCTAAAACTCCATTATTCACTTGACCTCCATAACATCCTACTCTGACTGAGGGCAATGATAATATTTTGGATTCTCTAAAATCAACAATAGTTCATAGCCAGAATCCAGGAGTCCCTGGATATTATGATTATTTCCTTTTCCCCAATGTACAATTACCCTGGTAAAAAGCCCTAGGTTCCTTTGGGGACAATGGAAGAAGGATTGATACTATAAGATTTTGGAAGCATACTAATGTTCTTCCTTAACTAAAACTGGCTTTCCCTTAATTCAAATGTCCTTCATTTGTAAAAAGTCTCAAGTTTAGGAATGTGTTGAGGGGTTATGCTTCTCTGCTATGATTCAAGGTATATTTTCAATCATTATCCTCAAATTTTGTTTTCTGATTATACAGTTCAAGTAATATTTTAGCATGTTACCTATGTATTTTACTTTTGAGAATATCATAATATCATAATAATATCAGTGACATATGTCTATAAAAGTCAGACCAATTTGATCATTGCTTTGACTCTGCTATATATTCATTACGGTAAGGACACCCATTTGTTTTTGGCAGTGGAGTGCCACAAATTTGCTACTGACTTGCTAGATTCAAATTATATTCTTTGCATTTAGGCTTTCCATTGAGTGACTGTAGGCCCCATTGTAAGTTTTTGAATGCAGAGAGCAATGATAGAGCTTTTCATGGACACTGGTATTCCCTTTACAAATCTGTTTCTTAAGTTATTGGTGAAGGAAAAAATCTTCTAGATTCTCCCAGTATGGAGGAATCGGTTTTCATGATAAATTAACTCTACATGTCAATACCCCTGAGCCTTTAAATATCTTCATCAATAGTAAATCAATGGGTACCAGACATCTTCAGGTCATTTAAAGTATACCATCTTTGATCCATATTTTAGTCCACCAGCCAAATAAACTACTATTTTTAACTCCACAGACTTCAAAACTACATAATCTCTGCTTAAGAGTCCTACATCAATAAATTGAGTTTTGTTTAATTTTTTGTTCCCTCCATCTCAACTGTTAAAATTCATTATCATACATGTTACTCAAACACGTTCTTGTATTAATTAAAAAATCAAGAAGATATTTTGGAGTGTAGCATACCTCTTCTTGGTTGTACCTCACCTCAAGGGGCCTGATGAAAATCATTTCTATTTATACATATGGGGGCACAAAGTAGATTGTCTTACTCAGTAACTGTGTCATGGAAGATCATTGTTACTTATACAGCCTGTGTGTTTATTTTGTATCTGAAGGAACTATACATAAAGCAGATAATTATGACAACATCCAACTATTGTTTAGAGGAGAGTGTGTTTTCTTTCTCAAAGAGGGACATTAAATATATTTCTGACTTCATGAAAAATTAGCAAATCTGTATCAAATCCCATGCCTTCTACATTTCCTTCCCACTTGGTGTCTTGGCCCATGTTTGTAGTAACATTATTTTGTTGAGTGATACAGTAACCTCCTACACCTATGATATTTTCTATTTATAAAATGTACTATATCTCCTTTCTCTGGGTAAAGAAAGAATTTTGTGTTTGCTACCTAAAGCCACATTCAGAGTTTATGTGTTAGTTAAGTAGAAACCATAGTGTGGTGGGATAGCTTTTTGCCTTTAAAAATGTCATAATGATTCATATGAATCATAGCTCTTTCCTTGGATCTGTATTAGACATTTTGGGTATTGTAACAAAAATATCATGATCTGAATGACTTCAACAATAAACTCCCCCCGCTCCACTCATAGTTCTACAGGTTGGAAATCTGTGATCACTGTACCAGCAAGTATAATGGACCAGTGTACCAGCATCAGGGTTCTGGAGAGAAGTCTCTTACTGAATTGAAGATTATTCCCTTCTTACTATGTGTTCATAAAGCCTATTTTGGTGTGTGGAAGAGGAGAGAGACAGAGAGAAGGAGAAAGGGAAGGAGAGAGAGAACTTCAGTGTCTTTTTCTTTTATTAATAAGGATGCTGATAACATCTTAAGGCTTTACCATCATAACTTCATCTAAACTGAAGCATATAATATACTGTCACATTGGGAATTAGTGCATCAATATGAGAATTTCAGGGGAAAACATTTATTGCATAACATACTATGAACAGTAAAAATATTTTAGAGAATAATTACATTTGGTATTGCTTGTCTGACAGCATTTTCCAATGCTGTAAGAAATCCTAAATGGAACATAGTCTTTTGTACTCTAGTCTAAAAAATCAAGTTCCATGTTACAAAGAAAATATTATTTAATCTAAGAGAATAGAAAGTCTTCAATACAATACTATTTGAACTTGTTACATCATCAAATGCACCATCCAGCCAAGAAAACAACCAAGAAATGTTATGATTAAGCTCTATGATAGAGCAAATGGATCAAATAGGTACTTATCCATTTGATACAGAATGAATCTTTCTCATCAACTAATGCAATGTTCTCTAGGATGCAATAGATGTTAGATCACAAAATATGTCTCAAAAACGTTTGAAAAATAAAAGTCATACCATGCATTTTATCTGACCATAATGGAAGACACTAGAAATTGAACACAAAAGGAATTTTGAAAATTGTACATAGAAATTAATCAGCATGTTATTGATCAAGTAATGTGTAATTGAGAAAGCAAAAGAAAAATTAAACAGTATCTTGAAAAAAGGGAAATGAAAACACAGTATATACAAATTGTTTCTATTTTCAATAGAAAATAGCAAAAGTTACTAAAATTGGAGGAAGTTTATAGCAATAAGCATCTATATTAAAAAAAGACTTTAAAACATAATAATGTGTTGTGGCAAGCTAAATAGTAGGAAAAAACCCAAAGTCAGACAAAGATGAAGCAAAAAAAATGATATTAGATTAATCCTGATAAACATAGATGCAAAAATTTTTAATAAATACTAGTATTTCAAATCCATCATGATTAAGAAGACTATACATCATGGTCAAGTGGCATTTACACCAGCAATGCAAGTATGATTCAACACATGAAAATCAATAAAGTAATATATTATATTAAAAGAATGAAGAAAAAACATGATCATCACAATAGATGCAGAAAAATTTTTTATAAAATTTAACATATCTTCATGATAAAATCTCATCATTAGGTTTAGAAGAAATATAGTCTGCATAATAAGGACAGTATATAATAATTTCACATCCCACATCATACTGAATAGGGAAAAAACTGAGTGTTTCACTTAAGGTCTTGAATAAGACAGGCTGTCCACTTTCATCTCTCATGATCAACATAGTATGGAAAGATTTAGCTAGAGCAATTAAGCAAGATATAAAAATAAAAGGCATACAAATAGGAAGGGAGGAAACAAAATCATCTCTGTTTGCAGATAATATGATCCTAAACATATTAAAAAGCTTAAGATTCCACCCAAAATTGTAAAACTGATAAAAAAAACTGCAATAAAGTTTCAAGATGTAGAATCATTGTACAAGGATTGTCACACAATTAATACAAACTTTATGCAAAAGAAATTAAAAAGGCAATGAAATTCACAACAGCTGCAAAATCTTGAGGCTATGAATAAATTTAACAAACAAAATGAATTATATCAACAATAAAAATTATAAAACACTGAGGACAGAAATTGAAAAAGAACACAACAGAAAGGCCTCCCATGTTCATTGATTGAAAACAATTAATATTGTTAAAATATCCAAAATGATTTTGCAATCCAAAATGATTTTCAGATTCAATACCATCATTGTCAAAACTTAAATGGCATTCTTCACAGAAATAAAAAAAATACCTGAAATTTATATGAAGACAAAGAGGAATCTGAATAATCAAAGCAAACTTGACCCAAAGCAATGAAACTGGAATCAGCACTCCTTGTTTTAAGACATATTATGAGTTATAGTGACTAAGAGAACATGGGATTGATATAAAACCCTAACACATGGATTGCCGCAGTCTGGCTGGGCACAAATGCCGCACTCTGGCTGGGCACACAATCACGAGCCACCACACAGCTTGTAGATTCAAACAGCAACTCTTTATTCCCGAACTCACACCAGCCGTCTACAATCACGTTCTGGGGAAATCCACGTTCTCTGCCCAAATCCACGTTCTCTGCCCAAATCCACCTTCTCTGCCCAAATCCACCTCCACTGGGCTTCTATCTCCCAAAATATACTGTCTGAATCCCGTGAGAACTCAAGGGGAACTCAGGCAGCAGGATACGCCCTATTCCCAGCAGGAATAATCTTAAACCTTAAACCTGGAACCTAAACTGGGAACGCCCTAAACACGATTATCTTAAAACCGGGAACACCCTAATCTGCCTTGGTCCTTGAGCAAGGTCACCTACATTCAATGTCGCTGCAACATGTCAGCAACATGGGGTACGCTGGCAAGGAAATTGTCATACCTACTTGGCTAATGGCTCCCAGCAATGGATTATAGAAAAGAATAGTAGATATTATCTGTGTCAGAAAGACTATTATCCAAATAGCAATAAATAACAAATATAATTGAAAATGCAGAAACAGGGAAGCCCTTATATGCTGTTAATGGGAATGTGTATTACTACACACATTCTGGAGTACAGTATGGAGGTTCCTCAAAAACCTAAAAATAGAACTACCTTATGATTCATTAATCCCACTTCTGGTTATACATCCAAAGAAAATAAAATCAATGTTGAAAAGGCATGGCTGAAGTTCCATTTTTATTGAAACAACCTTCATAATAGCCATGATAAGTGGAATCAACTTAAGTATCCATTGACAGATGAGTGGATAAAGAAAATGTGGTATATACACACAGTGAAATGTTATACATCCATAAAAAGAATAAAATTCTCATTTATGGCAAAATGGTTAGAGTTGGAGGATATTGCTTTAAGTGAAATAACTGAGACACAGAAAGACAAATATTACATAATCTTTCTAGAATGTGGAAGTTAAAATAGTTGCTTTCAAAATAGAAAATGTAGAATAAAGGTTAGGCTAGAAAGTTTAGGAAGGAAAGAGTATAGAAGCAAGTTTGATAAAAGGTACCAAACACACGTAGGAAGAATAAGTTTTAGTGATTCAACATAGAAGGGTGGCTAAAGTTCATAGCAAGCTGTGACATATTTTAGGAGAAACTAGAAGAGAGGAGCACAAAGCCTTCAATTCAAAGAACTGATATGGAAATGGAAATTCTAAGTACTCTAATAGAATCAGTACACTTTATACACATACCTTGAAGTCACACACTGTGCCCTATAAACACGCACAATTACCATGTGTAATATAAAAAGAAAAAATGATAAACTTATATAAAATGTCTTTAAATCCTAAAAATTTCTGGATTTTATTATTCCTTCATACAAAAATGAAACAAATTCTTGAAATTGAATGTTTTTTAGAGAAAAAAAAACTAAACAATATGTGCGCAATGCAGAAGTACTCATGAAACACACTGTGAATCGAATCACCTTAAAATGAGATCACATTAAACATATCACTAAGAAGATACACATACAACACGTATATATGGGGAAAATTGCTCTAGTTTAAATATTTCCTAAAATAAAATATATTTTAAAAATTAGTTTTCTAGGCTGTACTGAGATATCAAATTACCTTAGCGCTATGGAAAATAGACTTATGTATTAAGTAAAAGAAAAATGTGTGTGCTAAAATACATTTCTGAGTAATATTTATTTATTTATTTATTTAATTTATTTTTAGGTGGTTCTGGGGGTTGAATCCAGCCCCCTCTCCCCTCTGTGAGGCTAGTGCTCTACTGCTGAGCACAACCCCAGCCCTAACAATTATTTTTATAAGCAACATTTTTACTTTGTTTTTTTTTTAGAATGTTAAGTGTATTGAATTCCCTTCTAAGGCATTTGAAAATAAAATCTATTTTTCAAACTTATTTAAATGCAAATTTTGTATTTAAAAATGTTATGATGCAATAAGTATCACTTATGGGTCATGTTGTTTTTGTTTGTTTAAAGATTCTATAGATAGAAAAGTAAAAATAGCTAGCATGCCTGATAGCTTCCTGTGTTAATTTCTGATAGAAAAAGATATAGAAAGCCAACAGGACAAACAATAATATATTTGATTTTGAAGGAAGACACACACACATACATATGTACACACACTGTATTTTTAAAGGTGCTTTCCTAAAAAACTTGTCATGATAATTGGTTCTTTTTTTTTTTTTATTCTTCAGGTAAATATGGTAAACATTTTTATCTCAATTTGTAAAAGAAAATAGTTCTAATAAATCATTTCCTTGACTGATTTTTAAAATATTAACCATTATATATGAATTGTCCACAAAGTCAGTCAACTGCTTTAGTCAATACTTCTCATTTATACCTATGCATCATAATTGCCAGGAAACTTTAAAAATATATAGAAGGATGTGTGACTATCGGTGTATTTTAAAATCTCTCCAGGTTAAAGGAATAAGCAGCCAGATTCAAAAAACACTGTTGTATTTTCAAAATAAATATAGCACTAAATTTAAAAATGTAGTATTGAAACTAATATCCTTTCAACAACTCTTAAGAGAGTTCATATTTATGTATTCTTTTCACAATATTAAAGCACTTGTAGTAGCTAGAATTTAGACTGAGCTTCACTGGCTGAAATGAAAAATAGACATCAGAGCACAAGTCTGCAGGTGATAGGGTATAGTGGGTAAAGAAGTACAAGAGGTGGAAGGTGTTCCAATGCCATTTTGTTCCATGTCAACTGAAAGATATTGTTCCTTTTGACCTCCTACAAACTTGTTTTCCTGTTCCTTACTGCCTTCAAATTTCTAATTCAGTAAATTAGCCCTACAAAACCCACTCTTCTCTGAACTTAGGCATGCTTGAAGTGTTCATTTTCATTCATCTGCTACTTCATATTTCATTAGGATGTCAATTTTTCAATGGGTGTGGTGGTACATAGTGTCTTGGGAGGCTGAGACTGGTGGATCACAAGTTTGAGGCAAGTCTCAACAACTTAGTGAGTACCTCAACATCTTAGACCTTGTCTCAATAAGTTAAAAAAAATCTAGGGATATAGCTCAATGATAAAGTACCTGTGGGTTTAATCCCCCATAACACCCCACCCCATACCAACGTCAGTTTTCTTCTATTTACCTGAAGATATTAAAAGTGAAATAAGTAGCTAAATTAAGCTAGGCAAAACTACAATACATTAAAGTTTTAGTTTGTTTATGTTATAAACTAGTAAATGGGTTAATGCAAATAAAAATTGATAGGTAATATTTGAACTAAAAACTGAAGTAATTATGTGGAATGGTTAGAAAATATTTGAGTAAAGAATAAATATTATAAATGCATGATTTTTATTTTGAAAACATTTTGACACCTAAAAACTGTACATATTTAAAGGTTATAGTAACATGATGTATTTTTGCACATATACATTAATGTTAAAATCATGATAATTTTGTCTATCTCTTCATTAATAATTTCTTTGTGGTAAAAACATAGAAATCTATCCTTTTGGCTATTACTGAAACATACAGTACATAATCATGAACTATAGTTACACTACTGTGTAATAGATAATCAGAACCCTGTTTTTTTTTTTTTTTTAACCAATTGTACCATAGTACCCATTAATTAAACTTTCCCCATTTTTCCCTTCCTCTAACTCTTCTCAGCTTCTGATAACATCTAAAGTATTTTCCCCTAGTGAAGTCAACATTTTTAGATTCCATATAGGGTTGACACCATGAAGTATTTGTATTTCTATGCCTGGCCTCTTTGATAGCACACCTTCTTCCAGTTCCATGCATGTTGTTATACACAATAGAATTTTATCCTTATTTATGGCTGAATACTTCCCTGAACAAATCAAAAATGAGGTTACCATGTGATCTGGCAATCCTGCTTCTAGGATTCAAAGGACATGAAATTAGTATTTCAGAGACATCTGTACCCCTGCATTGATTGTAACAGTACTCACAATAGAGAAGCAATGGAATCAACCTAAGTGTCCATCAACTGATGAATGAATAAAGGGACTCTACCAGATATAGTCAAAACATTACTTCTGGGATATTTAATATTTATTGGCTGTTAACTATATTCTAGTTTAATAAATTAGGTATTACTAATATGGAAATAAATGAGCTTTAGCTCATATATTTAGGTAGTTTGTAATTTTTTCTTTTTAAATAGTGCTGGGGACTGAACATACAGCCTTGTGCATGTGAGGTAAGCACTCTAGCACCTGAGCTACATCCCTAGCCCAGAAGTTTGTAATTTAATAGGAAAAATATAAATAGGAGAGTAATGAGTGAGTTAAATATGATGCAAAAAATTCTATATAAAAATCTTTTAGAAATACTAAGGGATCAGATAGAACTATCTCTCAGTGGAGGATTTTCTTTTTATATTAACCTTTTTTTATTATGTTAGTTAGACAATGGATACTTTTATTTGTACATATGAATAAAATAAGTGTTATGCATATTTAAAGTAAATTGAAAAATGAAGCAATAAAACATTTTCTGTAAATAATTTTTGATAATTGGAGAACTTTTTTATTTTTATTTTTCTAAAATGAGAAGTGACAATTAAAATAAATCATTTATTTAATAAAATGCATGCTTAATGTGATTTTGCATGTTTAAAGTGATTTTTGCCTTCTTATGTAATTCTTCATTATTTCCATTCAATGTTTATACAAATTGCTTGAAGTATAAGGAAAAATAAATAAAATATGTAAATACTGCAGTGAGGGGAGGGAAATAATTTGAATGGTAGTGAATGATATGATATACTCAGACATGTTAAAAAGTTTATATATATATATATATATATATAGTACCTATTCAATTAAACATATGTATATACAATAATTTAATGGCAAGTTTTATAATGAAAAAGAATATGTACTTTACAGATAAAAATCTAAGTATTCAATTTAGTAATAATAATATATTGATTTACTTCTTATCTATTTTCTAAAAGCAACCTCTATGTATTGTGTTTCAAACATGGAGAAATATTTTGCCAAGATGTGTTGAAACATTGTACATATAAAAGCACATTTCTATTATTGGTAAAATAATGTTGTAATTGATTTTTGGAGTTACCTGGACTTTCATTTATGTTATATTATATGAAGTAACTATAATATAATATGGGTAAATAATAGGAAATTCTGGTATCAAAAAGGTTAATTTTCAGGTTATATTCTCACACTTCTTTGGATATAATCATGGCACTTTCACTAATTTTCTATTATCTTAATTACATATTCAGACCTGTTACTTTCAAGAAGACAAAATGTAGCATGAATTGGATTTAAAATAAGTTAGACAATAGAAATCAAATAAGAAAAGAAATCATTAAAAGTATTTTTGGACAAGTTATATACATGACAGCTTTTGTTAGCTCTCATGAGGTGTTTATTATTAGCTAAGGAGTTGGGGAATTTCTGCATATTTTGACAAAATCTGGGATAGCTTCAAAGTTCAGAGGCACTCTCTATTTCGTGTGGAAGAAGAAGTTTTTTAGAACCATTATTCTTTTTTTATTCATATCAAACTTTGTTTTACTCCAGATAGATCCTAGAATTAACAGTCTATTTCAACCAACATATGTATATTGTTCAGAAAATTCAGACTGCCTTTAGCAAAATTATATTTCTATAGCAGTGTGTGTGTGTGTGTGTTTCCAATTGAGATACAATTTATATGTGGCACAGTTTAAGTTCTAATATTTGTATACATCTGAATAACTCACCCTGTTTTGAAAATGTAGAAGAGATACATCACCTCAGATGGAATGACATGATCTCTCATGGTCTGTCCCAGTCTATCATTATTTTCACAATTCACCAAACATTGTTTTTTATCTATTTTTCCTGTATTTCTACTTCATTCTACTTTATAAGGATGAAATCATGAAACCTGTATTCTTTAGATTCTGAAATATTTTGCTTTTTCTTTTGGGTGTTTATTTTTACCCCTTTTGATTATGTGGTACCATTCAGTTACATGTTTGTAAACATCTGTTTATCCCTTATCTTTTATCATGTTGATGGCTAAACATAATGGGCTGGCTGTTTGTGGCCATTATGAAAAAAAAAGTTATAAGATAAACTTTCTTCTGCACGCCCCCACTTTTGTATGTGCATTTATTCACTTCTCTAGTAAACATCATTATTTCCATATTTGGACATCTGTATAAAGATTAAGATCTCTCTCCATGTGGTTTTAACTTACATTTCCTTGTGACTAATATTTTAGAGTAATAAGTTAAAGAGTACATGTTTAGTGATAAATGATAGATGGAAGGAGGCAAAATGTGTTTATTAAGGAAAATTATTTGTGTTTTTTAAAGTCTTTTTGGTAGATGCCTTTTTGGTAGATGCATTCTAAAATTAATATTTGAAACTATAACACTCAACTTGTAGAAAAGAGGGGAATACCCCAACAATAAGTCATCCACATCATTGACATCATCCTTTTGATGAATCCAATATCAAACAAATACTCCTGTATTATATACAAAAAATGGCCTCCATTATTTAGCTCACATTTCGACAGACATTCTACTACCTGACATTAAAATACCCCTGTGTTTAAAAAGACATAGAGAAAAAAGAGGGTCTTGAAGAAATCTCATAGTTTCAGTAGGAAAGTTGACACAATAAAGATTGACCATAAAATGTAAGTAAAACATCTCAGAAAATGCTACTGGGTTGAGATGACAATGTTAGTATCGGATGACATTATGTCCTAACCATGTATTTCTTTGTCAGTGGATGTAAGAAAGGATGATGTTCACAGATCACTGGATCCATTGCCAATGTATGTGCACTGTGTTTAGGCTTCACAACTGTTACGCACACTGTAAGAAAGGGAAGAGGGCAAGCCAAGTTAATGGAGGAAAGCCTTGTTCTACTATTTTTGCATTAAATTATCACAGATTACTTTAAAATAGACAGAGATGAAACTTATGTTAGCACTGTATTTAGGCAAAGACATTTAGAGTTGAGTTTGTGCATTTATGTACGTAATGAAGTTCTTAATAGTTAATATAATAATTTGGTTTCTTTAAGGCCAAATCAGATAGGTACACTGCCTATCTCTAGATCTGTACGTAATGACTTGGATTGAAATTAAATGTACTAGTTATGTTTTAACTCAGATATTATTAAATTTTTAGAGCAGCCTTAAAAATGGAAAGTTCTAAACTTTATTTCTTATTTAGAATTGAAAGGACAAATACACAAATTTTACACAGAAAAATTTTACACACATTCTCTTAATTATTATTTTTGTATAATATTTTTCAATTCATCTCTTGACTTGTGAATGTTTTGCACTTAAATATAAAACAGATTCCCTTGTTCAAATTCAAAATGATGATTGCTAAGTGTATATTCCAGTACATTCCTAATAGTTCACAATTGGCTTACATTGGCTGGCAATCAACCCTTGTACAAGGGCTTGCTACGTAGGCAGAAAAAACTACATTTTTTAAAATAATATAAAATAAACTTGGTCTAGGAGTTTAGCTCAATAGTATTTTTTTTTTTTAATTAAACTTTACATCGATGGATTTTGAGTGGACCTGGAGGCATTCTTGGTACAGATTGTTTATTTTCTATGACAAGAATTAACAGAGGATACATAAGAGTTTTTGTATTAAAAATTCTTGAGAATAATCTGGTTGAAACTAAGTAATTCATTATCAAAGAATTATTTTAATTGCAATTAAATGAAATTAGAATTGAATTAGGTGAATACATGAGAAAGATCAATTAATGGGAATAATGTGAACCCCAGAATTTTTCTATAATTATATAATGTTCCTAAATTTTATTTTTCTTTATACTCCTTATTGAAGCTTTACTCTTTGCCTTTTTTCTTGTGTACTTGTCCTCCTATCATCTCTCCTTTTTCCTTCTCTAATTTCTTTGGCAAATCTTTATGTTTCAGACTTGATTAAAATTTGCACCTTTGCACTCCTGTGTTTTATTTCCCTTCTGTAGTTTCTCTCAAACATAGTTGGAATTCAGAGGAGATTGCACATATACAAAGGAAAATGTGTTTTCCTCAGATGTAAATAGAAAGATATCTGGTTATTGGACTAGGCAATAAAAACATGGAAATAGAATATCCAATGCACCGCATTATGTAATAATAATGTATATTCTATGAGCTAAAGTCTTAAGATGTTTTGGAAATTAACATGGGAACTTTTTAAATAATGAATTCAAACTGCTTAAGATCATTTGTATAAAGAAAACTAGATTGGATCCAAAATGAGAGAAAAATTTTGACTCAGAGCCTAAAATAAAATGGAACTGACTGAAAAGATAAAATGTAATTTGAGAACATTTACTACAGTTTCTCTGGCTTCAGTTAAAAAGACGTATTGATGTTAAATGCAATAAGTGCCAAATATTGTAATCAGTGCATAATCAGTGCATTGAAAGGTGACAAGGAGGTGCCACAAAGAAACTATGTAATAGAATCAAATACAAAATTTACAGTAATTTTGAGTATAGAAAATTAGAAGTTTGAGGTATTTCAAAATTTCTTTCATTCTATTCTTGATACTTTTTGGAAATGTCTCAGTTGAAGCAGACGTCAAAATATTCCACCTGATCGTCAAAGTTAGATATAACAAACAAATAGTTTGTTAGTAATTTGAGAGAATAAAGATTTAGTAATTCATTAGCTGTGCACCCGTGAGAGTGGCAATGTGGAAAAGATTAGCTTTAATTTAAAGATCAGAAAGATCACTGTGAACAGAGTGAAGGAAGAATAGAGAATAGTACAACAACCATGGTTTTGGTTCTGATTATTATTTTTTTAACATTTTTAAAAAATGCTCTAATTAATAATACATGACAGTAGAATGCATTTTGACACTCCATACACAAATGGAGCACAACTTCTCATTCCTCTGGCTGTACGTGGTGGAGAGTCACACCAGTTGTGTAATCAAACGTGTATATAGGGTAATAATGTCTGTCTCATTCTACTGTCCTTCCCATTGGCACAGCCCCATCCCTCCCTTCACTCCTGTCCTCACAATCCAAAGTTTCTTAATTCTTCCCTCCTCACCCCCTACCCCCACTATGGATCAGCATCTGCTCATGAGAGAAAACATTTGGCCTTTGTTGTTTTTTGGTATTGGCTTATTCACTTAGCATGATATTCTCTAATTTCTTCTATTTACTTGCAAATGCCATAATTTCATTTTTCTTTTAGTCTGAATTGTATTCTATTGTGTATATGTTGGTACCGATTATTTTTAATATTAGTTTACTTAAACAAAAACAGGATTACTTATTATACTTAGGAATGTCCCAGATCAAGCAGAAACTGACTTATATTTATCATTTTGATAATCTGGATAATACATATGGCATATGTGTTACTTATGAAGGAGAAAGGAAGAGTTACATACATCATATTTTTTTTTTTTTTTTTTTTAGCTGGGAGCACTTGCTGTTGCCTAAATTGGTCTTGAATTCTTCCTGGATTCAAGCCATATTCCTGCCTCAGCCTCACAAGCCATTGAAACTATAGGTGTACAGGTGTCAGCTTCTATGCCCAACAAATGTCACCTTCTGAATATGTTAAGATTGTGCTCATCATTCCTGAGAATACTAACAGGCAATTTAGACTTTTTAGACTTATTTCTCTTAGCATAATATTGTATATTTTGGGATGAATTTTGAAAAAAAAATCTAAAACCTATTAGATGATTGATTTGGGGGTATTGTGTTTTTATCTCTGAGGAAGGATTTTCCCTTAAATCCATCTGGCCAATTTTACCATCTACCATTCCTCAATATTCCTTCAGGATTTGGTACTTTCCTGGTTGGGATTAGAATACGGGTAAGAAGTTACAATTTTTTTTTTAATTTTTTATTTTTTGGTAAAAATCTCAAGCTACATCTTTATAAGTTAAGGAAGACAAAACCATGTATTAAAGGTATATCTGCTAATGCTGTTGTATTCAATTGAAAAAAAAATTGGAGAGGAAGAATTATCCCCTGCATTTACATTATGATTGAAATCATAATAAAATATTCATCTAAAGATTTAACTTCTCCCACATTTCACTACACTGCAAAAAGTTTTACTTTATAGCTTTTATTTTTAATCATTGTTTTTATTTAGAATTGACTATGTCTTATTGCATGTTTCAATTTGAGTATCAGAAAATATGCAGTCATCTTATTTCTCTTATCAGAAATCACTTCAGTTATTACTTCAATGGAAAAATATTTATTTTATACAAAACAAATAAGTCTATTAATTCTACTAATAATGTCTCAAATGAGACCTAGAAACAAACATTGTCACATAAAATATCTGCGTACACCTAAAATTACTAAATGAAAACAGAGATAAAAATAAAAAGCAAATGTAAAGAAGAATTCATGTCACTTAGAATGTAGCAAATACCAGGAAAAGTAATATGAGTGATTAAATTCACTCTTTATTTATGGAAAAACAAGATGAATGCTGTCTATTTTTCACTTGAAAAATTAGGATTCACCAATTAATGTTGGGGTCTTTGTGAGAATGACCAATATTTTCCTGAAAAAAATCTAGGAATTTTTTATTATGTTGTATATTATAATAACAGAGAAATTTTTAAAAACAAAATAGAAAATAATTAATATGCAATTTTCATTCATAAAGTGAATGTGTTTCAACCATGTTGTTATTTTCAGCATATTGTTAAACCTGCCCCTTCATTGACTTTGTATTCTTTCTTCTATCCTTCCTTTCCACTTAAACACAGAAATAATAATATCTAGCATGTAGAGATATCTTAAGAGAAAATGTATGCAAATGTAGTGTTGAGGATCAAGTTGCTTACAATAAATGGTGCCTTTTATAAATTAAATTAATTTTAAATAGTGTCACCTGTTTCAATATATCATTTTAGTCTTAAAAATGTGTATGATAAACATCTCCATTTCTTCAGAAATAAAATTAAGACAGACTATTTCTTATTGCTCCCATATGGCAATAGTTCATGTTCTGAATCACATATATTGATGATCCTTAAAATTTTATGGTACTTTATAGGATGTAGATCATATCACATACGTATTGATATTTTAACCTTTGCTTTTAGTATGACTGGGGAATATGTGTCTGCTATTTTGTTCAGTGCCCTTCTTATTGCTTACATACAATACTTTCTCTGAAAAATAAGACAACAAATGTTAAAAAAGATGAATGTAAGATGGCTAAGCATTTACCATCCTTATGATAGCATCTTGCTGGTACAAATCCTAATAAATAATCTGTGATATTATATTACTTTATTCTTTCTAACATTGAGTACATGATAGTCTACTCAAAACTTAATCAAGAAGTTGTAAAAATTAGTATTGTAACAAATCACCATACTTTTTGAGTTGTTGCAAAAGAATGCTAGAACATTTGTCATCCCGTTTAAAAATTTGTTCTAATTAGTTATACATGACAAAAGAATGTATTTCAACTCAATGTACACAATGGAGCAAAACTTCTCATTTCTCTGGCTATACACAATGCAGAGTCACATGCAGTTGTACATGTACATAGGTTAATGTCTGTCTCATGCCACACCTACTCCTCTCCCCTCACTCCTCTCTGCCCAATCCAAAGTTCTTCGCTTTGTCCTTATGCCCCTCCCATTATGGATTAGTATCCGCATATCAGAGAAAACATTTGTTCTTTGGTTTTTGATATTGGCTTATTTCGCTTAGCATAATATTATACAGCTCCATTCATTTACCTGCAAATGCCATAATTTCATTCTTCTTTAAGGATGAGTAATATTTTTTTTGTATATATTCCACATTGTCTTTATCCATTCACCTGTTGGAGGGCATGTAGGTTGGTTCCATATTAGTTTAGCTATTGTGAGTTGAGCTGCTATAAACAGCTGCATCAATGTAGTATGCTGATTTTAACTCCTTTGGATATAAACTGAGGAGTGGGATAGCTGGGTCAAATGGTAGTTCAATTACAAGTTTTCTAAGGAATTTCCAGAAGTGGTTTCACCAATTTGCATTCCCACCAGCAATGTATGAGTGTATATTTTCCTCCACATCCTCATCAGCACTTATTGTTGCTCGTATTCTTGATAATTGCCATTCTGACTGGAGTGAGATGAAATCTTAGAGAAATTTGGATTTCCATTTTCTAATTGTTAGAGATATTGAACATTTTTTCATATATTTGTTTATCAATTGTATACCTTCTTCTGTGAAGTGTTTGTTCAGTTCCTTAGCCCATTTTTTGATTGGGTTATTAGTTTCTCTGGTGTTAAGGATTTTTTATTTAATTAATTTATTTATTCTAATTAGGTATATATTACAGCAGGATGCATTTTGATTTATTGTACACAACTGCAACACAAGTTTTCATTTCTCTAGTTGTATACAATGTAGCACTGCATCATATGTGTAGTTACATATGTATCTAGGTAATAATTCCATTTCACTCCATCATCATTTCTGCCCCCATTCCCCCTCCCCTCTCCACCCTCCCCTTTGCCCAAGCACAGTTCTTCCATTTTTCCCATCCCCTTGACCACATTATGGATCATCATCCACTTATCAGAAAGAACATTCAGCTTTTGGTATTGGCTTACTTCGCTTAGCATGATATTCTCCAGCTCCATCCATTTACCTGCAAATGCCATTAGTTCCCCTTCCATTCTTAATAACTTAAGTCAAGAGAACAATGAAAACATGATTGGACCAAAATGTCCAAGTATTATCTTTGAAGGACCTTGCATCTTTCATTCATATTGGAAACTAGGGTGAACTAGTATTATCTTTAGAAACTGCTTCCTTGGGTGCATAAAGAGGACAGATGTTCCTTGAATCATTGGTCAGACCATGGAACAGAACAAGCTAATGATGTTCCTGCCTGTGCAGCCATACCCCCATGTGACAAGTATAGAACAGAGGACTATGGAGAGGATGCATGCTACTCATCCTACTGGCCACCACTGGACTTTCTGGCAAAGCACCACAAATGATAACACATAAAAGTAATTCTAATAATATTTAAAATATTTTTTCACAATATTAAACATATGAGATTATGTACAATCAAATTATTTTGTATATATCAGTAGATCTTAATAAACTCAGAACATATCATGAATCCAGACACCATTAGATTAGAGTGATAGAGACTTAGAGGTTTACATATATTTTAGGAAAAAAATATATATGCATACACACACATACATATATACAAGATTTTCTGTATATATAAAATCTTGAATTCCCTTGTCCTCTTCCCCTTCTTCTCATCTTAGTTTTCATAGGATTTTTTCTTACAATTCTCTGAAAACCGGTTGTGGTGTAACTACATTCATTTGTCATCTGTTCTTCCATTTTTGCACCATCTTTGAGAGTTTATCTATTCTCACAGCTTTAGAAATCTATTCTGTAGGACTAATCCCAAATCTTTTAGATTTCTTTCTAAATTCTAAAGCCAAATTTCCAACTGCCTCATGAGCCTGAAACTTAGAAAACTTACTCTCATCTCAAACTCAAAAGACTGGAACATATGTACCTTCTTGATAAGGTTTCCTTTCTCATTCATGTCATCAATTTCCAGATTAAGAATTTTCATATCATTTTATCTCATCTGTACTGTATTAATTTTGCCTGGTCTATCAACTTCAGACTCATAATTATTCTTCTAGTCTTATGTTACCCTTTTCTACAGTAAAAACTGCAATAGTAGTTATAATACTTTCAGTGAAATATGTATCAGTAGTTCAGTGTATATATCAGTATATAGCACAAATAAGTAACAATTTTTTCCTCTCTCCACTATGACGTATGATTTTAAAATACAGGTCTTTAAGAGTTTCCCACTGAATTGTAACTTATGTACTAATCCATTACTTTTAGACTCTGGTCCTAATGCACTTGCCCTTATCCTCCACTAAAGGATGTACTTGATACATCCTTCAAATATCTCCTCAGTCCCATATTTTCATAGGCTAATACCTTTTTAAAAACTTTTTGAAATCCTGGAATTTAATAGTTTTATACATGGAATGAAAGTTCCAATATAGCACAAATTATTGTCTGTTCCTTTTACTCATGTTCTTTGATGTCAAAAGGAAAAATACCACTCCCACAACAGGTGTCAAGAACTGTGAATGAGTTGAGAGTTCTTTTTCCTTTCAAGGCTAACCCATGACCTCTCCACATCAGATACAAAGGTTTTTTGTTTTCTGTTTTATTATACTGACAGAAAAACAGCTAGCATACATTTTATGTTTTCCTGACCCCCTGTGCCTCTCAAATCCTGTGGTAGTGATTCAAATCTGTCTAGATGTATGTAGCACATGCAGTGTTTTTGCTCACATCTGAAAAATTCCAATTTCAGAAAATGAAAATCTTTTATTTGTGATGTAATCAAACCTTCCCAACCTTTGCCCCAGAGCGAGACATTTCCTTTTTTTATTGTGGCCAGCAAACAAATCTCTCTGCTCTAGAAAAAGACATCACCTCTTGTCTTTTAGAGAGGTTCATTATACAGACATCCAGGAAAATATAGTCTAGAAAAAGACTGTCAGTTCTTGTGCTTGCCAAATGTTCAGAAACATGAAGGGGGCATACAGAATCTTGACTCTCAAAAGGAGGGGATCAAAAACATGTTTAGAATTAATGAATAACAGGGACTGTTGATTTTACTTAATTGACTTGATCTTATTTGCCTCTCTTGAATGACTCCTGCTCATATGTCTTTGTACTTTTAGCAAACTCTTCGAAATTTTCTTCCAAAATTTACCTATTCTCCACTTCTGAAAACTCATATCACATCTGAACAGAGCCAAGTACATTGTCCTTTGAATCTTATAATCCATTAGTAAATAGTTAAAACCATATTAATGCTACAAATTTATATTTTATGGGGCTTAGTGTATAGTTAAAGGGAAGCAATGAAATATGTCTGAAATAATTTTTTCTTACAATTAAGCTTCTATGTTTACTAACGCTAGATTTTTCCTTAAATTTTACTTGAGTAGAAAAATATATTCTATGTTGTATATAATCACTTTCATATGGTGAATATCTGCTATAATACATTAAGTAAAGTGTTAGGAAAACTCTGGGTAAATGTGTATTATTTCTAATAATAAATTAGCTACTACTGTCACAAATTAGCTACTGTCTGTCACAAATGAACCACTGTAATATGCTCTTCCAGAAATGAAATCAAGAGGGATGGCCTACTGTAAGAGTGGGTAGACCAGAGATTATCATTTTAATTCAGTGGATTCCTCTCCAGGGACTTTAAATCTAGTTGGAGAGAGATACCTAGGAAATTGAAAAAAAAAATCTAATAAAATGAAGCAAGAGAAGAATTCTCAATGAAGTTTTAGTTATCAGTTAAAGAATTGAGAGAAGAAAGAAAAGCAAATGTTAGAACAAACCAGAGGTTGATGTTATTTCATGTTCACTGTAAAGAAAGAAAGGGAGCTGCGAGCAGTATTTGAATCTTCCACTTACCATGTTGCAGTCTTTGGATTTTATAGCTAAGAGGTTTTCTGGTAAAATGCCTCTCTTTAAACCTTTCTTCTAAGAAAAATGGTGTGAAATCCAGTTCAATTGTATGACACTCAAGTTTTAAAGGGAAAAATCCTGAAATTGAATTTCATGGGGCATTATATACCTTTTCAAATTTCTCTTAAGGTATGGAGAAAAATCTCTCTCTCTCTGATTAATCTTGTTAAACATATTTTTCTTCATTCCTTCATAAATGGAGCTTATAGGCTATTTGTCAAATCTCTATTGTCATTATTGAATTACCTTTTAGACCGAGTTTTATGCAATGAATGCTATCTTTGTTGTAATCTATTAATGATATTTTTATCATACTGTGTTCTGGATTATTGAATACTCTAAGATGTAAAATATGAATAAGCTTACAATTTTTATTATCCTTATAGTAAGGTGTCACTTTATAATGGGGATAATTTTGGAGAAATGCATAGTTAGGTGATTTGGTAATTGTTGGAACATCATAGAGTATATTTACACAAACCAAGAAAGCTATATATCACTAGGCAATATAATTTTAAGGAATAATCATTGCATAGACAGTCCTTCATTGACTAAATGGTCATTATATAGCACATGACTATATATAAAAATTAAAAATTAATACCTGAAAAAAATTAGACTATCGATTTATCAGTATCAATAGATATGAATAAAAGGAAATGTAAGTAATAATAATTCACTTCAACCCATTTGATATCTCTTATATATAAAATATATGCAAAGTCTGTATATATATACATATATACATATACATATGTATTATTTATATATACATATGTATATATAAAATATATGCAAAGTCTGTATATATACATATACAAATGTATATATACATATGTATATATAAAATATATGCAAAGTCTGTATATATATATACACATATACATATGTATATATAAATAAGATTTTATATACACATATACATATGTATATGTATATGTGAGTATAAAATCTTATTATCAGGAAATAATGAATGTATTATTCCTGAATAGAAATTCCTTTAACTTCTAATTACTGATGCACAATGATCTGTTAGTTTGTATTAGACATAACAGATTTTAAATATTTCAACTTAGTAGAAAGTTTGCCTTTATATTTAAATATGTATAATGACATACTTGGTAAAGAGATGATCAAATATATCAATCGATGTGGTAGGTAAACTCTAGATAATCATGTGCTGTTTCAACTAAAGAAATTAACCAATAACTTGTAGTTTCAAGAAGACAGTCTGTCACTGATAAGCCTCTATCCTTTCCTCTACCTGGAAGTGTAATCAAGGGATTGCACCCACTACACAATGGGTAAACTCATCTTTCTTATTCACAAAGAGCTTCTCTATTTGCTGGTTGCAAGAAAATAATATTTCATAACAATGGCCTCTCTTTCTTGTCTATAATAATGCAGTATGTTAAGTGTGTTGTTTTAAAAAATATCATTATATTATTATGTCAATAAGAATTTAAAGCTGTGACTATGCACTGCTAGCTTGTACTACTCATTTTGAAAATTAACTTTGGTTTACTAGAATATAAAAATCATAATAGTAATATTTTCCACTAAAATAATTGATATTTTACCTATTTTTCTTTCACTAATTTTGTTCTTAAACTAAAAATCTATTTGTTCATTACTAGTTTTTAGCTTTAAAAACAGTTGCTACCAAAATTTCATAGTATTTTACTTCTGTTTCTTTTATACACCCCAAAGGTGGAATATTTAACACACACATACACACATACACACACACATGTGCGTGCACACAGGGAGAGAAACACTGTTATGAAGACATTAAGTTTAAGTATTATAAAGAAAAATTGCTTTTGAAGAAAAAAATGACTGTGTCCTGCCCAAATTCCTTAAGAAATTGAACATTTAATAAATCAAGAAACACATATGTGTTTCATTTTCCTTACAGTAGAATTGATTATTCTGAATTTTATGTTGTCTATTGCCTTGCTTACTGCAACACTTTTATCTCAGAAGTAAATATCCCAAATAATGTATTGTTTAATTTTTCATTGTATGTATACACTCCAGGTCACGGGCATTATGCAGATAAAAGTCACGTTATTCATACATTTTTTCTTATTATGAGCAAGAGAGATGGAACATGACTTCCAATGTATATTTTTGGAAATGCCACTGTTAATAAAGAATATGCATGTTCAACTTTATAAGGTAATATAATGTCAAACTGATATTTTAAATGCCAGTACCAATTTATTGCCAGTAGTGTGCATACACTTCCATTGTTCCACATCTTTTTACCAACTGAGATTGTGATAGTTTACTTTTGTTCCAATCAAAGTGGAAAAAAATTGTTTTCCAAGTGTCATATATAAACAGTGCTGTTTTTGAATGCCCCAACTAAAATTACTGTTGATAAGATTTAATCTGACTTCTTTTTTTAAGAAGCAAGATGAGGTTGGACCCATAAGAAGTAATTATGTCATGAGGGTTCTCTCCTTAGAAATGGATTTATTTGTTTCTATAACAATGCACTAGTAAATTATCTCAACAACAGTTTTGTTACCAAAAAAAAAAAAAATTGTTTCTACATATTAGATTGCTTCTCAGGTCTCCACAGAGTCCCCACCAATAAGAAAGTCATCACCAGATGTGGCTCCTTGACTTGGATAACTTAGCTTCCAGAGCTGTTAACGGAATAAGCACTTATTCCTTACAAATTATCAAGTCCGTGGTACTCAGTTATCACTACAGAAGTGTACAAAGACAATTTTTTGGTATTTCCTGAATAGTATGAAATGCTGTGTCATATATCTTTCATTCATAAATGAGAGTGTCCTTTTATCTACTCTACTTTGTGTGTCAAGGATTTATTTGATCATTCCCATACATACTAGGTATACAATGTTCTGATATATTATGAGGATATCTCTCTCCTGCTTTTTCTCTTCACAAATTTCTTTCATATCTTTAATTTCTTTGTTAAATTTCCTTGATTATGTAACATAAAAATCATTGAGAGTTAATATTTGGCAAAACAGATGAAAAAAACTCTAATTTTAAGTTCATAGGGGAACATTCAACAACACATTTTGTATATATTAACTTGTAGATTTTGGTATATATCTGATACCTTTGCTATATATTTCTCTAGTATGTCTTGCCAAGGGTCTATTATTTGTATAACATAACTAAACCCTATTTTCCAATAATTTAACTACTGCTTCATTCATATATTCTTTACATTTTCATACCAAACTTTTAACTGAAGAAAAATTATGTGCTTACTAATAGGCCTTGAATACATAAATGAGATAAAACAGACATCTGTGATGAGAATAAAAGGGGAAGAGAGAAAATACTATAGTCATTAAAATTAATTCATACAATTCAAGTAATCAAGACCAAGTTTGCAAGTATTTATTAATGATACAGGCTATTTGTGATTCTTGATTTGGGTAGAAATCCTGTGAAAGGATTAAGTTATGTAGTGTTGACTCACAAAGGAGAAACCAGTGGCTGGAATGCTGTAATATTTTATATTGTCTCTTCTTTGTTTTTATTACAAAGAAATTGACCATAACTCATATATTTACAATAGACAGGATATGATTGAAAAGGTAGCAATTTACATATAATCAATCTCATAGAAACAGGAATGATGTAGCAAAACATTTGGAATTTGAAAATATAGGCAAGGAAAATGGAAAGAGAAAACAAGGTTGCCTTTATTTTCCCATATATAATAAATCTAAAATATTAATTCTGATTGTTCTGCAAGTCTATTCTTCATTTCTATGTAATATTTAAAACCTCAATTATTTAAATAATAACATTTTGCATGGTTCCAAATTAAACACAGATATTTATGAGGAAAGATAACTGTTCTTAATATTACATTTCAAGATAGCTTTTGAGCTGTCAACTACTATACATTTTGGGCTAATTTAGACTTTATATATAATCCTTAATGAATGTGCAAAGACTGAAAGAAGAACACAGTAATTACTTTCTCTAATTATCTATTTTAATTATATTCTAGCTATGTGCAAAAAGGAAGCAATCTAAAGGATCTGTATTTAAAAACTAAAATCAAACACTTCCTCTATACAGATGTTTTCCTTAAAAGAGTCTGAGTAGTTATTGCCACAAGTTCATTAATACTCTCCTCCCCAGGAAATGCAATTTAACATGTTAAAAAGCAAATCTAATTTTCACAATAGGTCTTTTATCATGGAAATACGGAGGACCACAATTCTGCTATTTCCTCAAATATTAAACAGAATTTCTTAAGAATTACGTAAAATACAAATCTTGCTTTGCAGTGCATGCGAATTCCATCTCCAACACGTGTTTACTTAACTGACATCCAAAGGAAATATGTAACTGTTTTCTCACCAAACTGATTATATGGTAGTTATCTTTTGTATTATAGTTATCTTAAAATTTACTTATAATAATAAATGGTTTGAATGAAAAAAAATTACTCATAAATTATTGGGCAAACTCATAAGAAATTTTAATACCTTAAAAGATTAATGTTATATATTTTGTTAACATATATCCATGCATGTATTTTGTATAGCAACAATTATGTAAAATTATATCACTTATAGGCTATAGGACATGTAAAAAAGTGTTTCCTTGTTTCTAAAAATATTCTAGTAGAGCCTGATGAATTCATTTGAAAAGCATATGTGCTTCTTTATTGAGTGGGATGACTTGAGAAATCCTATACAAATATATGCACCAATTGCAATAGTGATAATAACAGAAATAGTAATGAAACCACTATCATTGAGTTCTTCTTAGTTTTATATTGAAACCTTTATAAATATTGCCTTTTAAAATACCTATTATTATACAAATAAAGTCTTCACTAACCTTATTTTTAATTTAATTAAGTTGAAGATAGGAGAAAATAAAATACTTTTTGAAAATCACTGAGATAATGGAGGTAGGATTCAAATTAGAGTAAGTATTTCTCTAACACTACCTATAATTCACATTAAACTCAAATTTCTAGTAAATATGACATAACTCTACCTATATCCATACAACACACATAAATATAAAATAGGAAAAGGTATACATTTATAATATTCTTCATTTTGACTTTTTAACATCTGAAAAGAAGAACATGGAAATAACTCCTTTGTGCTTTAAACATCTTAAAATATTTTCTACTTGTGTTATGTTCCATAAATCTTCCATGTAATTGTTCATATTTCCTGGGGAAAGCGAAAAACTAAAGCTACTTAAAATTGCTGCCAAAACCTAAAATTTAAAAACATAAAAAACACCTAGTTTTATTATAGTCAAATTATAGTCAATGCTAAACCACATTATTGCTCACACATTTATACACATCTATATGATCTCCCTTAGGCAAAGTTCTTAGAAAAACAATCACTGTAGCAAAGAGATGTTTACTGATACATATTGTCCATGCAGATACCCTGGATTTGTATAAAGGTGTGTACTATCTTTACCAATCACAACAATGAATCTTATGGTATTTTACTTTAGTCCCAGTGATGGAAGCCATAAGCTTATTGTGGTTGAGCAAAAGCTAATTTGACATGACATGGTCCTGGAAAATTTTATGGAGTAGAAAATCCTTACATATTTTTCTCTTTGTTCATTCCTTTAAAAGCAAATTTCATTATGTAGACTATATAGTACATAAGGTTATGTGTTATTATAATGTACATATTTAGTTAAAATTTTGTAGTGTTTAAAAATCAATTAAATTATTTCACTTTATAGAACTGGAAACAATTGAACGTTCTATAACTAATGAATATAAAGAGACTTCCCTAGAATCTCACATGGAATGATTACTTAATACTAATATACACACATGTGGGCTCACATACACAGCCACACACTTAACACAGACATATTTTCCCATGAAGACAAATTTTAAACTTAAGATGCTTTATTTTTATATATATATATATATATATATATATATATATATATATATATATATATATATATATATATAAAATAAACTAATAAGTGCATAAAAGGGCAAAATTAAATAAATCTTAGATTTTCCAATTTATATGTTCTGGACATTTTACTTTTTAAAATAAACACTTATTGTTTCTTTTTTGGTTTAGATCAACATAGATATTAGTATTTTCAAATAAACATTTTCAGATTCAGTTTAAAACTCAAATAAGCAATATTTTGGATAAATTACTTAACAAATTCATGTCCTTTTAAATATACTAATAATACTTAAAATATTTTAAAACCGTATTATTGACTTCATATGCAAATTTGTGTCAAGTAGAGCTATATAGTGTAAAATTATTTTTTGAAAACTCTTAATTTTAACAATGTTGCAAAAACTGATTTCATCTTTCTCTGTTTCATCCTTTTAAACTAGGATTGCTGTATCTACAAACAAAACAAAACAAAAAAGCAACACTTAAAAACATAATTGTTAATGAGATTTTAAATAGAAGTAATAACATGTATCATAAATTTCTTTATTTATTGTTTATATTACATATTTTAAATCTGTTACATATATGTACAGAAAAGTTGTCACTACTGTCAAATTAGCATGCCAATTATTTCACATTAATATTAACTTTGCTTAAAAAATACCTATGAAGTGGTTTTGGATGAAAATTTTCTCCAAAATCTTATGTTTAACAGATTTAACAGATTTTTTTCTAAGTATCTAAATAGGTGAACTTATGATAATATTCTCAGCATATTTCTGACCATTTGTTCTTATAATTTAATATCCTGTTACACTGGGTAAAGTATTTTGTTATTGACTTAGGCAAAAAAAGCTCAAAAGATAGTATCATAAACCACAAGCTGTTTTGTTTTGTTTTTTTCTCTGTTATGATGTCAGTCTATACACATGCTCAACTTTCAATAACATCTTTAAGTTTGCACAGTTACTATTTGTCACTACAATCAGGAAACTTGAGGATGAAAATGACCTTTTGAAAATGGAAAGTCTCAGAGTTGAGTGAGTTTTATTTTAACACCATGTGATGCTTGCAACCAGAATGAGCTCCCGATCATTAATCAGAAAACACAAAATCAAAGACAGTCAAATTATGCCACTCCCTACTTTAATTTATTTGATAATTTTTTTTTGTTTTGCATAAAGAACTATTGGGTTATTACCAAAATAGAAGGGAAAGAATTAAATCCATTTCAGAATTCCAATTAATAAGATAATACTCAAAATTCTCATTTTAGATGTTTTGTCTGAAAAAAAAAAACAATTGATACTGGAAACAGAAATTTGTAGACTCCATTGATATCAGCATTGTGGGGAAATAAAATTTCCAGGATATTATAATATATTTTTTTCTTATGACTCTTTTATGTAATTGGCAAGTCTTTTATAAAATATCAATTAGATATAAAAATGCATGCACAATAATAAAGACTTTGCATTCACAATTAGAGAAAAATATAAGCAAAGTATAACTAACAGAAATCTGGCATATGTCCACATCAAAAAATTCTTGTGTTTCAAAACAACAATACATAATTATCTGCTCATCACAAGAATTGTTAATGTATTGGATGTTTTTCAGACAATTATATATTTCTTCAAGGAAATCATCTGTGTTTATTCTCTGATATTAAACACACAATAAAAACAATAATGCCTGTGAGAAATCTGTTCAGAATACATAAGCAAATTCAAGGTTTTCTACTAAAATAAAATGAAGAAATAAACACTACATGTTCTGCAGTTTGCAGACTTCACAGTGAATTTCACGTGTCCTTCAACTTTGATCTGAACAAGTACAATTGATAAATGGAATAGGATCTTGTAGGCAAGGTAACAGACATTTCCCCAAATTCTAAACTATTTTGCTGCTTATAGGTTTTCTTTGGAGGAGATGTTTCAGTTTACAAACGAATTCCTGCTCAGGGGAGTTAGATGAAGGTAGAAATATTTTAAAAAAACAAAACAAAATATAGGAGTATGACCCAGCTGTAGAATGCAAAGAAAGAAACATTATCAACTGGTTTTAAATTTCTCTCTGTCTCTTCTTATTCATTTCAAAATTGCTTAGCATCTTTGGGTCTCATTATTTACTCTATAAAATATAAAAACAGAACTTTATCAGGTTGTGAAAATTAAATCAGATTCATAAAAAGTGAAATTTATGCTAAAAGTCATAATGATATATTTTAAATAATTTCTGTGTGGTCTTTGATAACTAGAAATTAGTCAACAATTACAATCTTTTTTCTTTTTTATTGGTTGCTTATTTGATGCTTTTATAATTATATCAGAATGAATTATCTTGTCATGTATAACTAAAAAGAACCAATAAAAATTAGTCAACAATTAATTTTTAAAGTCTGAAAATGAAAGAATCTGCAGTCAAATCTACCAAAAAAATTAACAAGTAGCCCAATCTAATAGTAGTTTTGAAATAGAAAAATAGAATAAATATGTAATATTGACATTAAATAAAAAGTTAAATGAATGATTTAGAGCTATACAAACTGAAACTGAATTCTCTCAAAGGCATATTATAGCACTCTAAAAATTGTTGAATATGTATAGTATGGCCACATTTTTATGAGTATTCATTTACCAATATTTAGGCAAATCATACCAGTATCACAGTGATTGGTATGGTACTGTTGATATTTAGCAAATGGTAGCTGGAAATGTTAAATATCCTACAATGCACTATGCAATTGCACAAACACAAAGACTACTCTCAAATATAGCATGACTTTTAAAATATCTCACTATATACCCATTCAAACTAAAACAAAATAAAACAAGAAAGGGAATTATTAATACTTATATAAGCTTATTTTTTAATTTTAACTTGCCTATACAGAATAGAAAATGCTATTACTTTAATATACTTTGATGTTTAAAAAGGTGCACTGTAGGAGTAGTGAGAGGCTCCCAGAATGGTGGAGTAAGTTCATCAGATCTTCTCTGCAAGACAAAGTCATTCATAAAAAAATATTTTGAAAACCAATTTAAAGGATTCTAGAGATTATTATAAGGAAATACAGCAAGTAGAATAACATTTGTTCAAAAAATACTAAATCTCTGATTGGCAAGAGCCTGTGACCTTGGAGCCTTGACATTTTCTCTTATCACCACTCCCTAGCAATATGCAACAGTGTTCTACACAGAGTACCCCATTTCTGTTGTGATGAAAAAGGTAGTGTCCTCCTTCCAGCTGCTGTTTTGGTTAAGGTTTCACTCCAGGGCAATTTTTTTCTGACTTTCTCTTTCATTGGCCCTGTCTTATCAAGGATCTATTCTATGAAGTTGCATACTTGATAATATTATGTCTCTATTTCCCATGTAGCCTCACTTATATGATGGAAATTCTTCCCCAAACATGGAGATCCAAGAATATTATAGTCCTAGTCATCCTGGCCTCAGCTCAAGATTAGAGAAAAGTCCCTTTACTGTGGGCTAGGAGGAAGATGAGAAAAACCAGTGTCTTCTGAATCTCTCCAGTGCCAAATCATATAAATAGAGGTGTCACTCTCTGAAAAGCTAGTCTGAGGGCACTAACTTTTGAAGGAGTTAAAAATTCACAAACTTTTCATATTGTTTATTTAAGTTAAAAGCACTTATAAACAAGGGTCTGAAATGATCACTTTACCTGCTGTTTAAAAACAGATGAGATTCCCAGGTGAAGGATAAAAAGCATCATTCTTATCAACAAGAACAAGTAAATTGAAGCCAAAGAGTTGTTTATGCACAACATTGTTCACTCAAACTATTTTTTCCTGGGTAATTCCTTACTCAAATAAATACTTCATTCAAGCCACTCAGAAAAAAAAATGTATTCAGAATTAATAATTCTGGCCCAGAGCACTCAAAATGGAGTGGGAAGGCAGAGGTTAAAACAGATCTCAGATATGCCTATTTAAAGTTTGACCTTGCTTCTTGTACATATATACCAGGATGTAAAGTGACTTCTTGGTACAAACCAAACACCTCTCCCTGGAAAATTGCAGCTTTCTGCAAAATGGCTGAATTGAAAGATGCCTTTTTCCTCTTAATAAGCTTCCAAAAGACTATTAATAGTTGTCAAATCCTGAACTACCAAAATGATCTAAACTTTGCTAGCATCAATCAAAAATCCTGAAAAATAACTGATATAATGCCCCTTCTTTTTTTGTGATTTTAAACATTCAATATCACCTCTATTTTGTTAAATATGATCCAAACACAGTCTCAAAACTACTTCGTGCGTTTTTTTTTTTTTTTTTTTTGTGGTGCTGGGTATTGAACCCAGGGCCTTGTGAATGCTAGGCAAGTACTCTACCAACTTAACTATATCCCCAGCCCAACTTGGTACAATCTTTATAATCCTTATATAAATATCTTTCTTCTTCATCCTCAACTTATTGAGTGATGAACCCTTTGCTATGACACATTTTCACAGCTCACTATTTTTTATCCAATTTAGTATTTGAGTCTTTGGCTTCTTTGGGTCTTTGTTCATTCATGAGGGCTCCCATTGTTATTGTGAAACTTAGATTATGCTTTTCACCTATTAATCTGTCTTGTGCCAACTTAATTCTCAGGCTCAGCTGACACCAGAGAGTATGGAGGTGGGCTTGTATTAGAAAATGAAGAATTTCATCCCTAAATTTGTTGTTCACAAAAACAAAGACTTTTTGGAAAGAAGATATGAGGTTGATAGCTCCATGATAAAAACAAAATAGTCCAATGAGTATTAGTTTAATAAAACCAAGGAAAAAGAAGGTCAATGATTGTTCCTTTTTTAGGGATGACAGTCAGTGCTGGAAATTGCAAGTTTATGTATATACATTGGTTTGCATCCTGTTGTGGTTTATATGTTAGGTGTCCCCCAAAAGCTCATGTGTGAGACAATGCCCAGAAGTTCTGAGCTGAAATGATCGAACTATGATTATCAAATTACTGATAGGATTAACTGAATGGTGACAGTAGGCAGATAGGGGGTGGCTCGTGAGGGGGGCTTATTGGGAGCACAGCTTTGGGGTTTATATTTTTTCCTTGGTGAGTAGACTATCCCTGTGCTTCCTGGTGCCAACTCCTAAACTACTTTCCTCTGCCACACCCTTCCTCCACTGTATTTTGCCCTACCCTAAGCCCAGGGAATTGGAGTCAGCTATCTATGGAATGAGACCTCTGAAACTGTGTCAAATAAAATTTTCTTATTCTAAAATATTTCTTGTCAGTTCTTTTGGTCACGGTGGTGAAAAAGTTGATTAAAACACATCCATCCAGGAGTAATCAGAAGCCAAAACAGACTCAGTGGCAAGGCATGGTGGCGCAGACCTGTAATCCCAATAGTTTGGAGACTGAGGTAGGAGGATCTCAAGTTCAAAGGCAGCCTTAGAAACAGACAGGCACTCAGCAACTCATTGAGACCCTATACCTATATAAAGTATTAAAAAGAGCTAAGGATGTGGTTCAGTAGTTGAATGGCCCTGGGTTCAATCCCCAGTACCAAAAAAAACAAACAAACAAACAAAAAAAACCAAAAAACAAAAACCCAAAATCAAATAAATAGACTCAATGATACAGGATGATCATTGATATCAAATGATCCATGATATCTTCTGACACAAGGAGTTTAAATCAAACCTCTGGCCAATATGGACTGAATAATTAGCTACTCTTAGCCATAAGTGGCCAAAACAAAATTAGAATGAAAAACAAAATAATGCCGGGCATGGTAGAATGTGCCTGTAATCCCAGCAGCTCAGGAGCCTGAGGCAGGAGGGTTCAAAGCCAGCCTCAGCAAATCCAAGCACTAAGCAAACCAGTAAGACCCTGTCTCTAAATAAAATACAAAATAGGACTGGGAATATGGCTCAATGGTTGAGTGCTCCTGAGTTCAATCCCCAGTACTTATTAAAAAAAAAAAAATGAACAAAATAATTACCTTGGTAGTCTGAAAAACTATTTACATATGATGTGATGCTATATCATGTAACAACCATAGAAATGAAAAATTGTGCTGCAATTGTGAACAATGAATAAAAATGCATTCTGTTGTCATTAAAATTAATTAATTAAAAAAGACTATTTACATGCTGAAGGTAGTAGATGGTGCTCTCCAGCTGGAATTTGGAACATAAAACACAAACACACACATGCTCATACACATATCAGTAAATGTAAGACCTAAAATTAGCCAAGAGTTCTTAAGTAAAAACTCTGTAAAATAAGCAGCTTATTGACCAGCCCAGGAGGTCCTAAAGGTAAACTCACTAAAAGATAAAAATGAGAGAAAAAGATAAAAAAGAGGGAAAAATATGAGCAGGAACATCATGTTTCAAAAATGCCCAGTAAAGAGATTTTACAGAATTAATTTAGCAAAATCACTAAATAAATTTAAAAAAAATGATAAGCACATAATAGGAGCAACCTCTGAAAGATAATAACAATATCAAAAATTGTTATGGCATATTACCTAAAATGTTTAGTTTTCCCCCCAAAAAATAGTTTAAGATATGAAAAGTTTTTAGAAACACAGGAGGAAAAATTAGGAAATAGACAATGGCTTGGAAGGGGCTCAAATGATGGAAGTAGAAGACAGGGAACTTGTAAATGGAATTGCACTCTTAGTTTATTTTTCATTTCTTTTCTATTTATTTTATTTATGTACTCATAGTGCATGCCCTTGCAATGTTGACAAATAAATTTCAATATTTGTCATACATTCATGAGCATTTTCTGTGCATAGAACCATATCACCTGTGAAAAAAATTATTTGTTTTCTTTCAAGTCTTTTTGTCTTATTAAACTGGCTAAAGTCCCTAATTGTATTGCTGATGAGAACTGATGATAATAAACATCATTGCCTTTATCCTGATCTTAGGGAGACATTATTCACTAATTCACCATTAAAACTGGTGTTAATTGTAGACTTTTAATTGATGCCTTTTATTAGAATAAAAAATTACCTTCACTTTCTGATTTGCTGAGTGCATAGTTTAAATAATCAATGATAAATGATAGTTTAAATAATAAATCCATTGCTCATCTATATGAGTAATGTCCCATTTTTTTCTTAGTTGTTCATTGATTAGTCAAAGCTGCCTAAGAAAAACAACATAGGGTAGAAATGATTTATTTTGACTTAAGGTTCAGTTCCTACTCAGCTGACTCCATTGGGACTGAGGCGAGGCAGAATATTGTGGTGCAAGGGAGAGACAGAACAAAGGGGCTCACCTCATGTCAGCCAGAAAACAGAAAGACAAGGAGAAAGATGCAGAACAACAACACATAGTTCCCAAAGCCCCGCACCCAAGGACCCACTTCCTCTAAGTTGGGTTGGCCTTCACAGTTTTCTACCACCTCCCAACAATGCCATCAAATATGAATCCCTCAGTAGATTAATCCATTGATGAGGTCAGAATCACCATAATCTAATCATTTCCTAAAAACCCTGTCTCAAAATTGCTGCATTAAGAATCAAGCTTTCAAAGCATGAGTCTTTGGGAGATACTTCATATCCAAACCATAACATTTCACTGCTAAGTAACTGGAATAAATTGTGTTGATTGTTTTATTTGGTGGGGAAGGGATGGAGGTATCGGGTATTGAACTCAGGGGTGCTCGACCATCAAGCCACATGTCCAGTCCTATTTTGTTTTTTATTTAGAGATACGGTCTCACTGAGTGTCTTAGTGCCTTGCTTTTTGCTGAGGATGTCTTTGAACTCATGATCCTCCTGCTTCAGCTTTCTGAGCTGCTGGAATTACAGGTGTGCACCACCATGCCCAGCTAAATTGTGTTAATTTATTTATAATGAAATTTTAAGATAAGTGTACTTTCATATTTAAAATCTGCATGGCACAAACAGCATATATTTGAGCATTACCTTTTAGATAAATGATGTAACTCTCTGTATTTTTTGAGTAATTAGTCCAGTTATATTGTAATAATTTATATTGTGGGGTTTACATTTGTACATCATTATAAAATATTTTCACTTTTTCCTCTTTTTGCTGGTGTATTCTAATATAGGATTTTTGAAACATGTGAATTTGTTTTTCAAAAGATAAAAATGTATTTATCTACCTTCCCTCTTCTTTGGACATGATAATATAACTTTCTCCTACGTTTAAAAGAAGTTTATTTTTATTAACAATGACATTTTCTGCCAATATCACTTCTACAGATACAAAGATAAATACAAAATCTTGTATTAATTTGTAGCATCTTGATTCATAGATAGTTTTTGTAAACTTACTTGAAAAAGCATTGATTTCACAGTTTTTTTTTTTTCCTTAGCTTTGGCTGAATGATCTAACAAAACTTTGTTTACTTCTGTTGTCATCTAGTACACACACAAACACACACACACCACACAAAGTAAACACATTACTCAGCATTATAAAGAATTTTAGTTTTATTTTATTTATTTTATAAATTTGGAAATATTGAGAATTGAATCCAGGAGTGATTTACCATTGAGGTACAATCCCAAATCATTTTTTAGTTTTTATTTTGAGACAGGGTTTGGCTAAGTTGCTAAAGCTATCCTTAAATTGCTATCCTCCTACCTCAGTCTTTCACTTTGCTGAAAATACTGGCATGCACTGTCTTGCTTGGCATTAAGTCTTTCACTGTGTAAAGGAATGAGCATGTTTATAGATATTTACATGATTTCTACTACATTTGCTACTTAAAAAAACAATTATTTCTATATTTTTGATAATCTTTTACTTAAGAATTTAAAGACTAATATTAATATTTCTCTGTTCAAATTCAATTTTGTTTATTGTTTTATTAGCTAGAATATTTTATTTTATGGAGAATTTAATTAATATGCACCTTTGTCCCCACATTCTACCAAGTTATTTCAAGGGCATTGCTCACTTTGCATTATAACCTTAAAGTTATAATTCATTACTAGCAGCTCTAAACCAATACAAAAGTTAAAAAAAAATCACACATATCATTGAGTTCTCAATTATTAAGCAAATGTTCCTTTATTCTAGGTTTGCAGACACACAAACATGTTCCAGTCATTATTAAAATTAGTTCCTGTGTAAAGCTAATTGAAATGACCACATCATTGTGTTCTAGTCAAGAAATTTAAATTGAAGTCATAAGTCCAAGACATTTAAACAGATCGGATCTATGACTATCCAATTCCATGTGTTCTTTCAACTTCTGTGGCAAAAAGAGGACAGAAAAGATGGCAAGACTGAATGCTTGAAGAGCTTGTCTCTCTAATAGGTGGGAACAAATCATAAACTGTTGCCCTGAAAATGTAGCTCATCTCTGGGGTATCCAATCCTAATACTGTGGAAGCTTCTTGGGTCCTTGTTTTCACATTTGTAATCTGAGATAATTTTGCTAGGCATGTAGTATTTTTGTGGGAAGAAAATATATTCTGAGATATTTTAGAGGCTTTTTCTGAAGTGACAGTTCTCTCATATTTATATTTGACATAATTTGCCAGAAAATTTGTGAGAGGAAAACTATAAGGAAAATTTCTTTTACTATTTAAGGCAACATGTTTTCATTTTAAAAATGAATCCTAGTTGTTCTGGGGGAGATTGTTGAGTACATTTCACCAGAAACTTCAAAAAGTTATAAAGGCAATAGACATATTTACATTGCTGCATTGGGTACCAAGCCTTCAACTAATAAATATTTGCAGAACACTTCATCTCCAAACTACATCATAAGTTCATTTTAACATGGAGCAATGCAATGTAAGGGAATGATACAATTTATGTAAGATTGAAAGAGAAATTGAAATAAATGAAGGGGAATATACCACAAATGGACCTGTATATACTGCTTGCAAAAGGACATGATTTTCCTATTAAAAATAAGAATTAAATAAATTTTATTTAATTCCACATCTCTCCTCAAATTACTAAAATTAACCATCTCAATGACTAACAATTGATTTGGTATATACTTTTCTGCAAATAAAACTTTGCATGAATAATTGAATACCTCTGCATAAATTGTTTCTATTTGCGGAACCTGTCTTTAAACATAAGCCAGTTGGAGAAAACCTGAATAAGCCATGTAGTAATTGGTATGTTTATCTATATTGACTTCATTTACTCAAACTTTTCTACTTTCATATAATCACAGTTTATCATAGTCTGAGGAGATTTTAGGTCGATATGTGATTTCTATCACCTTCATTACAGGATAGCACACTAAGGGTCAGAGAAGTGAAATGTAAATTCATGTCTTTCAGCTTCTGAGCAACAAAACCAGAACTGAAACTAAGATTTTATTTAATTTTAAGTGTAAAGAGAGCATTTGTCTCATTCTTTGTCAAATCATGGGTGATGTGCTCTTTACAAAGGCATAGAAATCACTAATACAGTATTTTCCCAAGGCTAGATATTATGTAAAAGAGTAATAACTCATGATCTAAAAAATTCACATATCTTGTTATTTCATAATTTCTTCTACTACTCTACTACCAATAGTGCTATATGAAAGCAATCCATTAATATTATAGTTGTATACATGTGTAACATAGCCTCAAATCCTGCAACACATATTTGAAAAAAAAATGTTAAAATGATCTTTTGTTAGAAGACTGGTTACAATTTTATTCTACAATATAATGCTGGTTATCTAGAAGTAAGGTTCTGTGCTTGGAATATTGATTTGATGGAATCAGTGTGAATTAATGCTATCTGGTACAAAAACCCTCGTGAAAAGTGTAAAAGAAATATGTTAATGTATTTAGCATGGAGTTTAAGATAGTTTGCTTCTAAATTGCACTTGACTCCTCTGCACTATTTCACTTCACTGCTGTAGGACTTTAGGAAGTTTTTCCTACATATTTTTTTTTTATTTTCTTGTCTCTATAATAAGAACAAGAGCAGATCCATCTTCATAGAATCAATGTGTTAAATCATTTGGTGTGTATAATGATTTCAGAAAACTACTTAACACATGATAAGTGCTCAAAAACTGTAAACTTTTAAATTTATCATTATGTACGATGATTCAAAATATTGCTTTCTGCAAATTACCAGAGAAAACTGTAATGAGTCAGAGCTGTTTTGATGTAGTAAATATAACATTTCATTCATAGAAAACACCTTAATCATGTCAACTTTTCCATGTCAGTGACACTATCTTTATAGAGGAATGCAAAAATTTCCCATGTTTAAGAAAATTTGTATTTTAAAGGATATGTTTCTAATTTAATGCCTTTCAAAACGAGAGGCCAACTCAAGAAGTAATCTGATTTGTCAAATACTTTAGAATCATGATAGTACAAGTATTTTCTGATTTCTATTTTCCAGAATTCTTGTTATTTCATAATTTCCATAAGCATGTATCGACTGTTTGTGTTTATATGTTTATTGTTGTATACATTAATTTCATGCAAAATACCTTTTCTTTTCCAATTTTAAAAAGATCCTGTTGTTATTTCAACAGAGATTTTGTAGGTCCCTGAATATACTTCCCCATCAGAATTGTCTGTGCACTTCTCTATCTGACATAACTATGAAGTGTTTTAAAAAGTATGACTGTCTTATTTCTCACATCATCCATTTCTTGATCAAGATCCTTAAATGTTGAACAAGTATCAAATTCCAACTAAGCCCAATACATTCGAAAGAACTTCTTATATTTAGTTCTGTGTCTGACTATAAATGGAAGAGTTAGTAATTTAAGTTCTTGAAACCATTCAAACATTTGCATTTCTTTCCACTTTGACTTACAATGAAAGTGCATTATTTAAAAAAAAATCTAAAAAATAATCTATCTATCCTTACCCATGGAATTCATCTTCTAAACAGATTGATTTTGGGTTGTGTGTGTGTGATACTGGGTCTATTGATTCCAGGCCCGTGCATGTTAGACAAACATTCTACTACCATTGAGCCATTTCCCCATCCCTTTTAATTTGAGAAAGGATCTTGCTCAGTTGCCAAGACTTGCCTCAAACTTACAGTATTTCTGCCCCAACCTTCTGAGTAGTTGGGATTACTGATATGTACCACCACACCTGGTAGATAATAAACTTTTAAATAAGTCCATAGTTTGAGAAAAGATGTCAGTTTGTTCTGAATGTGGTTGAAAGTATACCTTTGAAAGAAAACTTGTAAATGTATTATAATGATTAGCTACATCCTTGTATCTCATGTTTTCTTAGTAACTCATTGACTATATTTTCTTATTAGAAAATGAATTTACCAGAAATGAATCCCAGTGCTAATTCATCTTCTCAGTTATAACACAATATTTCCTCAACTTTTTCAAATTCAAAAGTAAGAGAGCAAGATTTTTACATCATTACTATTTAAGAAAAATATTACAATTGCCTAAATAATCTGCATGTGATCTCAACCATAACATTGAGAATTGACAAATATTTCAATTATTTCCATCTCAAGATGATATAAAATTGTTTTGCTTCATATGCATATTCTTAAAAATAAAAAGCAGCTATTTCTCTATACGTGGAAGATTTAATGAGGAAGATTTAGAAAGAATTCTCTATGAACATATAATCCTGGTAATTTTATCATGATTCATTTCATTGGTAAAAGACAGGTGTGCATTCTACCAGCATGCTCTGGTATGGTAGTGAACTGTCATTCAATCACAGTGGTAAAGTGTTAGTATACTCTGGATTTAGCTAAATTGCAATTCCATCTCATGCACAAAAGAGTTCCTATGTGGATGAGACTTTAATAGTCAACAAAATGATACAGGCTTCATGTGTTTCTCTACATGCCTAATATCTTTTTTAGAAAATTTGCTCTTTTTTCTCTTTCTGCCTATTATTATTTTCAAAGGAATAAATTCATTTGTGACTTATTTTCCGTGGGATATTAAATAACTTTGATGATTTCTTTTTGGGATTACAGTAAACTTACTTAGAAATTTCAACACACATCTTCATTATTTTTCTTATCAAAATTATCACAAAGTGTTCTAATACTAAACATTTACTAACATGTCACTCCAACTCTCATTCTCTTTCTTTCAAACTCATTTACAAATGACGTTGCATTCTGATAATTATTAGGTCTCTAATATTTGGATGAATTTACCCAAACCACAATAAAAAGTTGTCATAATCCACTTCATATTAACTTTGTTATTATTTCAAAAACTTCTTTTACAACAATTAATGGTATTATATGAATGTGAAAACTATACACTCTCCATCAACAGAATTCTTTCCACTAACAGTACCCCTGCTATTTCATCTTTGAGCAAACAACTAGTAATTCAATAGGGAGCCTTTGCCAACATCAAAAATTGAGTCCATTTTTAGCATTGAATAAAATATAGTTAAATAAAAGAAATTACAAATATCTACATAGTTAATTAAACCATGTTTTCATGGGAGATAGGAATGAATCACATATATTTTAGTTTTCTATATAATATGAAAAATATGAAGATTTTTGAATACTTAAATGACAATATTTTATATTCATTAGTACAGAATTATAAAATATTTATTGCAATCTAAAAGTGAATAACAAGACTTTGTATTCCAGAAAAAAATAGCAGATAAATGTTTTCTCATATTTGAGAAAAGTCTTGAGGAAACCAATGTTGACAGGACTCCAAGGAAATATTATCAAGTTCAAAGAATATTTTCCAACATTTCACTTCCAGATTTAATGAATCTCCAACAGTTTACAAATCTAGTGTTATCTGCATAAATGTAGATTAGTAACTCCTTAAGTTCAGAAGTGTGGATTTTGGAATAATATCTCCATAATTTACTCACTGAAATTGTACTTCAATTTTAGGATAGAATATAGGTCTAATTCTCATATAATCCTAAATATAACTCCTACTTATTAAGATATCAATTTCTGCTAGATATTTGTACAATTACTTTGCCTATATTATCTCAAATTTCATAATAACTTTATCATTTAATAGCATTAATTCAATTTTACAGAAGATATAATTGTTGCTTCAGCCTTTGACTGATTTGCACAAGATCATGAAACAGATAGGGGAGCTGTGATGTAAACCCTACCAGTCTGCATGTAAGCCTCCAAATATCTGTTCAGAAGACATAAGACATTGAGTATTAGTATGTCTATTTCTTGTAGGTATGCTGACAATGGAAATGTACAGGGAAGCATTTCTCTGGTGAGCAAATTCCTGGGGGTAACAGGCACTCTGTTTCCTACACTTGGAATGCCCAGCAGTTTCTACTTGAAGCTATTAAGATAATTATACATATGCACTATCTATTTTATGGTGATGTCCTTGGAGAAAAGGGCTCTGTGTTTATATTAGTCTGGACCTTATCTCAGTTATCTAGGAATTGTGGGTAAAGGAATACTAAATCATAATGTAGTCATGGTAAGATGAGCTATGTAACTTTTGAGATAAATAAACACAACTGCTGGGAGGAGCAGCCACTTCTTTTCTTCCCTCTTCATTGCATGTGTGTGTCTCTTTTGTTCTTCTTCTTTACAATGTCTTTCAGTATGGTTTTGAAGAATGTTTTCAGTCATATTCTGTAAGTTTCAAACATCAATATTTAAACCTTAGCAATTTGAGTCAGATCTTTTCATAGATTAAAATCTCAAACACTGATTTACCAGGAAAAAAAAAAAAAAAAAAACAAACTCCTTTACTACCTTCATGCTTATTTTACTTCTTTGAGATCATGTGCTAAAATACTATTGTCATCTTTAAAACAATGTCAGATTTCCACTTCAACTGCAAGTAAGTCAGTCATCAGAACTATTTGTTGTCAACAGTTTAATTTACTTCTGCTATGGACTAAGTAGTTATAACCATGAAGGTTGAAAATGTTATTCTTTTTTTTTGTTTTTAAATGTTAGTCTCAAAAGTAGTATGCACATTTGCAAAGGGGGGCATGTTTTGTTACATTTTATAATTAAATTAAAATAAGGGTGAGACTCTTGGGCAAAAAAGTTTTTTTTTAAAAAAAATATTTAGTTGTAGACAAACACTCAGTATCTTTATTTATTTTTATGTGGTGATGAGGATGGAACCTAGTGCATCACATATGCAAGACAAGCGCTTTACCACTGAGCTACAGCCCCAACCCCACAAAGAAGTATTTTAATGTAAGTACTTTGAAGCTCTTCTCTAACATAATGCGTTCATAATTGTATGTTCAGCTCTTGACACATGTAAATGACCAATAAATACTTGTTAAATTGATGAAAATAATAAAGGCTGGAATAATAATTAAGCTCATATTTTTCTGCCTTTTGTTTTGCTTTTTTAAATATGATATTTACATAGAAAGTGGAATTAGGAACAAAAGATATGAATACTAATGTATTGAGACTCAAGACAAAGAATTAGATATGATTATAGGAATAAAGAAATAAGTAGGTCACACATGTAGTATGTGAAAGAAGACTGTGAATACAAATTACATTTTGTAGTTTTTAATCCATGTTTTCAGTAGGCTTATTTTTCTCTTAGTGTTCATCAAATAATCACAATAATTGAATATCATATTTACACTGAATATCTCAACATCAGTACATGTGTAAGTTTTCATTGAGATTGATTGCTTCAGCTACTACAACTTCTAATAATGGTTATTTTCTTTTTGAGAAATGGGCTTATCACATGATAAAAATTTTGTTAGCTTTTTGTCAACCACTATTAGATTTTAAACCATAGAAAAACTCCACATGGTAACACTAAAATTAGCTTATTGTTTGTGACATTAGTACATTTCCAGGTATCAGTTAACAATGCCTTGGATCCAATTTAAACAAAAAATACAATAGTGATGAATAAAATAATTCTTATTAAGGAAGAATTGTTAGGTTTGTATATGACAAAGCATTTATTTAAGTCAGTCTGATAACTACGTGTGGTAGATTTACTTTCCCGACTGGGTTCATATTACTGCCTACTGTATTCCAGTGATTTATTCTAGAATCTGATCTCTGTAAAAAGTATCATGTGCTGCTTGCAGGAGAGGATAACTGTTCCTGTGTCCTTAGGCTCTCTCGTCTCTCACTTACAACCAGTCAATGAAATAACAATTGTCTTAAAGGGGAGATTAGCCTCCTTGGTGCTTTAGTTAATGTAATAATTTCCCAGATAAATCTGGTCTCCTCAGAGCAATTTCTCCACAGGTGATTGGTTCCAAGGCCTCTTCAGAAACAAAGTCAGTTAACAATCTGATAATATTTCCAAGTTCAAAGTCATGTAATTAAAATGGCCTATAACTCGGTTGATTGTTTTCTGTTTTATTTTTTTTTATTAGTGCAAACACACAAACATACATACACACAGAAGGAATGAACTATAATTATATATCACTCAAAGCACATACAAATGGTAGAAACAAGGAATTATACTAAATTAATTACAATAAGTTCACACAATGAAACTCCATTAAAAATTTATTTTTTAGTTAATTGGTAAATACGCAAAGTCCTAATACATGTTTATCTCTTTCTTTTCCCCTATTTCATTATTTTTCTCTTATTGCTTATTCTTATTCTCCAACTGCCCAAACTTAGTTTTTTAAAAAAAGAAATATATAAACAACCACAAAGAATTTCTTATTTCTTACCTATGTCATTATTATAATGTCTCTGATGTTAAAACTATTAGAAATTTTGAAAGGTACACTTAATCCCAATCTGGTTGACACTACACTGCTAAATAAAATGTCTTAGTTTAAAATTTCTTCTCTTTCTGGTGGAATAGACTTATTGAAATAAGAGCAGTTAATGCAGTAGATGGGTGTCCACATAAACTGCTTAATTATGCAAATCTATTTTCCCCACATTTTTATTAGTTAATTATAATTGTGCATACTGATGAAAATTATTATTACATACTCTTCATATATGCATACAATACACAATTTAGCAATATAATTTGGCCACTGTCACTCCCAGCACTTCCTCACTCCCTTCCCACTACTAGTATATTTTTTAAAAAGCTGGTTAATATATATTTTTGAAAGAATGTTTTCTGAGAAACATTATGAAACACATTATGTGCATCTGTTTTACTGAATTTACTTAGCCCTTTGGTTTTCAATTTTACACATGCCTTCATTACATATTCTATTATTTTTGCACAAAACTCTATGACTACAAGTTTAGTAATGATTGTGTGTTACTCAAATTGAAACAAATGTGGAATTTTAATCTTGATATAAATTAATTGAAAATTTTCTCTGATTTTAAAAGTTTCACTAGTTTTATAAGTCTTAATTAGGTTGTGCTTAGAATCTAAGTTACTATAATAATATCTAGTACATAGTAAATCTTACAAACATGTAAATAATAATTTGAACAAATGCATTTGGGCATGTGTGTGTATGTGTGTGTGTGTGTGTGTGTGTGTGTTATCAATTTTTTATAACATTGGAAATTATTTACTCCCTATTACATGCCAGATTTCATCATTGTATTTTTAATATTTTTAAGTTTTTAGTGTTTAACAGCTTCTTCTGAGTTTATAAAAATGGAAATTGAAGTAGAGAGAGGTCAAATAAAATGACCATGGTAGCATAGCAGAGGACAGTGAGATAGGATTAAATTCCAGCAATTTGGCTATGGAAACATTGAGGAATTAGAAGAAAAAACTTTAACAGTTGAAGCATCTTGGTTAAGATTATTTTATTTATTTAGTTAGTTTCTTCCTTATATTTTTAATTTTATATATTTTCTATAAGAAGACTACATATTTTGAATAGAAGGCTCATAATTAAAAAGTTAAATACTTGAAGTTATCAAACATCAGGATTTATTTTAAAGCTTATTTCAAGTATAATGAATACAAAATTCTATTCACTTACCTATATTATATAGTTCAGTGAATTTTGCATACACCCAATATTATGAAACTATGACCACAATCAAATTTGGAAACATTTTCATCACTTAAAAAGAAACTGAAATTCCATTAGCAGTCATTACCCATATCTGGTACTACCTCCCACAACCTCAGTCTCAGGTTCCACTATTGTACTAAACCTACTTATGTAAGACAAATGACCTTTTAAAGTCTAGCATCATTTACATTTATATCAGTACTATATATGGGTTCACATTCTCAATGTCCTGTTAATACTTATAATCGTGTATTTTCTGATCATAATCATACTAGTATGTGGAAAGTAATATTTTCTTGGAATTTTGACTTGAGTATGCTTTATTTTTAGGCTAGAACCACAACATACGTGGAAAGTGATATTTTCTTGGGATTTTTATTTTAATATTCCCAGTATGTATGATGTTGAAGGTTTTCATGTATTTATTGGTCATTTTTTTTTGGAGAAATGTCTATTAAAATCATTTATTCCTTTCTAAACTTGATTATTTGACATTATTATTTTTCAGTTGTAGGAATTTCCCATATATAATCTTGTTAGTAGAGTTTTAATAAGCCATAAAAATTGGAATATGTTGGTGTTATTATTTGAGTGTTTTTTTTTTTCATTTTCTTTTTTTAATTTTTTAAAATTTTATTTACTTGTTGGTATGTGGTGCTGAGGACCCAACCCAGTGCCTCACACGTGCCAGGAGAGTGCTCTGCCACTGAGCCACTACCCCAGCCCTTTTTTCACTTTCTTAATATCTTGAACTTGATATTTCATTATGAAAATGAGTAAACTTGATTATCAGCATTGTTATGAATTTCTTAAAATTTTATATAAATAGGATTATATTACCTTCAAATAGAAACAGTTTTACATATTCAATACTCACCATGATGAATTTTAGTCATTTTTCTGGCCTAATTTTCCTCTCTAGCCAACAGTACAATGCTGAATAGAAGTAACAAGAGCAACTATTTCTGTTCTGTTCATAATTTCAGAGGGACATTTTTAAGTCTTTTATTATTGAGTATGATATTAGATGTTGGATTTTTATACATGCCCTTTATCAGATTCAAGACATTTCATACTATTTCTAGTGTTTTGAATGTATTTATGATGAAATTGTATTGAATTTTGTCAAATGTTTCACACTTTTATTGAAATAATAATTTGATTTCTGTTTTATTCTGTTAATGTGGTGCATCAAATGGATTGCTCTTTTGTATGTTGAACTTCCCTTGCCAAGTGGGGATAAATTTCATAAATTCATTGTGGATAGTCTTTTTTATGTATTAATGAAATTGATTTGCTAGTGTTCTGTGGAGAATTTTTGCCTCTATAGTCTTAGTAGGTATAAAGAATTTTTTACATACTTTATGTTTTTATTTTTAGTTATACATGGCAGTAGAATTCAATTTGATATAGGTATTCAAATATGAAGTAGATATTATTTTAATTAAGACCCACTTCTTGTGGATGTACATAATGGTGAGATTCACTTTTGAGATTTCAGGGCTGATCAAGAATGGCTATCTGATCATGAGGAACTATAGCATACATTGAGTTTCATTTAGATGGCACTTTGACAAGTATGCATTTAAGTTAGAACCCTCACAGCATGAGACTTTCCAGATACAACAGTGCAGAGCTACCTGCCACTCAGAAGGGGAAGGGTACCTCTGTGGGTCAAGGGGATAGTAGAGAGTCCTTATATGTCAAGATGATGACATTAGCAGCATGATGGGAGACTTGGGTCAGAGAACTCTTAAAGGCAGCAGTGGCTTGCGTCCTTTTATAGTCTCAAGGATTTTCTTTGCTATAAATATCAGATTGGTAGTGCAGTTTTTACAGTATGAAAAACAGGTGGGGGGGCTGGGGATGTGGCTCAAGTGGTAGCGCACTCACCTGGCATGCGTGCGGCCCGGGTTTGATCCTCAGCACCACATACAAACAAAGATGTTGTGTCCGCCGAAAACTAAAAAAAAATAAATATTAAAAACAAACAAACAAAAAAAAAAAACAGGTGGGCTTTATATGGCTAAAACTCTTGCTTTTCTGGACAATTTTTAAAGTAATGAGATATGTTTTTAAATTGAGTTTGTTAAGAGTTGGCTTTTGAGCTAATGGTCCCAACTTTCTGAGAAGAAATAAATGTGGCCCCCATACAGAGATCTCAGTCTTATTTATATAATAATCAGCTATATCAGTCTATATTTTTACTTTCTTCTGATGTATTTATGTATTTTGAGGGATACCAAAGTATTACTGGCCTGATATATGTAGGAAATTTTCTCTCTTTTTATATAAATTGCAATAGTTAGCAAAGTTAAAGTCCATTCTAAACCCAGTTCTAGTCTTTGTGGAATTTTTTTTATTACTAATACAATGTCTTTACTCTTTGAAGATGCTTTAAAAATATATTGTATAACTTGAGTCACTTTTAATATTTTGTGTCAGATTCCTCCTGTCAAGCTCAATTGCCTAACATTCTGATACATAATTTTTCATAGTTTTTATTCATGATCATTTTTATTTATGTAAGATTAGTAACAGTATTCCTTTTTCTATTACGATGTTAGCAAGTTGGGTCTTCTCTGTTTTTTCTTAGTGTACTGTTCATTAATTTTATTCATCTTTTCAACCACTTTATTTTTGTTGATTATTTTATATTATTTTTCTCTTCTGTAGTCCATTTACATACACTTTAATATTTACTACATCTTTTCTTCTACTTGTGTTGAATTTAGAGTTGTACTATCTTTCTCCAGTTTCATCAAGTGGAAGGCAAGTTTATCAATTTGAGATATTTCTTTTTTTCAATAATGGCCTATATTGCTACAAATTCCCTCTAAGCAATATTTTCACCAAATAACTTTAGTTTCATATATTATCTACTTCAAATTTTCAGTCTTCTCAAAGTATTTTCTAATATTTTTTGTGATTTCTTTGAATCTCTGGTGATTTAATACTTTACTCTTTAAATTTTACATATCTGTGAGTTTACTAAATCAACTTTCTAATTTAATGCCATGGTGAATAAATAATATAGTTTGCATTATTTCAATATCTGAATACCTCTAGTAAAAATTGATATTTTTCTGAATATCGTATATTGTACTTTTCAAGTTCCTAATTTATATTTGACTGTTTTTCATAATTTCTACTTGTTTATTGATATTTTATATCTGATGAGACAACACTATCTTTCCTTTAGTGTTTCAGACATGGATATATATGAATGTCTATATATAGTTAAACATATATGATTCAAATTATTTACCTATTATCTCCAAAATTTGAGATTTTTCAGAAAAATTATATTTCCCTCCCACCTTAATCTATGTGCATACTTTCCTATTTCTTTGAATCTCCAGTAAATTAGCAACTGGGCATTTTATAATTTAGCATAACAAATTGCAATAAACTTGATGTCAAATATCTCCATTCCCTCAATTTAATTTGATCCTTGTTAATAATTATTTGTTTGGCAATTATCCTGGAATATTTTATAGATTTCTGTTCTTTTTATTATGTAGTTACTGAGTTTTTGCTATTTTCAAAAATAAAACACTTGTTTTTATTCTTCTGTCTCCCTTCCTAAGGCACATACCTGAGTCAGTACAGTTTAGTAGACATTCGATGACTGGCCAGATACCCTTAAATGTCTGGAGTCTTTGTCTTGTACTCTTTTGACAAGGGGATTTGAGTGAGAAAACACACCTTCAAATTGCAGATAGTTTACAATGTATCCTTATTTTTACTTCCTACTTTTGCATCCAGAAGTTAGTGTCTGGTAACTTCTACCTTTCTCATCTTGCTTGGACATGTGTATGTAGACATATGCTCAATCAGGTGCATGAATTCAGTTATTTAGATTAATATGGGTATGGTGAAACATTAAAAAATTGCATATATATCTGCAAGTTTACAGTTTTGCAATTTCAGAATAGATAGAGTGAATCTAAGAGCTTGAAAGTTTTAGTTAAGTACTCAATAACAGAGGATTAAACAGTAACTGAATAATGAAAGAGACACTTAAACAATTCCTCTTATAAATATAAAAATATTTTAAGATATAGTTTTTTAAAAGTTCATTACTATTTGTTACATTAAATTTATTTCTTTGACCTTTGCTAATATTTGATGGAAGAATGAGATGCTGTATTTTTTTCTGACAATAAAAACTTACACTTAGATGGAGATTAAAATATTAGGTTTATGCATACATACTAATACACAAGAGTCAAGTTAATAATTACTAGCAAGCATAATTGGCTTGTTTTAGTCAGCTTTTTCATAGTTGTGACTATAAAAGCAGACAGGAACAATTTTAAGGAGGAAAAGTTTATTTGGAGGTTCATGGTTTCCAAGGTCTCAGTCCATAGACCACAGGCTCCATTTCTCAGGGCTTGAGGTGAGGCAGAACATCATGGCAGAAGACTGTGGTGAGGGATGTGGCTCATATGATGATCATGAAGGAGAGAGAGAAAAAAAAAAGAGAGAGAGAGAAAGACTCTGCTCCCCAGATATGAATGATATACTCCCCAAATACATCTCCAATAACTGGCCTCCTCCAGCCACTTGTTAACCTCCGACAGTTACCACCCAGTTGATCCCTATTAGTGGATTAAAGCACTGATCAGGTTAAGGGTCTTTTAACCTAGTCATTTCACTCTTAAGCTTTCTTGCATTGTCTGACACAAGACCTTTTGGGGAACACCTCATAGCTAACCAACATAACATACATAAACATAAATATAACAATACTTTTTACAGCTGTCTTACTGTTATTTTAACAAAATCTTACAGTAAGATGAAAAAAATGTAATCTATTAATTATAATATATGACTATTACAGGAAGTTTCAGATTTAAATGCTACCTTTGGATATTTATGCACTATTTTTTTACTCTTTTTTTATTAGTTGCTCAAAACATTACAATGATCTTGACATATTGCCGCAGTCTGGCTGCAGCAAACTAGCCGGGGGGTGCGGGGGGTGACGAATAACTTGTGTATGTTGATACAGCAGGAGTGGGAGCCGTTTATTATAGGACAGGAGCAGTATTTACACATTCCACACAGCTTATCTAATTAGCATAAACTAGATACATCAGTCAACCAATAAGAAATCTCCACACTTAATGGCTCGCTGGTGTTACTTCACAAACCACTCCCTCTGGCATTTTGCCAGGCACCATCCAGACTTGTTTACGAACTCTAACATTCCACTGGCAAAATGCCAGGTGTTATTTTGACTTGTTTACAGACTCTAACATTTCTCTGGCAAAATGCCAGGCGCCATCCTGACTTGTTTACAGACTCTAACAACATATCATACATTTGATTCAAATGGGGTATGAATTCTTATTTTTCCACGTGTACAGATTGCAGGATCACACTGGTTATACAGCCACATTTATACATACTGCCATACTAGTGTCTGTTGTATTCTGCTGCCCTTCCTATCCCCCCTCCGCTCCTCTCCCTTCCCATCACCTCTCTCTACTGCATCTACTGTAACACATTTGTCTCTCTCTCTTTTTTTTCTTCCCCTTCACACCATCTTATATGTAATTTTGTATAACAATGAGGATGCCCTTCAATAGGTGAATGGATGAAAAATATGCATTATTTTTTAATGATAATTTAGAAATATTTTGTTTTGTGGTACTGGTGATCAAATCAGAGTCTTAAAAATTCTAAATAAGCACTCTACCACTAAGCTCCCTAACTCAATAAAGTTATTTTTTTCTAATAGTATTAACATAATGGAAAATCAAATCTCAAGCTAAGCCTCAGAACTTGTTAAGAATTATTTCTAAGAAAATATTAAGAATAGCTGTTTGAAATAAATTTAAAACAATGTTCTAGAATTTCATACTAGTTACATGAAAAAGAGAATAACTCTTAACTAAGTAGAGATATTATTGCTATATTAACTTCCTCAAAGAAGACTACTAATTTTATTTCCCAAAAAGCAAAATAATAGTATGTGTAATAAACTAAGATGAAATTGCTGATAATTCATGACAAGTAAAATAGACCTTTGAACAATGAGAAACTTTTACTCTTCAGAAAAATGACAAAGTTTTACATAGTAGGAAGGCAGACTTATAAAGATTGGAATATAAATAACTTGGATTAATGTATCTTATATCATTATTATATTTAACCCAGCAACAAAATATTAGAATACTGAATGTGATTAACAGAAGATAAACATTCATACATTCACACATAATTCATATGTGTGCACACATACTTTACAGAGCCTAGGGGTATTAAATATTTCAGTTAATACTGTAGAAATTAAAAGAAAATGTCCACATAATTGAAGAGTTGCAAACATGGCATTTTAGTGCATGATGATATACACTATAATTCCTATATAAAATGAATTTCTATGTGTTTTTAAACAAGAGACTTTGATGACTTTTCACATAGTCTAAAATTCAGTTTAAAATAATATATTTTAGTACAGGTTATGCAGTAAATGAATATATTATCTTTTATTTATAAATAATATTTTTTAAAAATAAAAAAAAATCAGTGTATATATACATGACAGCTGGCAGAATTGGAAACAGTATGTGTAACAATGAAACCAATGCATTTGAGACATAAGATCTAATTCTAATTAAGTACCTTCTCTAAAATGTAAATTAATTTTGTTGAGCACCAGAACACCATCTGCTTCTAATAACTGAAAATTGCTAAGAAAATGGAATAGTTTTATTATGTTGAAAAAAATCGTTATTTTTTCAATAGAAAAATAAAGCTAGAATCTTAACTGTTGTATACAATCATGACAGAATTTTTAAAATCACTTATCCATTGTGAGACACATAATGATTTCTGTTTAGTTACTTTTGATGTGTATGTGTGTGTTTGCATGCATATCTATATATACATTCATTTCCACATCCTCTAGTGAGCAAGACAATTTAGTAAATGAATATATTTTTGCATGCATTTTCTCATTGTTTCATTTTTATATTGTTTGTATGATTTTTTCTGAGATAAATAAATGTGATAAAAGCACACCCAATACTGACTCACTGTAGGAAAACCTAGCAAAAACTTGAATTCTATAATTTTCAGTTATTAGTTGTTAAAGTGAGAAACACACATAATTTGAATTTAGATATATTTATCCATTTTGAACTGTGTAAAATTAAACAGCAAAGTGCTTGAGAATCAATAGTATTGACATGGTTTTCTTTTCTAGTTGTTCCTATGTGATTAGAGCTTAAAGTTTTTAATCCTGTTAATATTTTCTCAATTGAAAAGTCATATAACTTGTTTTGCAGAATCATATATATACTTCTTGTGCTATTCAAATTGTTATGCCATAATAGTTTAACAAATCTGTGGAGTATTACCTTGATGATAATCCTGAGTAAAAATATTCTTAAATTGAAATGGGATATGTTGTACTGCTTTGCTCCATTTCTTTTCTTCTTCAATCATTTGGGTATTAATACACTTAACTCTTCCTGGAGGAATTTAAAAGAAGAAATTGCATAACTGCAAAAAGCAAGAAATCTCTTGACAATATCTGAATAAGTTTGCCTTATAATCTTATAGCTCCAACAAAAATATCATTTCATGTATTTCTAAAATGCGAGCAACTGAGTATTGTACAAAAAATATGTTTAATTAGTTGATTTAAAAATCCTTTTTGAGCTAATGTTATTTTAACTAATTTGACATGCAATGACAGAAAATAGCATCTAGCATGACTTGATTATTTTATTTCACTATTTCTCATGATTGTTTTTGCTTTTCTTGTTCTATAATCTAAATTTTGTCATTGTGATTGAGATTTTATGTAATGCTGAGATGTCTTAATACAAAATAATGTAAGAAAAACATTTACTAGAAGTTTAGTAAAATTATCCACATATGCTAATAGTTTCAAAGACATAAATAGCATACAATTATAGAAAAAATAAGATTATATTTAAGTGACAGATTCACATGAGATAAAATCCATTTGATAATGTGGCAGAAGAACAGGGTAGAAATCCTTAATTGTAAGGAGAAGTGAATAATTTAATAATGTAGAACCTAGGGTAGAAGCAGGGAATAGAAAAGGACTCAACATATGGAAATATTTCAGTATGATTTGCACAAATTAAACTTTAACAACTGTGTAATTAACTTGATTACAGTTATTCAGTCTTTTGAGTACTGAGCTACTCCAACAAATGTTGTAGACTGCCACAAATTCACCCTTTAAGAGTTGGGGTCTAATTTTATTCTGGAATCCATATTTGCTTATTTTTTAGCTTGATCAATTGAATGTGTGGAAATGTACATTCTGGAATTCCCAGAGCTATTTCCTAAGAAATCTTGCAGCCAGTCCTTTTGGAATGCTGCCTTTAGAAAAGTTCATCAGTATGAAAGGTGTCTAATAACTTTAGGACACATGTGTCATAATGTGAAAGTGGAGAGAAAGAGAGAAAGAGAGGCCAGTCAGCTTTGGCTGGTCCAACCAGCCCAGATCAAGTGTTAGGTGATTGAATAAGCCATTTTGGATCAGACAACAGCCAAAACTGAGACCTCACACATGTGGTGCCAATTAAGCTACCAAGGCCATTTCCATTTATTTGAGCCACCTAAGCTCATTGTGGAGAAGAGATAAGACCTCTCTGTTGTGATCTGCACAATGTCTTATCCATAAAGTTGTAAATATATTCAAATGTTTTTTGCATAACTATATTTTTGGTGATTTCTTTTGCATCACAGACACCCCAAATAACATTTAATAGAAACAATATAGTGAATAACTGTAAAACACATAAAAATGCTTTTGTAGTTCACATTCAGCATGATGAAATGGATAGCATTTACCTAATCATTTTTGGCCAAAGGGTATTTGTGCTAATCTCTGTGTGCTGCATATGTCCTTGTGCATTTGGGGTGAAAGGGAGATCAAATTGGAATGTGCAGGGAATCTGGGACTTCTCTTTTTATATTCTATGTAAGAAATGTGGATTTGTCCTCAATCATTGTTACAAATTATTTGGTTTAAAATCTTTAATATTACCATAATAAAACAGAGAACTAAAAAAACAGATTTTTAAAAATGAGTTTATAAGAACATATAGGACTCAAAATAGAGTAATCCATAAAATAATATTAAACCATTCAGGTGCCTTATATGTACATAACATTTATGATATAGCTGATAAGTGGAATAATCTACAGTAGTTAGTGATTGAATACAGGCAAACTATATTTCCAGACTCTTGTTAGGAAGGTCAAACTTTTGAATAGATGACCAATGTCAATGTCCACATAGATAATATCTTTAAAATCTTTTTAAAAACTGGTCATTGATTTCCTTAATGTGCTGCTTACTTTCATTCTTGAGGGTGAAATCCACTTTAAAAACAAGACAGGCAGATGAAACAAGGGTATAGTAAAATGAGAAAGAAGAATAAGAGAAAAGAGGGGTAAATTTAAGATCAGGCTCAGGACTCCTTCCTTCCTTTGTCTTCTGCAGTTAGGTGGTGTGTAAGTGCTCATGTGTAGAAGTTTAAATCTGCAGTCCAAAGTAGATCAAATATAGACCAAATGCATTCCATTCACATCTCTATGAGGTGCTATCATTATTCTGGATCACTAAATCAGTGGACTGAACAAGTCATGTTTTAAAGAGTATTTAGATTTGAAAGAATGTAAAGATTTTAGGACCTTCTCTCTCACAAATTATCATCATATTGTATTTGAAAAATCAATACTAAATAAAGTCATAAAGGCTGGTGCATTAAAATTCTTGAAATTTAGTTATACTTTGTGCCCAGAGTCTTATATTCACATATACTAGGCAAATGCTATATACCACTAAGCCTGAATAGTGTTTTTATACTATTCATTTTGAAACACGTCTTCCCCTTATAATTTATTTTTGACACATAATTTGTATAGAAATACGTAGTTTCGTTGTCAAACATTTTCTAGATATTTCTAAGATATTGAATTCTAGTTTAATTCCATTGCAAAACACAAACTCTGATTAATATCAGTCTTTTGAAATTTATTAGAATTTACAGTATGACCCAGTATCTGGTCTGAGTTGGTGAATACCCCATGTGTAAAAGTTTGCATTTGGAATGTCCTCCAAAAACTCTTGTGTTGAAAACATGAGCAATGTCCAGAGGTGGGCCTCTTGGGAAGACATTGGATAATGAAGGCTCTGACTTCATCAGAGGATTAATTTATTTGGTGATTATGAATAACTGAGAGTAACTGTGGGCAGTTAGGTTACCTATATTCAGTGAAAGGGAGGAAGCTCACTGGGTGCATGCCTTTGGAGACTATATATTGGCTCTTCCTCTCAGTCTGCTTTCTGGCTGCCATGAGCTGACCGCCTCCTTCACAAGCTCTCACCACCATGACATTCTGCCTCACCTCAGGCTCCAAACAATGCAGCCAGCTGATCACGGACTAAAATCTCTGTAACTGAGAGCCAAAATAAATCTATTTTCCTCTAAGTTCTTGTCAGATATATTGGTCACAGTGAATATAAAACTGAATAATATGCCACGCAATTGAATAAAGTGATTGAGCAGTTGTTCGATATAATAGTCTATTAACACATCAATTTGCAATGGGTTCCTTTCTTCTTACTAATTATTTGTCTACTTGTCTATCTATTACCAAGAACGGACAGTTAAAAATTTAATTATGGCTGTGGATATGTGATTTTTCCTATCACATATTTGAATCTTTACCATTAGAGGTATATTAAATGTTATTCTTCTTGAAGAATTGATAAATTTTGCTCTTGAGGAAATGTTGTTCTTCATGTCTAGTGATTTATTGAAGACATTTTTCTTATGCAGATGCAAACACATCAGCTTTCTAAGGTTGGCATGTATTCTAACACATATTTTGCAACCATTTTGTGTCTCTATTTTTAAAGACTTTCCCCTCTGATCCCCCACTTTGGAGTCTGGCTCTCCTACCTAGTCTAAAAGTATTACCTTTTTAATTAGAAAATGTTACTTGTTCAGGTTATCAAATTATTGATGTGATTATATTTAACACCTTTAAATCAGTGGAGTTTTGGTTATTCAGATTTTTGTTTCTCTTTCCCTTTTGTTTTTTCTTATCTTTTGTAATAAGTATCTTTCATTATTTCCTTTTATGTGTTTTGTTTAAATTTAGGTTATATCTCTTTGTTCTTAATATCATTGCTTTGACTAAAGTTGGATTGTTCAACAGAGTAGCCAATAGTCACTTCTTGTCACTTAAAGATTACAACAATTCAAATTAAAAATTTAGTTTTTCTGGAGTCACACTAGCCACCTTCAAAAATGCATGTAGTTAATAGTTATGAAATTGGCAGAATTGAGTTCCAATCAGCACCTCCCCCCAAAATGAAATTATGTAAATACTTAGTAAATGAATGGAACTGGAAACACCATACTAAGTGAAATGAGCCAAACTAAGAAAGACAAGTGTCAAATGTTTTCCTTTATGTGTAGAAGCAAGAATGAAAACAATAATAATAATAATAACAATTTAAAAAAAAAAAAAAACTTCTCATTAAAATAGAAGGGAGAAAAGTTGAGTAGAAGAAAAATATCAAGAAAGCAGGGTAGAAGAGGTAGTGGGGAAAGAAATTGACCAAATATGCTTTGTGCATGTATGCACTTATCACAATGAACTCCTCTCATGTAGAATTATTAAATATTAAACAAATAGAAAGGAAACTGATAAAATAGAGGAAGGGGCTCAGAGAGAGGAAGAGGGAGTAAAAGAGAAAGTAATGGAGCATGAAGTCGAGCAAATTACATTACGTACATGTCTGAATATGTCACAATGAACTTCATTATATGTATAATTATAATGCACTAATAAAATCATAATAAAAAGTTGTCATTATCATAGAAATTTCTATTGGACTGTTCTATTATTGAGTTTATAGTATTAATCTTTAACATCACATGGATTCTGAAAATGAAATTCTATTAAATTGTTGAGAATCGGGCTGGGGATGTGGCTCAAGCGATAATACATTCGCCTGCCATGCGCGGGGGCCCTGGGTTCGATCCTCAGCACCACATAAAAATAAAATAAAGATGTTGTGTCTTCCGAAAACTGAAAAATAAATATTAAAAAATTCTCTCTCTCTCTCTCTTCTCTCTCTCTCTCTCTCTAAAAATAAATAAATAAATAAATAGATTGTTGAGAACCTCACAGTGTAATTCCAGTCATGCTTTTCTCCACCCTTTGTGCCTTTATCTTCATAAAATTTATTGATATTTTTATCATCTTGCTTCTGTTAAAATTTTAGTAAATTTTATGTAACACATACACATACGAGCACACACACACACACACACACAAAAAAAAAAACAGATACTTTTTAAACTAATAATTGAATCCAGGGGTGCTTAATCACTGGGATATCTCTCCACTCCTTTTTTTTTTTTAATTTTGAGACATTTTTTCATAGTATTGCTAAGGGTATCATTAAGTTGCTGGGGCTTTCCTCAAACTTGTAATCTTTCTACCTCAGCCTCCCCAGATACTATGGTTCCAGCCATGTGCTATTGCTTCCAGCTGTATTCACATATTCATTTTTGGGGGGGGTAGGGGAGGTAAAAGGGATTGAACTCAGGGGCATTTGTCCACTGAGCCACATCCACAAGTCTATTTTGTATTTTATTTAGAGACAGGGTTTCACCGAATTGCTTAGTGCCTTGCTATTGCTGAGGCTGGCTTTGAACTTGCTATCCTTCTGCCTCAGCTTCCAGAGCAGCTGTGATTACAGCTGGGCACCACCACACCTGGCAACTTCATGAATTCTTAAACTGCAGCCATTCTTTTTCTTTGAACTTACACCATCAAGTTGACTGGTTAATGTTCTAAGCATATATGAGATTGTCTGATATTGACACTTTCTCAAAAGTAAGTTGCAAAAATCTGCATATCTTCTAACTTGCCAAATCTAAATTTGGATAAGAAAAACATTAAAAAAGGAAAAAAAATATACAAACAGAAAACATGCTTCTCTGCTTTTCTTATTCCTAGATTCTCCACAGATCCCTAAACCACTGATGAAATATGTTTTTCCTAACATAATTTTCTTTCTCTTTTGTTCTTCTAGCTAATGTTTAGTTTCCGTATCTGATAGTCTAACAATCTAATTCACTTTTTTTTCGTTTCAAAATCTACATTTTTAACAATATATACATATGAATTTTATGTAAAACTTGACAACTATTACTTTAGGAAAAATTATTTATTTTATACATCTGAAGCTAATCTTTCCTGTTGTTATAAAACAATGCTCTTATTGTATAATTCTATAAGCAGTTAATTGCAGATATGGCATTTTGAGGGAAAGACATGCTTAAACAGCTATTTTGCCCATAATAGAGGAAAATCTGGGCAAACAAATGTATAACTGGATATGAACTTTTGGTTCCACACTTTTAAAGTTGTAACTAATATTGACTTGGGGAAAGGAAGTGCTTAACTATTGCAATATTATCTTGACTAAGCTTTAAGTTTATGGAGTATTTTGAGTTTCCTCAAAAATATGTGTCATGCTGGGAAGGATTTAATTTTGAGGCAGTATCAGAAGACTCACCCAGGAAGGATTAAATTGAAAGTGTAAGAAAATTCTTCTCTCTGGAGTCCAGGAGTGAGCTGAATTCAAACTTTTTCACTTAATTTTTTTTTTTTTTTTTGATTGTGGATAAAGGACTTCTGACTGTAAGAACACACAAAAATGGCCAATAAGAAGTTAATTAAGGGAGGGATTAAATGCAGTCTAGCCTTGTTAGATACAAAATATTATTTTTGAAGGAAGATCACTTGTATTATACCAAAATTCTTATTATAGCTTCACTAAAGTTGATAATTAATTGCATAGATCATAGAGTTTCAAGAAATTTCAGAAAACCTGAAATCTCAATGCCTCACTGAAACTTTACATTCTTCCTTAGTTACTGGGTGTGGGGGAGTTCTGAATAGCCTGTATGCTCTCAAGAGTAGGGAACTGGACTCTTTAGGATAAATCATTTACTAGATTATGAACTCTGGACAAAATTTTCACTTATCTTTAGAGAACTTTTGCATTTTTGGAGCTGGAACTGTGAGGAGATAGATGGAATCTTACAGTTCACCTCATTTTAGCAAATTCCAAAAGGCCATTCATGTATTAGAAAAAAAATAGACTCAGAGAGAAATTTAAAGTCCTTCCTACAAGTTCTAGTTAAGAACTTTAGAATAATATTTTGGGTTTTATGACTGGAAAGATGTCAGTTTTTATAAACACTCATTCAAGTTGAGTTTTTTATCTAATTGACTCTTAACTATTACTATTTTTCTTACTCCATTTTCATTGTTAAAAAATTATTTTGTGAGCTGGGATAGCAGATTGGATGAATCAATCTAAAATTAAAGGTATTTGCCCTGGGACTTCTGACTGTATCAATAGTACATTTTGCCTGCAAAAAAAAAAAAAAAAAAAAAAAAATCCCACACTAACTTGCCATATTTAATGCGGGCTTAATTTCAGCATAAAGATGCTGATAAGTTCATTTGAAAATTAGCAATGACTTATTTTAGGGTGGTGCATATTGAAATTTTAGGATAGAAACCTTCAGAAGAGCATGATTTTGGCAATTTTGTTTGTACAATGGGCTCTTCCTATTATGTTCAAAGGTGTATTTTCTAGAGGAAAAACTAACATGATTAAAATTAAGAAGGGACATTTATAATCTGGGAAATAACCAAGGATTATTGTCAGAGGAGTAGTTTGTAAACTCCAAGGGAAAAGTATTTAAAGGTAGACTTAAGCTTGCGAAGTTTTTACCTCTATTAAAAACAGTTTTGCAATGTCCTCTAATATTGAGAAAATATCTTCTTGTGGGTTGAAGGATTAAACAGGAAATTGGGCTCCTGCTTTTGCTTCTGAGAATCTTCATTGATTGCCGCAGTCTGGCTGGGCACAAATCACGAGCCACTGAAGCAGGAACAAACTTTATTTTTAAAACGCAGAAAAACACTTCACACAGCTCCCGGGGAATCCTCCCGAACTCGCCACGAGGCTTGTCCAGGAACCCCCAGCCGGAACTATCTCCCGGAAATCCCTCCTCCTGCACTTCCCCAACCAATGGGAACTCTCGGGGAATCCCCGGAAATCCCCACGAGAACTCCAAAATAGTGCGAGAACTCAAAAGTTGCGGCAGAGGCGGACAGGCAGAGGCGCCTGTCAATCAATACTCAGCCGTGGCTCTCAGCATCTCCCCCTTTTTGTTTAATTAAACAACAAGCAATGTGGCTTAGGGACCGTGCCTGTTAGGCAGTCCAATTCAACATATGGTCCTTACCCGTCATCGGATGAACTGACCTCTAGGCGTCAGCCTCCTGTCTTAGGTTGGTACCACTGCAATTGGATCATACCCGTCACTGACTACCGGTCCAGCATACAGCCATACTTGTGGATAGGTCTATGCACCAGTGGGGGGGTGAGGTTCTTTGCCTCACCTCTGTTGGCCCCCAAATTTGGCCTTGGTGCCAGTGGGGGAGTGAGGTTAAATTTGGGGGCCAACAGAGGTGAGGCAAAGAACCTCACCCCCCCACTGGTGCATAGACCTATCCACAAGTATGGCTGTATGCTGGACCGGTAGTCAGTGACGGGTATGATCCAATTGCAGTGGTACCAACCTAAGACAGGAGGCTGACGCCTAGAGGTCAGTTCATCCGATGACGGGTAAGGACCATATGTTGAATTGGACTGCCTAACAGGCACGGTCCCTAAGCCACATTGCTTGTTGTTTAATTAAACAAAAAGGGGGAGATGCTGAGAGCCACGGCTGAGTATTGATTGACAGGCGCCTCTGCCTGTCCGCCTCTGCCGCAACTTTTGAGTTCTCGCACTATTTTGGAGTTCTCGTGGGGATTTCCGGGGATTCCCCGAGAGTTCCCATTGGTTGGGGAAGTGCAGGAGGAGGGATTTCCGGGAGATAGTTCCGGCTGGGGGTTCCTGGACAAGCCTCGTGGCGAGTTCGGGAGGATTCCCCGGGAGCTGTGTGAAGTGTTTTTCTGCGTTTTAAAAATAAAGTTTGTTCCTGCTTCAGTGGCTCGTGATTTGTGCCCAGCCAGACTGCGGCATTTGGTGGCCCGTGCGGGGAACGTCTGAAGCTTCGGGGTAAGTGAAATTGATTGCCCCTAAGGGAAGGCGAGAGAATGGGTGACCATTTTAAAAAACAATGTGTTCTTGTTTTGATTTGTTTTGTGTTTGTTTCAAGCTGCCTATCCCTAGAATTTTATCAGGCAGATTGGGAAAAATGGTTGGCTCAAGGTTTGAAGTTGTTCGCCCCTGAGGAAGAGATAGAAATAGACCACAAATGCACATATCAAGAAAATAGGAAAATTGATACAACGATTTTTTGTTCCGTTTTTGTTTCATTCTGTTTCGGTTTTGTTTTGTGTTATCTTATTGGGTTGCGTTATCTTTATAACAGATTAGAAATTAGTAAAAAACAAACTGAAAGAGTGTTAAGTAAATTGTTAGAGGTTCAGACCATGGAGAAAGACATTTTAGATCAAGCAAAAGAGAAGGTCTCTCAAGCTAGTCAGACAGAGGAAGAAAATTTAAAGGAAGAAAGCTTAGAGGAGAAACAGGTATTAGGGAAAAAGCTACAACAGGAGGCTGCTACTAACACCGTTCTATCACCAGAGGGCGTAATTCAACCAACAGCACCCCCTATGGAGATAGCTGAGTGGCCCTCAAACCCCGTAGTTGATAGATGGGATCCTGAGACAGGACCTCAAAGATTAGCATGCCCTGTACTTGAGCAGGCAGGAGGGCAGCGAATTCACCGTGCTTTAGATTTCAAAACAGTGAAGCAGTTAAAGGAGGCTGTAACAACCTATGGTCCTCAAGCACCCTTCACTGTAAGCATGGTCGAATCCATTACCAACTTGGACATGACGCCAGCAGATTGGGCTAGTATGTGTAAATCTGTGCTAAATGGAGGACAATATTTGTTATGGAAGGTTGCCAATGAGGAATTTTGCAGGGAGACAGCTAGGCGAAATGCAGCAGCCGGTTACCCTCAAAGAAATCTAGATATGTTGTTAGGAAAAGGACCTTATGAGGGTCAACGGCAACAAATTGAATATGATCCTGGTGTATACGCACAAATTGCTGTAGATGCGGTTAGGGCATGGAAAACTTTACAGGGGCATGGAGGTTTACAAGGTCAATTATCTAAGGTAATACAAGGAACTAATGAACCTTACGCAGAAAAACACTTCACACAGCTCCCGGGGAATCCTCCCGAACTCGCCACGAGGCTTGTCCAGGAACCCCCAGCCGGAACTATCTCCCGGAAATCCCTCCTCCTGCACTTCCCCAACCAATGGGAACTCTCGGGGAATCCCCGGAAATCCCCACGAGAACTCCAAAATAGTGCGAGAACTCAAAAGTTGCGGCAGAGGCGGACAGGCAGAGGCGCCTGTCAATCAATACTCAGCCGTGGCTCTCAGCAATTGATCATTCCCTTTATTTTCGCTTCTTATTAATGTAGAGACCCTTTCATTTAAAGCACTTTTTGTTTATATTTTCCACAAGAAGGTTTTCCAAGAGAAAAATCCATCCTGCTATACTTAATGACTAGATTTGGGTCATCTAGTTGCTTTGATTTCTCTATGCCAAAAATTTGTTCTGAGATTGACTTTGCTTTTGTTGTTAGGCTCTTTCAAAATGTATAGTTTGGTATTATAGGTCTGGCAATGGAACTATTTTTCTTTCTTGTTCTTGCTTGTGCATTAAACCCCCTATTTCGGATCTGACACCATTTCAAAATTAGTGGAGACCCTGTCATGCTTGCTTCGGTACCTGACTTCCCTTCACATGAGCTGTATTCATAAGGTCACCAATGCTCATCTGTTCCTATTGTGAGACTGAATTAGAGAAAAAGACTCTGTAGACTGACTCCAAAAGACCTTTTCTAACATCTACAGTTTTTCTAAAAACTTCTTGTGGCCTATGCAGTTTGGTGTATTTTATATATGTCAGTGTCTTCCTGTCTTGTCTTTCATGCTCGTCTAGATTTTCAGTACAGATTTGCAAGTAACCCTCCTGAAAATAGAATCAAAACTCTCTGTTCATAGAATAAAGCTTAGTCTGTTCTGACTACAGCAAATGAAAACACTAACCTGAAAGTGTATAATTATCTTTTTTTAATTTTGAAGTTTTTATTTAAATAGTTCAATTTATTTGTGGAAATGATTTGGATGTTAACTAAGTGGTGGATTCCTACAGAGAATATGCATTTAATTTGATAGTTATGCAGTGCCCTGTCAGTGTGGAATCATTTCAAATTGCTCAATGGTTCTCTGTTATAAAAACCTTAAATTCCAACTTCAAATCAGTATATAAGGATACAGTTCTCAAAAAATTTTTGTGCATAACCCTTGCCCACTCAGTCAGAATACATACATCCTTGAGATTACATGTGATATTTATGCACATGGAAATTTGAGAACCTCTCTAGCATGGAACTATTCTACTTGGTCAGTACATCAACCACTTGCAGGAGCTGATTCTTGAGTCTGAAAGATCTGATTTAAATGGACTTACTTATGATCCAAATTGGAATTTTGAGAGGACTCCTAAGGTGACTCTAATGTAGAGTCAATGTTTAGAAATCAATACTCCTGGGAACCTCTTTCATTTCTCCTTTGATCCCCAAAGAAAACTAGTTCAATTGCTGTACCTGTTAGGTGTTTAATAAGTGCTGCTTCAGTCACGTTCTCTATGAATTCAGATAATTTTTCTCAGGGATAATAGAATTATTCTTCCTTTTAAAATATTTTACCTGTTTTACATTGCTTTGCCAGTCATGGGCTTACATATAAATAAGTTAATTAAAGGTAAACATCTTGCAAGTACTTTGTTAAACAATGGTGCTAATTTCAGAGATTTGATTCAGAGGCAAACAAATTTCTTCACTAAAATGGAGAATATTGTGATAATGATTCCTTACATTAAAAATATATATATATTTTAGTGGTTTCTACTTACACCCCCCCACACAGACAACACACACATACACACATACACACACACACATACATGCACACACACACACACACACACACACACATGCTTATACTCCCTGAACTAGATAAAAGACTTTGAGACTTTGACAGTTAAGGCATTTTTATTTTTTACAGCATGCTGTTTTCACTCCATAAATGCTTCAATGTTCTGTACTGTTGAATGATTCTGAGTTGATTACATTTACCCAAACTTGAGAGATCCTTTTTCCAGAAAAGATATGTTAAAAAGTAAAAAGAAGGAACCCTTTCTCAATATAATATATAGCAGTATATTCAGAGATTTATATAGGAAAAAGTTAAAAGTTGATTTATTTTCAAACACAAGTCATTGTCTACCACATTTATTATTTTATAATACATTTTCAAGATACTATTTTTCTTAAAAATTTTTTGAATGTTTTCACCATAGAGAAATTAAAAATATTTAAAGATTAGATTTGCTTAACCTGGGCTGGGGGTGTGGCTCAAGCGGTAGCGCGCTCTCCTGGCATGCGTGCGGCCCGGGTTCGATCCTCAGCACCACATACCAACAAAGATGTTGTGTCCGCCGAGAACTAAAAAATAAATATAGAAAAAAAAATTAAAAAAAAAAATAGATTTGCTTAACCTGATAAGAATTATAGAGTATTATTGAAACATCACATTACTTCATTAATATTTACATGTTAAATGTTTTTATGTATCAGTTAAAATAAATTTAATTTAAATAACAAAAGAAAAATAACAAAAATTTAATCTTTTTTTTAAACAAAGAATACCTTATTACATACCTTATCTCATTTCTGTGATATAAGATAGGATTTTAAGTATGTATAAGGGGTTTTTCATCCCCTCATTATTTAAAGTAGGAAATGAAATCTCTAAGAAAAAAGTGCAAAACAAATTTTGGGAAATAATTGACAAAAAATATGAAGGTTTACTTTTGTCAAGGTTTGCTCTGTGCATAGAGTTACTTCTGGCTTTGCCAATATTTTCTAAATAGGATTATAATGTATTATAATCTTCATTTCCAAGTTAATTCTGCATATTACATCAAAGGTAATTCTTCCCCTCATGGCCATTATAAACGGTTGATTTCCTAATCCATGCTAAATGAGTTGTTGCCTCAATAGAATACAATCAATTACCATGAACACACTAATAAATTCTAATATAAAGATCTGCCCTCTGGAGAAGATAGTTTGAGTTTAAGGATCTCACCACTGAAGCTTGCCCAGGCAGTTTGTGGGCACTTGGCCTTAGGCTGCTGCATTACTTTCTTTGTTTTTTCCATAAGGAAAGGACAGGGCAATCCATAGGGCTGTTTCTGCAGACCTCAATTGCTTTATACATTCTGGATGTTCAATGAGTCAAATGTTCCTGTGAGAAACTGGGTGTGAGCACTTCATGAAGCTGCTTACAGGTGTTCTGTTAACCAACTCAAAAAGTTCTCAAAGCATCACTAGATAACTGGGAAGAGAAATCTCAGAAGTGACAGATTCAAGGTTACTCTAAGGTTACAACTCTAAAAACTGGAGGGCAAATAGCATAGTTCATCAGTATAAAACACAGAGAAAGCACAGCTGTTTTGTCAAGGATTCAGAAAGGAAAGATTAACTTCTTTTAAAAGAATGCTTGGGCTGTTTGTTAGACCAGAGTAGTTTAGTTTCTGTATCCTAGGTCTTACTCAATGTTCTGGATTTGTGTGTATATAAAAATTTGCCTTTTAAAGTATTTTTACCTGTGTTTACTATGTCATCAACTTATTTACAACATTCTTGGTGAATTGCAGGAACAGTAGTACTGAAACTAATAACATGTCAGTTTTAAGGCTACAAAGTACACTCTTGCAATGTTCTTGCTTATCTTTTGACCCTTATAAAAGGAATGTAGCAAAATGTTTAGCATTCTTTCTTTATAAGATATAATTAAATTGCTTGGTAGGAAGGGAAAGAAGGAAGAAAAGGAAAGAGAAGGGAGAGAGAAAGGGAAAAAGTGGAAAACTATGTTATGGTTTAGATGCTCATGTGTGAGACAATGCAAGGGAGGTGGAATGTTGGGTTATGAAAGCCTTAATCTAATCAGTGCCATACCCCCTGATGGAATTAACTGAGTGGTAATTGTAGGCAGGTAAAATGTGGCTGGAGGAGGTAGGTGATTGGAGGCCTGACTTTTTTTTTTTTTTTTTTTTTTGTACCAGGGATTGAACTCAGGGGCACTCTACCACTGAGCCACATTGGGGCCTGACTTTGATGTTTATATTTTGTCCCTGGTGAACACTGTCATTCTCTCTGCTTCCTGGTGGTCATGGCTAAACAGGTATGTTTTCTAAGTTGAATCTCTCTTCTATCACTGGAAAAATTAGACCGTCAAATATGCTAAACATTTATTGAGTGTATAATATTTTAATTGCTCCCTGCATCATTTATGGTAATTGGCATAACCATTCATTTTCATACAAGTGATTCATTGTCTAATTTTAGCTTACTTCCCCAGTCTCAATCCAATATATACCCTACACATAGGGGTCACTATCTTCTGTAGGTTTATAGTTCCATAATAACTGAAAAGACCCATGTTGTTTCAGGTCTACTGGTCATTCCAAGCCTTCCCTTTCTTTTATATTGTTTGTAGGATCCCTAATCAATCTTTATAAATCACTCAAGGGACTGTGCCTGAAAACTTTTTGGAAAAATTCAGGGTAATGCAGTCTTCTTTAGAGTCAAAGAAAAGAATGTAAAACTATCACAGAAACAATTATACTCTCCAGGTTTCTTTGATTTACTATCCAGATGAACTTTAAGAGTCACTACCAGGAAACGTATTTGAGTCTGTTTCCCCAATAACTGCCACCGAAGCTGGAATATTATGAAGGCTCAATAAATATTTGTTAATTTCTTGTACATATGCTTTTGCAAATTTGATGTCAATCCAAGACTTATAACATAACCTTTGTGAGGTTGTAAAATTGGATTTTTTTAATCAAAAGAAATTTTGAGATTCAACATGAAATACTTCATGTGGCGTTTGATTTAACAACTGCTTTTAGAGAGTCTATCTATAATCAATTCCATTAGCAAATCACAGTAAAATTGTTTTAAAATATCCAAATTTGAAAAACTGTGACTTTTTCATAATGCCTTCTAGAATCCCACTTCTAAAGCTAAGTCAGTGTTAATTAGCAGTGAAATATATTGAAATGTAGTATTTTGCTTTGCTCATAATTCAGATTTAGACATGATGGTCTTCATGGCTCCTTCTCTCTCCCCCTAAAAACAAAGTTTTTAATTTTTTCCACCCAACAATTTTAACCCACTCATTGTTCCATGATAACTTTGCTATTAAAATCAATGGGCTCCAGGCAGCCCATTTTCTTGCAGAGACTGGCTAGTCTGATAGCAAGAGAGAAAGTGTTCTATCCAAATTTACATTAAAATGAATTTTAAAGCAATTCAGAACATTGACTTTTGGCAGGATTTTACTTATTATGAAGAGGAGAAGAATGGGATCTGCCTATCAAAATGATGAAACTGAGCACACATCTGCCAAAAGCACTGTGTTCATTTCTGAAATGTATTATTAACCTTGAACACAATATGTTTTGTCAAATAAAAGAAATCCCATTAAGAATGCCAATTTTAATATCCATGGCATAGCTCTATTAAAAAAAAAACAGGGCATGCAGTTTTTATACATGAAAATGCAAGCTAGATGTGTGTGTGCGTGTGTATGCAAATGCAGTGACTTTATCTACATGTAAAAACATGAGGTGAGCTGTAGAATCTTCTTATTTTTTTTTGTCATATAAAAGATTTTTTATCAGGCAGAATGAAAAAAATAGCCAACAGCCTACATAAATAGAAAGGAGATCTATTTCTAATAAACTTTAAAATTTGAAAATGAGTTGTGGAAAAACTATTGCTTTAAATATTTCATTAAGATATTAGTGCATTCATGGTACTATCTCATGGAAATCATTTTAGAAGCTTGTGAAAAGGGGAATCCACACAAAAAGTGGAGGTGAACTGCACTGCTAGTCATTACATGTGGCAAAGATCAGTGTTCAGCACATATCCCCAGCTTCCTTGTGCTGCACTTTCCCACTGACAGCTGATGTAACTCAGCTTATTTGTAGAGCTGCCCTGTCAGTTTAGAGTGCTTATTTTGGTCTCCAGAATATTTCCTTGTATTATTATTCTCTTTTTTGTTATTTTTCATTATTTTCTTCTTTTAATATTCCTAATAGTAGTATAGCATTCAGTATTGTTCCTATAGATAATGACATATTTGTATTTTTTAGAACCTTTAAAAGTTACTACATTATTATGTAGTGTATGTGGGATTTGTTTTATTCTTAAATTAGAATTGCTTTTATTACAAAATTGCAATCATTATTAAGAGAGGTGGGGTGTGCATGCATCTCAAATGCTATTTAGTCCTATGTTGTATGTTCCACGAAATGAAGAATCTAAACTCAGAAAATAGTAACACCATTTAATTTAAATGATGCAGTAGGATAAACTAGAAAAAAATAGGAAGGAATTAAAACAGGGATTACAAAATAAACTATTGGGAATAATATCAGGGAAAAATGATTTAAAGGTAGATTTGTTATGCTGCTTTGTATGCTTTCTTAATATTAGAGTCAATAAGATTTCTTTTGTTTCACAGAATTTTTAGATTTTTTTACTATTACCATATTTATTCCAAGTTGAGTACAATCCTTAACAAAGTGATGGAAATTGTCGTATATAATTCCCACATTTTCCTTTGCTATATTTATTAAGTGTATATGAAGCACATACCACTCTTTAGGTATTTGAAGTACATAATAAAATTTTTTTAAAAAAATATGATCCCTTCTGGTGACACTTCTGGTGTATGTAAGTAACAGCAGGAAGATTGGTTTATCTGAAACACAGGCACTAATGGAAAAGGCTCCTCAATGTGATCCAAGTGCCCCTTGAGCCCAGCACTAGCAGGATGGTGTGTTACATTCTTACACTATTACCTCACAGCATTGTATTTTGACCTATCATATTAATGTTATATGTGCTTCATTATTCTGTAATATTTGTCAATGATAAGGAGGGATTTGTGTGAACAAATACAATTATGTGTGTGTGTGTGTGTGTGTGTGTGTGTATACTAAACCAGAACTAAACTCCTATTCAAAGTTATGCAGTGCACTCCAATCTAAAATCCCATTTGAGTGTTTGTCTTTGGGGTATCACATTTCTGGTAATTTTAGTTACATTTTCAAGTTCAGAAGATTTTGCTTTAAAACAAGGCTACCTTGCTTTTCCTCCACAGCACAGCTATTCTTCAGTTTTAAATAAGGCAAATAATGAACATGTAACTGCTATTTTATATACAGAATCCCAGAGTCCAGAACTAAATTCCATTTGAGAAGAAAACGTAACAGTTTCTGATTTTTGTCAGTTATGAAAAATAAAAATGTGGAGAAGGCACGATTTTTCTCTAACTGAAATACATAGTGGAAGAATGATTTAGGATCTTGGAAGTCATAACAATATGTCTTCCGAGCTTGTAGTATGTTTAATTTCATAATATGCAAGTTACATGGTTTCACTCTCTTTAGCAACTGGAACATTTTTCTCTAGAATTTTCATATCATAGCATACTCAGAAAATTATATGATAGATGAGGGAAGAGGCTAATTGGAATAAAACAATAATCCTATGGACTCTGAAAGCCCCTAGCCTCACTGACCACTGCAAAACGCGAGGGATCAGCATTTCCACACTAGTGTCAATGCCACCATCTGCTGTGTACTACAGTGGGGGTGAGTGGGATGACTGGAGGTCATTTGGATGACAAGTAGGTTTGCATATTTCTCTCCAGTCTCAAACTTGATTAGTTAAAAATATTCGCTGAATTTGAATATTTGAATTGTTATCTGCCATAACCAATGGAAATATTTTGCAGGTGGAACAAAAACCTGTTGAGCTAAATATTAATTTGTATAAATCCTATTGGACTAAAGCCTTGCTACAGTCAATCTGATTTTTTTTTTCTTGTTTCTTTGCATCTTGGTCCATTGAAAAAAAAATCTGTAGACTATGCCATAGCATTGCACTGTTAGATTCATACTGTAAATCTTTTAGATACATGATACAGATAAAAATCCATTTCAAATTCAAATTCTCTACTTGAGTCCATATTATAACCACTTTCAATTTAATTTTCTTATACAGTGAATATTGATTTTCAAAATAAATTATAAAATTTCATTAAAAATTATTGAATGTCATCACTTGTGCAATTATTTTCTAAAATACATAAAAACATTCATCATTGAAACAAAATTGCATTTCTAAAGGAAACTCACATTATTCTTTAAGATATATGAGGGTAATATGATATGTAATGAAAATAATTCTATTAATTCAATACCTAGCACTTTATGAATTGGGTCAAAAACGTATCTGTGTCATCTCAAATCTTAGTGTTTCTACTGTTCAATGCTCTGTCCAAATACTATGCCATATTTCACAGCACAGGTTTATGTGTTGCTGTCTGAGCTCAAGTGCCCAAAGTGCCAAATGTGTTTTTAATATAGCATACTCAGGACAGAAAAGTAACTTTTGAACATTTAGTAGCCTGTGATTTATTCTTAACCATATGTACAACAATCATTAAGTATAAGAACATCACAAATACCTTATAAGTATGAAACACATTTTGTTTTCACTTAAAAAAAGATTCAACGTAAGTACTTTTATAGATAAATGGTTGAGAATTAGGGATTTCTCCCTGAAAAAACTTAAAGAAAGACATTTTGAATGAAATATTTTAAGACATATATTTTAGTAAAATAATTCCTATTATTAAAATATTTATTTGTATATTTTAATTCAGGAACTAATTTTGAATAGATCTGCCTTTTTGATAAATCCAGTAAGATCCAAAAATGTAAAGTACTTTATTAGTTAGCTGAACAAATTTAGATATTGAGTAATTACGTTTCATTAATTTACTAGTTTAAAAGAAATCATCCAAATTCAACAATAGTTATTTACTGACATTCAATCTTAAAATGTTTCTTCTTCTAACACAAGGTTCTGCTGTTCACAATGAACACTTAGGACTGAGATAAAACAAAAATATCATCATAATAAAAAGTAATACTCTTTGGGTTGTTTTAGCTGGCCTATAAGACTAGTAATGTAAAAAAAATAAAATAGGTCAAAAATGTTAAACACAATGAAGACATTCATTTTATTCTTTGTTTTTAATAAAACCTGATCTTTCAATATTACTTTTAATTTCTCATAGCAAAATAAATGATGGAATTTGGTTGGTACATTGAATAAGGCAATTTTACATTAGAGAGGTTTTATGTCTGTCATCAAAAACTATCAAAAATAAAATATTATAAAATTTTATTTTAAAAATGTTCTCAAACAGATGAAAAAAAAAACAAAGTAATTCTTATAAAAGGTCTATTTACTTATTAGAAATAGGAATGTCTTCTTAAAGAATTTCAGGTGAACACTTGAGACTGCTTAGAATCAGGATATGATATATGGATTTCTAAATTGATCATAGGATTCCTGAGAGCAATAATGCTTCAGAGAGAATACATTTTACATCCCACAGATGATCCTACATACATCATATGTGTTTAAATGTAAGCTAACAAGTCAGAAACAGCAAGGTACAATGGAGGTCTCTAGATTTCCTATTTCAAAAGCATACTTTAATTTCTGGGAAACAAAGAGTAGAGATTTTTTTTAAAAAACTAAAGCAATCACAGTTAATTTTTTTTCTAGGTGGGAAAAAAAGCCTGATAAGAGCACTGATGATATTTCATAATAAAACATTATTTATAAGATTGAACATCAGTCACCACACTTTTTCATTTGGCTTGCAAAGCACCACAGATTTCTTCCTATCTTCTTTCATCAATATCTTGAAGGCTTCTTCTTACCCAGACTTTATATGTTGAAATTCGTCCAAGGTCAATCCTTAGATCATTTCATTTTTTATCCCATGACTTGTTGAAAAATGAGTGTTTATCTGACTTTTCAATCTCCTGTTGTATGAATATTTTATTTACTAATATTTTATTAATGTATTCTAACTTAATTATATTGGGATGGTAAGGCTTTATTTATGTGATTCTAATTCTGTGAAATTTATTTATATTTACTATGTGACTACAATAAAGTCAATTTCCTCAATATCTTTTGCTCTATTTCAAGGTTAATTATTTCAAAGTCATTAGTTATGCTATTTACCACTGCCTTGTTCTTTAAAATTTTATGTCTGTCTTTTCTGTTTTGGGTCAAAAAGCTAAAATCAAGATGTCAGCAGAGTTCAATTTTCATCTGAGAAGTTTGGAAAAAAATCTTTTTAAGCTTATTCTTTTTGTTCATCTATTTCCACTCCTTGCAGTTGTGAGAATAAAGTCCCTGATTACATGTTGTCAACTGGTGGTTACTTTTAGCTTCCAGATATTGCTTACCACATGACCTCTCTTTTTCAGTTGGTCAGATCCTCCTTCTCCCTGCAAATTGGGAATTTTTCTAATAACAATCAAGAAAATTTGCTGGTTTAAAGAGGTCATGTTATTTGGTCTACTACACCCAATTAATCTTTTTTAAGGTCAATTGTACCATACAATATAATTGAATGACAAGAATATAAGTCATCATAATCCCAGTCTTGGGAACCATGCATGGTGTATATTGTTGTGTAGAAAATGTGGGGGTCATTCAAAATTCTACCTACCACATATATTATCGCATCCAATCTCACTGGAGAAAATAGTTCAATTGTCTCTTGATTTTTTTTCTTAGTTTATCTTTTATAGGTTCGGTTGTCAAAAGTTTTTCTGGATTTAAAATTAATACAGACACTTCCCATCTTCCACCTTTGTTTTGGAACAATTTATGTAAGTATCTTTTCCCTGAGTGTTTAAAATTATTGCAGATTGAAATTACAATGTACTGTCTTCAAAATGATTATTTGGTAGATTCAAAAACTCAATCTATGGGTATTATCTATTTTTTAGTAAGTATTGGGTATATTTATTGTTTTTAAAATGTACTTCTTTTTAATTTTACTACTGTTTAGTGTTGCATATCAGACTTTATAAATTTAAAAATAATGTGTGATTTCAGTATTTGGAATTTCAATTACTCTTGTCTTCTAAAGATGTTTTCTTGAAATTTAAATTTTCTTTCTCCAAAAATAACTTAATAAAGTATTTTATATAAAATTTTGAGTGCTGTATCATTGCTTTCATTAATTTTGTACTTTTGCCTATTTACACAAATGAATTTGTTTTGGTTTCTCTTCAGTTCAAATTCTCTGTTTTATAATCATAATAAACTTTATCCTGTAATATATTAATGTTTCCAGTGTGTCAAATGTTTCTCAGTTGTCAACTTCTATTGTAAAGTCACTATTTTAATTTAGTTTTTTTTTTGTTTTGTTTTGTTTTTGGTGGGATTGTGAATTCAGAGGCCCTCAACCACTGAGCCACATCCCAAGCCTAATTTTGTATTTTATTTAGATATAGGGTCTCACTGAATTGCTTAGCACCTCGTGTTTTTGCTGAGGCTGGCTTTGAATTCGCAATTCTCCAGTCTCAGCCTCCCAAGCAGCTGAGATTTAATTTAGCTTTTAATTCAGTTGACCAAATTATTTTCATTTACTCGTTTATCATGTTAAACCCCATTCTGAAGTTTTTTGCTTTAGAATCACTCCATTTATTTACATAAACTTTTTAACAGTTTGAAATTTATAATATAATCATGAAGATTCAGTACAAGCCCAATTTTCCTTAATGAACACTTTGCATCAGTGTGATCTACTTGTTAGGATAAAAAAATTGAACATTGAAATTATTATTAATTAAAGCCCATAATTTGTACAGTACTCAACCTAGAATACACACTACATTTACTGATCTTGTTTCTTTAATTTTTTTGGAGGAGATTGTCAGTGTCTCAATTTTTTTTATTTGATATCTGTCTTGGGATGCTATTATTGCAGTTAAAAATCACCAAAAACTTAGAGACAAAAATATTACATAGTAGTTCTGGAAAACAGTCTCACTAGTGCAAAGTTAAGGATTCAGGAGATCAGTTTCCCCCCTGAGTCTGCCTCTCCTTGCCTTTGCCATTTTCCAGAGGCCCCTTATGTTTCTTTCTTGTGAGCCCTTCCTCAAGAATTCCAGTTACCCCCTTCTAGCATCACCTTATACTCCTCAGTACTCACTGTGACTATCCTGCCTCTCTTATAAGGACCCTTGAAATTATATTGGGCCACCTTGATTTCATGATGTTTAATTCAATCATATAATAAATCACATATTACCACTGTATGTATATATACCGTTTTCAAAAATGTGGGAAAAGGTCTCTGAATATTTAGATCTCCAAATATCTGTTTCTCATTGAAGATTTGTGATTTTCCCTGTGTATGTCTTATATATTCTCTGTTAGATTCACAACTTAAGTATTTTCATTTTTGATGCTACTGGTTTTGTTTGCTTGCTTTATTTTTTAAACTTTAAATTTCAATTATTCATTGCTAGTATGTGGGAAAGTAGACATTGTTTACTGCTATCTTGCTATACTGACAGTAGTTCTAGGAGTTTGGCAATTCTTCAAAAACATCTAATCTTTTTATATGCAAAAGATCCCTTTTTTATTTATTTTATTGAGGTCTATATACTTTTGTTTAATGTTCTTATCTCATTGCACTAGCTCAATCTTAATGGATGAAAACACTTTTTCTTTTTCACTTTTAGATCTGAAAGAGTGAAAACACCTTCTTTTTTTCCTGCTTTTTTCTTGCTTATTATGCTAATGTTTCATCAATTTTTTTGTCTTTCCAAGGAATTAGTTTTTGATTTTTCTGTTTTCCACTTCATTTATTTCTGTTGTGGTTTTTAGTTTATTTCTTTAATGTGCATTAAGCTTGAAATATTCCTTTTTCTATATTTACCAAAGCAGACGATTAGATTATTGAATTTTGATCTTTATTCTTTTCTAATATGTTCATTTAATGCTATAACTTGTTCCATAAACCCTATTTTTCCTGCATTCCACAAAATTGGATACATATTTTATCCTTTAGTTTATAAATATAGTTTTATTTCTATTGGGAATTTTCCTATCCTTCTCATAAAGACAATGTATTAATCTATCCATACTTAAATTTTCAGACCTGTTCTAATATCAGTTTACCTAAGAGAAATACCTGGGCATGGCTCCCTTGTGGTGACAATTCTTACCACATTACCACCGTTGGTGAAATATTTGTTTTCTTATTTTTTATGAAAACAAAAAATCTAATTAGATCATTTTTAGTTTTTAAAATTATTTTACATACATTTATGAGAAGAAATAAAGCCCGAGATGCACGCTCACTTCTTTTTGGTTGTGAAATTTCATGACTGTGAATGACAGATTAAGAACTGTTTTTTTTTTTTTTTTTTTTCTTGCTATATTTGAATTTTTTGCCTGGTGCACAGTGTTATGTTTACAAATAAAAATGTAATCTAAAACAAACAAAAAGTAAAATGCCTTCTTAAACTGTGATTCTTTAAATATTTACATAAAAAGTTATAGTTATCTTTTATGTGTAAAAAAAGGTAGTATATTTTATATGTTCTCCAGTTCATCAGCTTCAAGGTTTGGTGGACATATAGTGCTTTGTATTTCCATTTGTAGACAAACATAAGGGTTTTTTTATGTGTCATATATGTGTAACTGCTTTCAAGAATCTCTTGTTGCCCTTTTATACTATGCCTTCATTGTTATATTTTTATCTCAGTTGCCTGGAATATAACCTTGTGTGGAGAATATGTTTTTCATGAAGTTTATGTGGATGATATATTTTCCAAGATCTGCATATCTAAAGAGTATCTTTTGATTACCTTCACACATGAATAACAAAGTGGCTGTGTTTTGAATTCATAGATCATAAACCTTCCTCTCAAAATAAAGCAGCAATTTTCCTTTTGTCCTTTGACATTTTGTGTTACAGCAGATAAATACGAGACATTTTATTTCCTTCCATACTAATCATTTGGCTCTCTTGGAAATTAGTATATTGTTGTATTATTTAAATGTATTTATTATCCCCAAATTTATTAAAGTTTCCCCTTAAAATTAATCATTTGATTTTAATTGAATAAATGATTTAGCATATCTTTATTCTGAAAGTTGACTTTAACTTCTTTATGTGTTTCAATGTTTTTTTAAGGAACACCAATATTTTGTTCTCAATCCTAACTCATCATTTTCTCTTTTAACATTTCATTTCCAACCTTCTCTTTTATTAAATATGGAACTTTTCTATTTTACTATATGTTAAATGTTTTAAATTCTATAACTTATAATAATGTATTATATTTGGTACTTCTTATAATACTTGCAGAGTTCCTTTGTTTTAATTTCTTTCTTTTTAATGTCTAACTTTCTCTATTAGGTTCTTTTTCCCCTTCAGAGTGTATAAATATTATATTCATCACTATTTTACAAAATCTGTACTTTCCTATTTCAAATCACAGAATCAATGTATTTTTTTCTTTTACATTAAGGCATTTCTAAAATTCCTATTACAATAATGCAATTCCTCTTCTCTTCAAAAATTCTTCTATACCACTTTCTGAATATTGATCCTAATTCCTCATATCTCAAATTTAGTATCCCTTTCATTAGGGTCTATATTTATACCTTCTTCCTCAACTGCCTTCTGTTTTCTTCCTCTTTTTTTCTTTTCGTTTTTCATTCACATACATTAATTATTCTCATGAAATTTTTCCTAAAAATGAAAACAAAATGCTACAAGAAAGCAAAATTGATATTGAATTGTTTTAACAATCAGTTTTTGTCTTCTGGTGAAAAAAACGGAAGCTGTCAAGGTGATAGAAAATTATATAAATGGAAATTACCTAACATCAAAAGGTTAGTCACCATTTTTACGCTAAGTAAAATTATTTTTTGTGCATGTGAGAACGCGCTGCTGATAATCCTTCAAATTTAAACTTATGTTGGTGGTAAAAGATGAAACATATATTTAACAGGTGAAAAATAGGATTAACACAGTGATTATTTTAGACTTGGAGCTTTAAATATTGCTTTGAAAATGGTGTTTCCATGACTCAAATTCTTCCTGTTCATTCCTAATTCTTATTAGTACCATCTAAATCCAGGCTGCTATTGTCCCAAGGCTTCTACCAGTACATTTAAAAATATTTCAAGTAATTTTTCAACTATGCTAAAAAAGTCTCTCTACAAAATTTTTTTAGAATCTTGATCTTTTTGTCATCCAGATTTCACTCAGGGGAATAGAGTTGTTATAAATGCAATGGGAATAGAACATTACTATGAGGCACTGTCAACAACCTCTGAAGAAAATCCTCCTTGAGAAGACTTGGGGAAGCAGACATCTATAGATGGAACTGCTTAGTTGAATCTGCAGGATAAGACCTGGACTACTGTCTATCAGCAGTACCCTTAGCGGGTGCTGGGATTGTCTTTATCCCCAAGATAATTAAATGGGGAAGACAAGAGAAGAAACCTTACCAGGTACTTCTTATTTTACAACTTTAGAAAAGTTCTAGGATCATTTAATATACAACTTAGTACTTGTCAGATCTTTTTTGGTTGCCAAGAAGAATCCAACATATACACTGTACCTATATTTGTTATGCCACAAAGTATATTGAAAGTTTTCACTATAAAGTGAAGGTAATTGCTGGGCGCAGAGGCTCTGCCTGTAATCCAACAGCTTGGGAGGCTGAGGCAGGAGAATAGTGAGTTCAAAGCCAGCCTTAGTAAAAGCCAGGTGCTAAGCAACTCAGTGAGAGCATGTCTCTAAACAAAATACAGAATAGAGCTGGGAATGTGGCTTAGTGGCCAAATGCCCCTGAGTTTAATTCTTGGCACTTGCTCCAAAAAAAAAAAAAAAAGGTAATTGTTTCAGGAAATAGATATGCTTTACCTGATTTAAGGATTACACATCATATGCATGTATAGAAACTCACTTGTTACACAGTTAATATGTACAATTTTTATTTATCAGTTAAAAGTAAGTATTGTTTAAATTTGAAAAAAAGTAAATTTTTAAAATTCCTTCTCTGTTTCCTTCAATCTGCATTGGAAAGGCTTTTGAAGTCACAGCTAGAGTCTATTAGAATGCCTTGTATAAAAATAAATTTTGCTATTAAAATTCTTGACATGGATAAATATATAAATAACCATATAATTACATCTAGTCATTTACTTTTTTTTTTTACTAGATAGTTTTGTTAAAAGCGTTGTGGATACTTTAGAGTAGAAATAAGATAGCTAAATAAGCTAAATAGTTTCCTGATATAGGACATGGATTTCTTATCATCAGCAAAATATTAGTAATCAAGTAAAAATAGTGATTAGCCATTTTATATATGTTTTCCTGAATGAAAAAACCTACAGAGAACGTACACACTTTGCTTACTTTTTATGTGAACAACTATAACCAAACATGCTATAAGCAAAAAATAGGAATGTGGTCAATTTTTACAAAGTCGATATTTCCAGGAACTTTCTGTAACAGTTTTGACTGTTGGAGAGTCATGTTTCTGTACAGCAACACAATGATGTCTCTTGGGACTTTAGGTCTGGCAAGAGGATCTGCTTTGGTTTTTCAGCCCTCCAAAAGAAACTATTTCCCATCATTTGAAGAAATATTACAGATTCAATAAATGCAATTTGTTCAAGGTTGTGATTTTTGTTTTTGTTTATGTGTTTATGGGGTGGGGGGCAGTCTTTCAATATTGCCCAGACTGGTTTTCAACTCCTTAGCTCAAGTCATCCTCCAAGCTCAACCTCCCAAGTAGCTGGGATTACAGGCACGTCTCACCAGGCTTAATTTAATGGTTTGACTTATTAAACAATGGCTCCTTTGATTTCCACCTAAAATTTAAGGTATTGTTTGTATATAGGTAATTAAATTTCAAAATGTACTCCAACAGTCAGGTTTTTAAAAAGCAACACACAAAACAAAGTTGAAACTGAGAGACTGAGTGTGGAATACTTGCATGGTCCAATTTATTTTTCCTTGATGATTTGATAAAATCCATAGACTGATAAATGATTATTATTATTGTTTTAAATGAATACAGTTTGTTTTTTATAATCTTTTAAGAAAATTTATACTTGATTTCAACATTTTAAGATTATACCTTTTAAACCAGTAACTTTGCTTGCAGGTATTTAGTCTTAAAAATAAACTCACATATGCAGAGAATGACAATTAAATTGATTATGTATCATGTTATAATTTGTAATGAAAGCAAAGTACATCTTCCAAAATATCAGAAGCAAATAATGTCATTTTTGAGGAATCTGGCAAACAGGTTCATAATTCTCACATATTCAATGTGTGTTTAGGAAAAAATAATGAGAAAGACTTTGGTTATTGATATGGAAGGATCTCCCATTAATATTAAGTTAAAAAGCAAGACACAGAACACTGCAAATGACACTGTTTTTTAAGGAGATAAAAATATGTATAAAAGTACTTCATTTCCTTGTGTCATAAAATGGCTCTGGAGGTTTAAATACTTACTCCCCCCCCCCCACATCCTTTGGTGGAGAGATGCTAGGAATAAACCCAGGGAAACTCTACCACTGAACCACTTTCCAGCCTTTCTGTTTTTACTTTGAGACAGGGTCTTGCTCAGTTGTCCAGGCTTGTCTAGAACTTGAGATCCTCCTGCCTCAGCCTACCTGGTCACTGGAATTACTAAGATGAACTACCACATCATGCCAGAATTACTTCCCTTCATCATCATCATCATCATCATCATCATCATCATCATCATCATCAACATAATTTGGAAGCCCAAGTATAGAAGGAAATTTGGTGATTTAGGAAGAGTACTAAGCAGGAAATGATTAACTGCCTACCTATTTCAGAGTTGACTTTGAGACAGGTAAAAAAATTGCACTAACTTATTAGTAAACAAAAATTATAATATATATGGGATTCATACTATGCTGTGATTCACTTTAGCTTATATATATGTATATTATTATTAAAATTATGTATTAAAATATCAAATTATGGCTAGAATTATATATTAGGATATCAGGTTTATCAATGCAGATAATATTTGCACCTTAATCAACTTTAAGAGGTATTGCCCAGTGGCCTTCCAGAAAGTTGGTCTGACCTTACATGTTGGCCCTCCTCAAAACTGATTTTTTAAAAATTTATTGTTAATTTGTAATATATGACAACAGAATGCATTACAATTCATATTAGACTTTTAGAGCATAATTTTTCATATCTCTGGTTGTATACAAAATAGAGTCACACCATTCATGTCTTCATACATGTACTTAGGGTAATGATATCCATCTCTTTTCACTCTCTTTCCTACCCCCATTGCCCCTCCTCTCTCCTCCCTCCCCTTTGCCCTACTAGAGATCATCTAAGCCTCCCATGCCCCCGCCCTACTTAACCACATTATGAATAAGCATCCTTAAATCTGAGAAAACATTTGACATTTGTTTTTTTTGGGGGGGGATTGGATAACTTCATGTAGCATTATATTATCCAACTCCATCCATTTACCTGTAAATGTCATGATTTTATTCTCTTTTAATGCTGAATAATATTTCATTGTGTATTATATATACCACATTTTCTTTATCCATTCATCTACTGAAGGGCATCTATGTTGGTTCCACAGTTTAGCTTTTGTGAATTGTGCTGCTGTAAATATTAATGTGGCTGTGTCCCTGTAGTATACTCTTTTTAAATCCCTGGGTATAGACCAAGGAGTGGTATAGCTGGGTCAAATGGTGGTTCCATTCCCAGTTTTCCAAGGATTCTCCATACTGCTTTCCAAAGTGGTTGCACCAATTTTCAGTCCCACCAGCAATGTATGAGTGTGCCTTTCCCCCCACATCTTTGCCAACACTTATTGTTTTTGTATTCTTAATATCTGCCATTATGACTGGAGTGAGATGAAATCTTAGAGTAGTTTTGATTTGCATTTCTCTAATTGCTAGAGATGTTGAACATTTTTTTTTTATATTTGTTGATTGATTGTATATCATCTTCTGAGAAGTGTCTGTTCAGTTCCTTGGCCCTTTTATTGATTGGGTTATTTGATTTTCTACAGTCATCTTATATTAGACAAAGGTGCCAAATAAATACATTGGAGAAAATATAGCTTCTTCAACAAATGATGCTGGGAAAATTGGAAATTCATATGAAAAAAAATGAAATTAAACCCCTATCTCTCACCATGCATGCATAAAACTTAACTTAAAGTGGATCAAGAACTTAGGAATTAAATCTAAGACACTGAGCCCATTAGAAAAAAAAATGTATGCCCAAATATTTATCAGGTCGAATTAGGCCCCGACTTCCTTAACAAGACTCCTACAGTGCAAGAATAAAATCAATAACTAATAAATGGGAAGTATTAAAACTCAAAATCTTCTTCCCAGCAAAAGAAACAATCCAGTGAGGTGAATAGAGAACCTACGTTTCAAAGATAAATTTTTACCACACATCAGATAAATTTTTACGCACATCAGATAGAGCACTAATCTCTAGATATTTAAAAATCTCAACACTGATTTTTAACAATTGTTTTGCAAATACTCACTGAAAACTATCTTAACATTACTTATTAGTAACTTTAATTATAATTCCATATTCATTATTTGTTTTTATATTTTTTATTGTTTTATCTATATGTTTCTTTCTAAATTTCAATTTGGGCACTTTTTATCATTTTATATCTCAATTTAAAGAACTTCCCATCTATCAAGTAAGGCAGATACTATCAATTATCTGCCCAATTGCCTTTTCTCTCAATAACTGAACCAAGTATTTTGTCATTATTTTTTCCCCTAGACGAACATCTCCACCTGGCCTTTCACTTTTTGGTAAACTAGGTTCTTTCCACCAGCCCTTGAATCTGAATCTCAATTTGTTACTGCTAATCAGTGTGTAAAACATGGTTTATAAAAATGCCATGTGTTGATATTTAAGTCAGAATGAATGCTTCTTGGAAAAACTCTGCCCTTACTTCTAGGAGTGATCAAGAGGAATAGACAGTTTCCTTTTAGGTTGCACAGGTTTGTGTTTCTGAAAACTCTGAATTTAAAAAAAATCATTCATTTACCAGTCTGAAAATTAAATTGCTTTATTACCAGACATGGTGATGCACACCTGTACTCTCAGTTACTGGGAAGCAGGAGGATTGCAAGCTCAGGCACAATCTGGGCAGCCTGGAAAACTTAAACTGGTTTCTAAATAAAAATTAAATAATGGGGTTGGGTGGGATGCTGGAGCAGGAGGATCACATGTTCAAGACCCTTTTAAGCCAATTAGTGAGACTCAAAATAAAATTGAAAATGGGGCTGGGGAAGTAGTTCTGTGATATAGCACCTCTGAGTTCAATCCCTAGTACCACAAAAAAATAATTTGAAATAAAGAAATTGGCTTACTGATGAAGGCAAGAAAGGAAGGTGAATGATTGTGGCTTTATACTTTATAAGACAAATACGTGAGTAATATACTCCCATAAATTTCACTGCAGTTATACCCAAATCATTGCAAATGGTAGTGTTGGTCATTGTTCACCACTTTTATTAACATCATTCCTATATATTGGGGAGAGTAAGCGTATGTCTATAGGAGGTTGTGCATATGTTCTCTATGTTGCATTCATTAAGGTTACTGTGGTAGAGGTTTGAAGCAGCATGTTCACTCATTTTGCAGATATCACAATTTTGAAAATTTTATCAATGTGTATTTTTATACTATGGGAGAGTTTGGGAAATTGTTCTTGAAATCAATATTTATTGAGTATTTATTGATTTAGGCCAAGAGTTATAATATGTTGTGTCTCATTTCAAAACAACCTTAGGAATTTATTGTTTTATGATCATTTTACAGATGGGTAAAAAGTTTTTTCAGTTTTAGATGCCAAAGGTCATGCTGCCCAGGAGTGTTGGAGCTGGAATGAATATAGGCAGTTGGCACAGACGTCAGTGTGTGATCATTCACTTCATATCCATTATTTCCAATTCCATTCTCTGATATGCATAGTTACATCTCTCATTATATGTTTATTTTATTGTTTTCATAAAAATTGATCCAAAGTGTTCAAACTAGATATAAAGAGATCATTTGGGGTTAAAGATTTTTAAATGTTAGCTTCCTAATGGTTGTTATCACTCTCTCCCTTTTGTCCAGAAGTGAAATGTTAAATACTAAAAGTTTTTCACTTCCACTCCTGGCAGTCTCTTTAAAACTTTATCTGTGGGAGTACAGTACTTATAGTTCAGACTATTACTATGTTTTCCTTGTCATATGTCTCTTATCTCTTCAGTTAAAACAGGTTTAGCACAGATATGGCATATAATTCATCGGCCTATCCATTTAAGTTTAACTACATAAAGATGCAATATTATCCACTTGTCTGCAGATGCCAGTATTTTAGTTAAGAAGTTCAAATCTATTCAAATTCTTTCTCTTCCAAAAGTAATGCATTATCTCTTCTAAAAGTTTATATGATTAGAATTAGAGGCATAGGATTTATAGATATATACTAACAGATTTGCATTGTCAATGATTTTACCTATTACTCAATGCAAAATTCTTTATAGATCCAAATCAAATTTTGCTCAGGAAATTTTTTTTTTGTTTCTCAACCATTATCATTTCTTCATGCTCTTTTATCTGTTTTCCTACCTATGAATGATTGGAATAAATATGTGTGTATATATATATGTGTATATATATATATATATATATATATATATATGCCCATATATTGATATTCCTCTCTATCCTCCATGTTATTCATTTTTGCATTTCTGATTTCTCATTCTTCTTACATTTGCTCTCTTTTGCAGATATTTCTTCCACTTGATGCCCAAGTCAGTATGTCATTTTACTCCTTTTTAATACATCTTTTGGACTTTTAAATTATAATACTATGTTCTATTGTTTTATTAGAAAATTATGTCTAAGAAACTGTAATGGAATATCCTTCACGGCTACCATTGTGTTTTATGATCATTGTTTATATTGTCCTTTTTCTCTGCCAACAGTATTTTTAACAGTAGTCTGCTTATTTGGGGTCTTTTTCTCTAATTCTCTGGCTTGTTTTCAGGAACAGCTTCGTAGTACACAAAGCAGTGTTATGGTTTGGATATGAGATATCCTCCAAAAGCTTCTTGTGCTAATGCAGAAGTGTTCAGAGGTAAACTGTTTGGATTGTAAGAACTGCTACCTAGTCAACCCATCCTAGTTTGAATGGATTGATATGGTGGTAACTATAGACAAGTGGGCACAATTGGAGAGGTGGGTCATTAGAGGCATTCCCTAGACAGGTTACTCTTGCCTGCAGCCCTTCCAGCCCTCCCTGTCTCGGATTCCTGGCCTGCCATGAGGGGAGCAGCTTTCTTCTATCACATCCTTCCCTCATGATGTTCTGCCTCACTTTGGGACTCGGGGATTGGAATCAGCTATCTATGAACTGCGACCTCTGAAACCATCAGCCCCAAGTAAAATTTCTTTCCACCAAGTTATTTTTGTAGCACATTTTCTTTACGGTGACCCAAAGCTGACTAACTCAAGCAGAATAAACTTCACAATTGTCTGCCTCTGTGGCAAGTGAGGGGCCAGGGACCTTTCTCTTCTCTGTTCTGCTCTGGTACAAAAGCTAATCTCCTTCACAGACCTGTGAAGAATGGGAGACTTCTTGGCTTTGTAACCCTTCTATTTGGTGGTCCTCACATCTCCTTATGAGCTATTTTCTCTTACTATAGAGTCTACCAGAACTATAACCTGCCTCACAATATACATTGGTTATGATGTAGTTTGTAAGATCTATATCTTTTTAGTTTCCATCTTTTTAGAAACTTTATGTAAATTATTAAAAAATGTGACTAATTTGTACAGGCGATTACATTTACTTACTATTCAGATTTTACGTCTTTATCAAAGAAGAGGCTGTTTAAAATGGTATACCAAAGTCTCAAATAAGCACATGAAAAGATGCTCAGAAATGATGAGAGACAACTGCACAACTACTAAAATGGCTAAAACCCAAAGCACTGACAATACCAAATGCTGACAACAGAAACTCTCCCTTTGCTGGTGAGAATTGAAAATTCTGTGTCCATTTTGCAAAGAAGATTTACAAATCTAAAATCAGTCTTACCATATGATCCAACAATTGTGCACCTCAGTAATTGCAGAAATGTATTGAATGTTTGGTTTCATACAAAAACCTGCACATCAATTTTTAGAGCAATTTTATTCATAATTGATTGAGTGTGAAAGTATCAAGATGTCTTTAAATTGATGGATTGATAAACAGGGTGCATCCTTACACAGACTATTTGTCAACTTTTAAAAAGAAATCAACTACCAAACTACAAGAAGATATAGAGGAAATCATACACCTAATTGTAAAATGCCTGTCTGGAAAGTCTTTATATTATACAACTATAATGATATGACACTCTACCAAAAAAAAAAATGGAAAAAAAATAAAGATACAGTAAAAGCATGAGTAGTTGCTAGGGATTGAGGAGAGGGTGATGAAACTCTTCTGCATTATATTGCAATGATTGCTAGATGACATTATACACTTGTCAAAACCTATAATACCATATAACACAAAGACTGAACTCTGTTGTAAACTATGAACTTTATTAATAATAATGTATCAATATTAATTTATCAATGGTACAGAGGTAGCAAACCAAAGCAAAGTATTAATTATAGTGGAAACCCTAGAGGAGGAAGGGAGAGTAGAGAAAGATAGATGTGAAATCCTTATTTTCTGCCCAATTTTCTGTAAACCAAAAGCATTCTAGGAAAGAACTAAACAAATAACTAAAAAAGAAAAAAAGAAAGGAGAAAGCTCTGATAATTGAAATAATGACACTATCCACCCCATCCCTGTAAACAAATGTCTATTCCCTAATCTTTGAAACCTGTGAATATGTTATTTTATATGGCAAAAGAGACTCTGCAGATACAATGTAGGATCTTGAAGTGGTCAGTACTTGGGTTAGCCAGTTACTCCTTATCTACTCAAACTTAACCACTCAGACTTAAAAACTAGAGAAATCCCTTGCCTGAGTCAAAAAGATGCCCCTGAATAAGAGCCAAGAGAGATTCTAGGTACTAGGGAAACTCAATCTACCTTTGTCCTCTTTCAAGGGAAGGGAGCCATGAGCTGAGGAACATGGGCAGTCTATGGACAGTGGGAATGGAGGGCCACAGATAACATCAAGTGACTGAATTCTGCCAACAGCCAGAATAAGAGAGGAAGCATATTTTCCAGATCATTTCAAAAGCCAACACTAGATTGCTCACACCTCATGTATTTTAAGGATACATATATATATTTTTTTCACACATATACATACATACTTTGCTTGAGAGAAAATATATTAATGCATTTCAATGCATTTGGTGGGTACTTCAGAGAAGAAAGATATGAAATGGAGAACTGGAGGATGAAGCAAAAAGCATAACATTATTGCATTGATACAAAACCAGAAATACAAAACAATACCTTTGCATGGGCTGACTCTCAAATTCGTTATATATAACTAAACATTTCACGATTTAAAACAATAAAAGTGTTGGATATGTTTTCTTAAATATAGGATGATCTTGAATGTTAGTATTAAAAATCTCAAAATGTACTACTAAGTTAAATTATGGATTTTCATATATGAAGATTTTAAGAACCAAAATATATTTTGTATAACATATTTGTGTTCCTATAAAATACATATGGTGATTAGTTTATCAATTAGATTGCTATTAGATTTCTCCATATGCCTTACTCTGGAATTAAGAATATCAACATGTAAAAAAAAAAAAAGAATATCAACATATTAGAATAATGCTAAGAATTCAATATTTTTGCCCCTGCCCACAATTCATATGCTGAACATCAATGTGATAGTATTTGGGTGTCTAATTTTTGAAAGATGATTAGATTGCAAGGACAAATGCCTCATGACTGTGATTAGTGCCTTTATAAAAGAGACTTCAAAAGACTGCATCATCTCTTTCACAATGTGAAAAAACAGCTAGAAGGTTCCCTACACATACCAGGAGGAATGCCCTCACCAGTCATTGAAACCACCTTACTAAACCCTCATCTTAGACTTCGTCACCTTAGTACTGTGAGATACCAATTTCTTTTGAGTCTAAATCACTAGGTGTACGATATTTTAATAGTCAGAATGAATTAAGTGAAATAGAGTAGAGTACATGTAGTTAACTCTTAAGTGACATAGTCAGTTCTGTTGTTAAATGAAATGTAAACTTAGTCAAATCCTTGAATATTTGTTAGCCTATTTTTAGGTACCATCTGTCCTTACGTGTGTGTGTGTGTGTGTGTGTGTAGCTAGTATAAACTTCTTAGCACTTAGCATAATTCTTCGTATCAGAACATGTGTTAGCTGTGCTATTACTGAAAAGGAAAACAGTCACTTTATATTTTTCCTCTCATTCTTCTATTAAACTAATTAATAAAAATCCCCCCTATGGTGATTAATTTCCAAATGATCAAAGACATATTTCATACTCATACTTAATGGCATAATAATTTAAGGGGTATGGTTCTTTGTCAAGTTACCTATTAGGCCACCTTTTATCAGGATAAATGGGCAGTGTATATGGAAAGGTCTATTGTTCAGCACTCCCAATCCCGTGTAAACTCTAACATGCACTATTATCACATCAAAAACTATCTCATGAATTTAATCACAAATTTTTGTCTTTTGACAATTTTCTCATAAAAATGTCAATGTCATAAGGACAAAGATATTTTTACTTTTATACATTAAATAACAAATGCATGTAAAATGCATATCACACATTAGGAAAATAATATATGTAGAATTAACAAGTTATTTCATGAGTTTGTAGAAGCCAAAAATTGAATTTGAGTATATATTTGTCAGAGTTTGATAGCAAATCTAGGACCTAGGCTTTGTCCCTGAGTAACATCTTTAGCAATAGTTAAATCATTTTATATTAACTTATTCACAATATTAATATCACTATTGAAACCAATGTTGAATTAGAGCCATTGACAGTTGTCGCATGCATTAAATGCAGAAACTTTGATAGAAGTTGCATTCTATGTAGGCTTGAGTTTACAAACTGTTAGAGCCTGTAAACAAGTCAGGATGGCGCCTGGCATTTTGCCAGAGGAAGTGGTTTGTGAAGTAATGCCAGCGAGCCATTAAGTGTGGAGATTCCTTATTGGTTGACTGCTGTATCGAGTTTATGTTAATTAAGATAAGCTGTGTGGAATGTATATATACCCCTCCTGTCCTACAATAAACGGCTCCCACTCCTGCTGTATCAATGTACACAAGTTGTTCGTCACCCCCCGGTTATTTTTCTGCAGCCGGACTGCGGCAATGAACTATAAAGCATTATGGAAAAAAACACCATATTATCAGATGGCAATGAAAATTGAACTGTAGAATGTTTCCCCAACTCTCATTTCATCCTTTAAATTGAATTTTAAAAATTATTATTTAGTCACTTGCATTGAGTAACATAAAAATAATTCCATTTTTGTCTAGTTATATTGTACAAGTCACATTGTAAAATAATTATTCATGTAATTTTGTTTAATTCTAAAAACAACCTTATGTGTCATAATCCTCTGCATCTATCACCTGTCTACTTATCTTTTCAGGTTTTTTCTTGCGTTGTTTTTTCTAATGCCCCCTTGTTGCTTGTTTATGTTGCCTTTTTATTTCTCATGAAACAAATTATTGTTTGTTTTTTTTTTCTGAGAAAGAAATTCTGAATGTGATGATTTGGTAGTGACATTTTAACTGTGACAGATGAGATACTTTCCCTCTGCTAAATGTTATTTTGTGCCCTAATGAAGTGCTGCCTATAATTATGGGAAATGTTCTGTAAATGCACTGCACAGCACAGCCACTGGCTACACAGGACTATTGACCCTTGAATTATGGCCAATGAACCTGATGACATAAATTTTAAATTAGCTTAACTTTGATTATTATAAATGTAAATTTAAGCAACCGTAACTAGCTACAGGCTACCATACTCAGTAATGATTTTCCAATGTATACTTGTCTTCTTTTCTTTGATAGTGAATAAGACTTTATTCTATTTTTTATTTCCTTCTTCTTTCTTTATTTTCAAAGAAGGATCAAGGACTATTTTTTTTTCCAAAACTTGGACTTACAAATGTCTTACTAATATTGTGAATACATCTGCAAATATGGAGCCTAAAAAGAGAATTTTTAAAAGCAATTGCTTTAAAGTCTTAAGATGATTTATATTTTATGAATTAATGCAAAATAATAAAATAATGGTTTTTTAGGATTAAATAATAGATATTACCAAAGTGGATTTTTAAAAGTCCACTATAAACCTTTTTTTTGAAATTCCTTGTAGGTTTTGTTGAAATTGTGTATGCCATTAAAAGTGTAGTGCTGTAAATGGCAAGAAGAAACATTAACACATGCAGACAGAAAATATAACTGGTTTCCAAAGCATGGAGAACTTGGTTTGGATCCAACTCTTTTGAGCTAAGAATATAACTCTCAATGATAGATATTTTTTAAGATATGCAAACTAATCTTAGCATACACCTACCTCATCAAAAATTAAAAAGTCTCAAATATATATTACATCATAAAGCTTTCCTCACTTTATTTACTCTTCATTCCAAGGCATTCTCCATTTTCTGAATGAGTAATAGACAAAATAAGTAGTCTGAAATACTGTTGCTAATAAGCTGTAGGGGTTGAATTAAAACTTGGTCTGACTCCAGAATCATGTACAGCCTTTGGGCGCTGCTAGCCCGGCTAAAATGGTGATGCCAAATAAAAGATTGGACACCAGAGACTCTGAGAGGTGCATCTCCATGCTGAAATAGCATGGAGACTGCTATTTACAAATTGGTTTTCTGTATTTTGAGAGCCTCATTCAGTGCATACATCTCTCTTAATGGAAATCTAATACTACTCTGTGGTAGGAAAAATATCTTTCCTCATTTCCTTTTGCTAGAAGTATGAACTGCTTTGTCTCTAAGAGCAACTTGATAATGGGAGTCTTAAAGATATGGAGACTGTTGTCTGCCTCTGCCTTTAAGAATTTGTTCTCAAGTAATAATAAGCATAGGTGGGAAATGTCTGCTTTAGTGGTGTCCAGGAAACAATGCTTATTAGCAGAGACTAAGTCAATGCTATTAGCAGAGACTTACAGATTGTAAGTGCCCAGAAATGTAAGAGCAATTGAAGTAATTATCTTTTTTCAAGTATCAATAAAGTAGAATATTATATCACCAGAGTAATAATATTGGAAATATATATTATTTTGCCATTGAATATGTTTATGTTTAGTGTAAATATATGATAAATCAATAACTAGATGACAGTTATTTAAAAGGGAATCTATGTATTTGTTTATATATGTACTTATATATGTTACCAGAATATTATTCACTTTTTAAAGTCAGTTTTAAACATCTTCTCACTATATATATATATATATATATATATATATATATATATATATAATCTGACATATATGTTGCATCAAAAATCCTTTGTAGATTGAAAAAACATTTTTAATTTTCTAATTCATTTTTTCTATCTTGTTTTTATTAATGAATTTTATTTTTAAAAAATATATAAAATTAAAGACAACTTTTTCATTTTCAAATAAAGTATTCATTTACCCTTTCAGAAAGCTTTACCAGGATACCTCCTGATTCTTTGAATTGAAGGAAGATATTTATTTTATTCTGAGTGAAAGAAAATTCAAAAACAGTAAGTAAATGCATAAGTAAATACCTAAGTAGAACAATAAACAAAATTTGTTTAGACAAGATTCTCAAACTAAAATCTTCACTGAGATCTTGTTGGTTCTTTAAGTGAGTTTTAAGAAAAGCTTGGTTTGAGTTTGAATGCATCTATTACTTCACTAGGGACCATGATGAGTACTATCAAGGAAAGCAAGCAGTTGGTATTCCACTAGCTATTGGCAGGTTAAAATTAGGGGCTATTGCAACCAGATTTTCAATTGTTCAAAAGAGCTTATGTTTTTTTTTTTTTTTTCACATTTGTATGAAGTCTTCCAATTTTTAATTATTAGTTAAGTTTCAACTTTTGAAAACACTCTAAAACCAAACTAAAAATGTTTATAGAAAATACTTGTTCCTCAGACTTACAGTGGGCTTCCTTTCATTAAAAAAAAAATCAAAATAAAAAATGTAAGCAACAAAGTGGCAGTAAATAAGAAAATGGCTGTTGTGGCCATTGAGAAGGATATGACATTGGATTAGCTGTACATTGGTTCTGCTTTATTTTATGCTCCTTATACTTTTATTGATAAGAAGAAGTATTTGCTTCTAAAATAATTTTGTATTGGTGTTAATTTATAGATGCTCAATATATTAAATGTAATTCACTATACATAATTTATGTGTAGAAGAAATAAGTAAATGAAATAATAGAAATAAATAATATTTATAACTAAGGTAAAATGGTATAAAATTATGCATTATAATATTTCACTATGAATATTTTATTAATTTTTTGTGGATGTGGTAGAAGAATAGCAAGAATAATTTGCTGAAAAAATATCACTCCTAAAGGGATGAAAAATGCATCGACATCATATCCAAGTAATTTCCAAAACTAAAAATAATCAGAGATCTGTATAAGACTGTTGAAATGTTTTCAATGTAATTAATGGATAACTGGGTATTCAATAATGCAGAATAATATAAATTAAAAAAAAAAGAATTTAAGGGAGGTCTGGGGTTGTGTATCAGAGGAGAGTGCTCATCTAGCATGTGTGAGCCACTGGGTTTGATCCTCAGCATCACATAAAAATAAAGTTTTGTGTGAACCTACAACTAAAATACAAATGTTTTAAAAAAAAATTTAGGGAAATTACCTTGATTTTTTTGCAAAATATGTACTAATCTAAATTAGTTTCTTCACTTTGATGTTTGTCTTTCTGCTTTAGTAAATGGATTTTTTTTTTGCTTTATTCAAAAATTGAGAAGCAAAATTACTATGGAGGATGGAGAAAAGGAAGTCCTGAACAGATTTTTTTTTTCCTAGCACAGATTTTAGAAGGCTGCAAGTGGAGTTCTTTCCTCCATCACGCAGTGCCAGATGCTGCCTTGTCTGTGATGCCACAGGCTGTGGTGGATCCCTGCGGCATTATAAACAAAATCAAAACCTGGCACTGTTATCACAGTTACAGAAACACCTATGCTAAATAGCTGCATGTTGTGAAACTGGGAAAACTCTTTATGCAGAACCTTCACTGTGTTCAATTTATTTTAAACTTTTGATTAAATTGCCCATTTAAGAATAAGCCATAACAGCATAATAAGAGGAACTAGCCTCAAAGCACAAGAGTACATCATGATCACATCCCACACATGATCTATTTATTTCATTCTCTTGATAAAAGGAACATGATTGCATTCTGCTTTTGAATTTATATGCAAACATACACATATGTACGCACATATAATTAAAACATACATGTATATTTTTATATTCAAATGAAATATAAACTTTTGATTCATGCTCAAAATCATATAGATTTCCCTAGAAGGATATATATCAAATAATAATTATTTTCCCATCCTTTTTCATATTCTATATTCTTTCTTTAAGTATTTTGCCTGAATAAGTATGCAAATATGTTCCCTGTATCAGAACTTGTTATGTTTTTTTATCAATGCACTCAATAATATGAGTTTATATTTTCTTTTCCAAGTTATTAATAAAAGTTTGATCTCAGATAATTATTATATAATGAGTTTTGGGAAGATAGTGTATATATAAAGTATTCAGATAATTATACAGGATCAAAAAAGAATATTTAATAATAGGCAGGCATGACTCCATCTCCAGTTTAAGGAACAGATGTCTGAAACCAGAGGATATTTCCAATTTAACTCGACTTGCCTGTCTTTTTCATTTTTCTCCCTGGGGCCACTGACATTGCTAATAAGTTTTTTCTGGTCTTCTTTTGTGATTAAGATTCAGAAAGGTGTGTAAGTCTAACCTTGGTTTTCTCTCCTTAGTTTTATGAAGGGAACATGGTTATTTGTTGTTGTTATTGTTGTTGACATTTACATGATGTCATTTGTTACAGGATGTAGGGAAGTCATAATGAAATGTAAAAGATGAAGTATGAAACAAAAATTTGAGACTGCCTGGTTCCATTTATCTGTGGATTTTTGTGGTGGCAAATGATTACTGCTATATTTTCAAAGATGCAAATTGCTCACTAGGGTCATTATGACCTTTAAGGAACATAATTCTGAAATATTTCTTAACATCATTTACTTCTCTCTGTTACTGTTCTTCCTTGTAGTGAATATTGATGATGGTCCACTAAGATTTTCATTACCAGACTGGTACCCTCACCAAGAGATACTGCAGCTGTTGCCTACATCTTTTACCCAGGATTGCCCAGAGCTAACAAAAGGGCTTCTTGGGAGATTATCCCCTTCCCTCATTCTCAAGGCCAATGACTCCTAGTCAATGACTCAGCTCAAGGTGAATCTGGAGTCCCAGCACATACTCCAGAACTACATATGGGAATGGAAGAGGCTAGCCTTGACCTAGCACAAGTCTTAGAGTAGCCTCTTTCCCTTCCCTACTTATGTATCCTCCACTGTCCTCCTGGATTTTCCTGAGAGCAGGCCCTGAAAATCACTTGTGTAAAATTCCCTAACTCAGGCTCTGCTTTGGGGGAACAAGATTTTCAACACAACTGCTCAATTGCCAACTGCTTATTAACAAATTACAGCTTGTTAAAATAAGTTGATGAGGTAAATCAGGAAATGATTATTAACAAACAATTGAAAACTACATATATTTTGAACATTATTATTCTTGCTAGAGTAAATAAATGTCTTGATCTTCATTTGAGATAGAACACATAACTAAAATAATTTTTTTGATGTTTTGAAACTCAGGCAATTAATCTTGATTTTCCTGGTAACCAGGATCATAAAAACCATTAGTATTTATAAAAATGTAAGGTTTAGCTGTTATTTTAAAATAATATATTAAGACACTATGATATCTGTGTGATATGATGTATGCTAAATATCAGCTATATCATTGTATCACATAAGGTTTCTGAAATGATTGAGTTTATACCCTCATATTCATAGAATATGAGCAATGAATAGTATTATCTAGAATCTAAATGTAGGTAAGAAAGGGCATCTAGGTAAAAACCAAGAGATTTGGGAAAGAAAATAACAATCACCTTCTTCCATTCTCCCTCATATTTCTATTTGGGTTACAGGTTAAATTTTAATTCTTATTTGAATAATTCTTTCTTTTTGTTTTTCTTGACTTTTTTGTTGTCTTCCAAACATCAGCATCTAGCCTTATTATAGAGTTCGATTCTGTCCTCAGACTCTGTTTCTTTGTTTTTCATAATGTGTGACTCTTTAGTCCCTGAAAGTTAACCCATGTGATTTAAAGATCCTGCATTAAAGGCAAAGTCTGCTTCCAGAGCCTGAAGTGTTGCTTCGGACAGGAATCATGGTAGAATTCTGAAAGGATCTACCTGTAAGAGGATATCTGCAGCCTTTGGAAAACTGAGGGTGGGTTTCATGGAAACAAGAAGTTTACATTAACCTGGTAAGAGCTGTCCCTTGAAAACTAAGAATTGCACACAAGCCTTCATAGAGAAGTATTAATTCTTTTTTTCTGATATTTTTTTCCTACATTGCTGTACAAATATATACACTTAAATCATATTTAAAAATTGGTCTGGAATTTTGTAGTGTGATGGAAAGAATAAGTGTTTTTTAGAAATATGCAATATAGGTAGTTCAGACAAATTTTCAATTTGTCAAACCTTTGCTCTGGTGACCGTCAGGGAAGAGTGAAAGAGGTGTGCTTTTTAATTGGTCTTTCCTAATGGAGTGATACTTGAAGGCTCATAGTTTTTATATGGTACATGCAATTTTAACTACTGCTGTATTGTTTTATGTATTCAAATTGAATACTTTACATGTTTCACTTCAATCCTTAAACTGATCTAACCATGAAGGGCACAATATTGTATACTGGAGATTGACTAAGAGGTGTGTATAATGATTGAAAAGAGATGTAGCAAATGCAATACTACAGACAGTAAGGTCAAAGTCAAGAATTAACAGAGGCTTCTGAGGAAAGTGAAGGACAAAGCAGAGCAGCTAGTTTGGTGTAATTCAGAGCATGAAGAGCATATTGTGTGGCGTGAGTTGAATTTTTAATAAAGGATAAAGAACATTATTTAACTATATTTGTATCTTCTCTGCAAAATAATTATTGTAAAATTAAAAGTTATTGAGTAAATATAGTTAAGGGGGAAATTGAAAAGATTGAAAAGTTATGGAGTTAGTGAGGATTCTTGCCTCTAAATGAACTTGAACCTCTTATGTTGGGTAAATTTCATTTAAAGACCCTAAAATGATTACAGATTAAATCACAGAACAACTTCATAAGTCTCTAGAATTCAGAGAAGGTAAGAGTGTGAATAGGGCCTTGTGTTCACAGTGGGGTAGTTGCTTCATTTTGTGTTGACTTGGAATGGGTAATTATTTTGTTATTTAAAAAATGTACTTGCAATATTGTTCATTCAAAGTTAGCAGGTCAAGTTTTTAAAAAGTACATCTGGGTTGAAAAACAGAGATTATAGAAAAAACTAAATGACTGACAATATTAGTCTTTGATATTCTAAAAAGACTAAAAAAATGAAATGATTAAAAAACTTGTAAGAAAATTATAATTTTTAGGGATCCTTTCAAAAGACTCCATAAGTAATATATTGTTAATAAATATTAAAAATGGCATTATTGTTCTTCTATTTTAGCAATGAATTTGGGGAAATTTCTCAAAATAATATTAAAAATGGGCTGTTGGCCAAATTTTTTAGCACTTTATGCAAGTTGAATTAATGTATAGATGAATGTTCCTAAGAATAAGGCTCAGGTTATGACCCTATAATTTATTTAGGATTTTAATCAGTGATACTTTGGAAGACAGATATATTATCAGACTATTATCTCATTAAATATTCTAGTGTTTTTATTTTCATTATTTTTTAGGCATTTCTCTAGGTGTCAAGGTGACTGTAGCAAATACTTATATTTTAGAATGGAAAGAACAGACATCAGACAAAGAAGTCAAAATATAATGATGCCAGATAAAGGAGTCCTGTGAAGTTGTATACTGGGAAGGAGGTGACGTTGATTATTAGGTAATTACAGTTAGAATGAAGTATGAAGTTCTGATGTGCTCTCTATGACAATAGATAAAGGGTGAAAATAGATGACAATAATGTACTACCCATTTCTAAAAAGTCAGTAGAAAGAATTTTGAAAGTTTCTACCATAAAGAAAAGATAAAAGTTTAATTACATAGCTATATTTGCCCTAACTTTAATATAATAAACTATATACCTCTATTGAAAGATAATTTTACCCATTAATATGTACAATTTTTATATTTTTATATACAAGTGAAAAAATAAATTTAATATAAGGAGAATGCAGAAATGTTTTGAATCAGAATATATTTTTTTTAAACTGGATGAAAATTTCATTGACAACTGTATTATATATCCATAAATAAATAAATAGTGGGTGACTTAGACCAAAAATATTTTATTCTTTCATAAACATTTATGAAGATTAGCAGTCCATAGTAAGGCATTAGCTGGGCCATGCTCCCACTGTGTTTGGGGACTGCCCCCAATCCCTAGGTTACCCACCTATGGCCTGTCAAATCTCTCACAAATACCAAGCCTGACCATCAGTAGAGAGAAAAAATAAACTTAAATAGTTAGATAGACTTAAATAGTTCCTTAATTTTCTTATTCAGCTTTTGTCAGTGAAACAATTAACTGAGAAAAACAACTTAAAATAGAAAAATTTTGTCTTGGCTCATATTTTCAAAAGTTTCAGTTCATGGTTGGTTGGCTCTAAGAGAGAAACATCATGGTGGAAAGATGTGGTGAAGTCATGCTGCCTAGTTCACTACAGTCAGGAAGTAAGGGGAAAAACAGGAAGGGGCTGGGAAAAAATGTAGTCCCAATGCAAGGCCCCAAGGATATAAGTTGTACAACCATATCACACCTCCCACAACTTCAACACCTCTCAGTAATCCATTCATTTATCAATGGACTAATAACACTGATACAGTGAGAGCCCCTCAAGATCAAATCATTTCCCAATGTCTCCACCTCTGAACATTGTTGAATTGGAAGCAAATAATTCAATATATATGAGTATTTGGGAAACACTTCATATCCAAAGCATAACAATAAGTTTCTTACAAATATTTCTTTTAAGAACTAATATGGTGCTCTATAACCCTGTATGTGAATTCACAACAGCAATACCCAATGAGATTGTATTCCACTGCAACTGAAAATAATATGCTAATCAGGTGACAGGACTACAAAAATTAGTATGCAAATTTCTTTTGAATTGTGAATGTGTTGAGAATTAAGGGGAATTCTCATGTATAGACTCGTAGTAAACATATATTCTGTTCAAGGAGAAGAAGATAAAGGTGAAAATTTCAGAGAAAACATAAAAACTACACTACTGAAAGATATTATAACTAAATCTAAAAAAAAATTATTGGATAAATTGAGAGGCAGAAAGAAAATTTCTGACTTTAAAATTGTACAAAGAAGAATTTATGTGGAATGAGGCATAGGAATACAAAAGTATAATACAGAGGACAAAGGAAATGACAAGGGGTACTCAGTGAGAAGGTATATTATCCAGGTTATTGGAGTGTCTCTTCAAGTAAAGAGGGCATTAGGCAATATAACTGGAAACTTACTGAAACTAATGTGGTAAATTTTAAATTGAAAAAAATACAAAACTGATAAGCTAGATCAATACAATAAATTCACACTTTACCATGTCAGGTTAAAACTTCTGAAAACCAAATAAAAGGAAAAAAGTCAATATTATAACTGTTATGAAATAATATCATAAAATTGATGGAAGAAACTACTTCTGATCCAGAAAACTATCTTTCATAATTGAAAGCGACATTCCCAGAGAAAAATTATTGAGAAAATCATAAGTCTGTATTCTTCCTATAAAGAGTATACTAAAGTTACTAAAGTACATTTTTTTTCCATTATAGGTGTTAGGATTCCAGATGCCAATTTAAGGATACAGAAGGATAGAAGAAAAAGACAGAAAGTACGAAAAAAGAAAATGATTAAGTCTAAATAATTAATACTACTTAATAATAATAATAATAATAATAATAATAGTAATAATAATTTTAATATGGTTTAAAATGTACAAAGAATTAAAGTATATTATAATAATGTACACATCAAGAGGGACAGTTTGAATTAATGTGTTCTAAGTTTCTTGCACTATGATTCAAGGAGATAAAATAACTAATTACTGTTAGAACATGATAATACTATACATACATACTTACCATAACAACTAAAATGTAAAGGAGTCTATTACATTTAAGTAATAAAAGGAAAATATGAAGTAGTAAAAGAAAAATAAATTGACTTTTGATGAATAGAAATATTATCATATGTCTGATTGACATCTAGGACAGAAAAATAGTATAAATATCAAATCAATATGGAATAAGAAATGTTGCAAAGAATTCAAAATAACTGTTGATTTAAGAAAAAAAAATTCTAGAAATGTTAAACAACATTTCCAATGTTACCAATATGGGAAGAGTGACAGTGTTAGGAATGAAGTATAGGTCTTTTGATTCCTACTTCATTGCTTAAGATATGTTATGGTTTAGCTATGATTTGTCCCTGGAAAGCACCTGTGAGAGACAATGCGAGAAAGTTTAAATCTGAAATGATCGGCTTATGAGAGCCTTAACCTAATCAGTGCATTAATAAACTAGAATGTATTAATTGAGTAATAACTGTAGGCTGGTAGGTTGTAGTTGGAGGAGATGGGTCTCTGAGTGTATGATTTTAGGAGATACATTTTGTCCATGGAAAGCTGATCCTTGTCTCTCTCTGGTTTCTGATTGTCATATTTTGAGCTGCTTTCCTCCATGATCCCTTGTGCCTGTAGGTTCTGCCTCATCTTGAACCCAGATCAATGGAGTTGGCTGTCTGTGGACTGAAATCTCTGAAAACATGAACACCAAGTAAACATTTCCTCCTCTATATGTACTTGTCAGATCTTTTGGTCACAGTGACAAAGAAGCTGACTAAAACAAGATACTTTACAGAAGTATTTTTTAATTAACTTTATTTTAAAATTATTTTATTTGTATATGCTATTTAGTAAGATAGTCATGTCCATTAGGACAGTTCTTTGTGCAGAATGAGGATGAGACTAGATGATGTTCAAAGACTGTATTCTGTATTTTTTTTTTTAGGGGGGGGTAGGTTGTAGATAGACTTATTTATTTTTATATGTGGTGCTGAGGATCAAACCCAGGGCCTCACATGTGCAAAGCAAGTGCTCTACCACTGAGCCACAACCCCAACCCCAGATGTTCAAGGATTGTGAGAGGAGATTCTTCCATTTATTAAACACATAGCTAATCTCCATGGATTTTGACCTTGCTTACAGTATTTCTAAATGCTTCATTTGAAGTAATTCAAAACCACTGGTATAATTTAGATACGGAATATTCTGCATGAAGCTCATGTGTTGGACAATGCAGCAATGTTCAGAGATAAAATGCTTGGATCATGAGAGCTGTATCCTTATGAATGGATTAATCCTTTTGATGGATTAATAATTTGAATGAACTACTTGGTTGTAACTGTAAGTAGTTGGGATGAGACTGGAAATAGTAGATCATTGGGAGCATGATTTAGAGATTATAATTTCTCTGGTTCCTTACTATTTTTCTTTGCTTCCTTGTTCCTTAGAGCTGTCCTCTGCCATACTTTTCCTCCAACATCTTTTTACCCTGGAATTGGCTACCATGAACTGGACCTCTGAAAACATAAGCCAAAGTACACCTTTACTCTTCGAAACTATTTTTGTCAGATCTTTGTTCTCAGTGAGGAAAAGCTGACTAACATAATCATAGAACAATACGCAAATCTAAATAATCCAAGTTCAGTGGTATGATTGCTTTGAATTTCTCTTTCACTTTCTATCTTTATCACCTAAACTATCCATATCTATTCTGAACTTTATATATTAATCAGATCCCACACATTGTTATGTACATTGACATGGTTCAAAAATTTTCTGGAATCTCTTAATCTCTTAATTTTTTTTTACTATGGTCACAGATTCTTTTTCATAGAATAAATTGGTTTTTGATGTTCTTTAAATTGAATTCCTATTTTGAATTTTTAAAATATTTTAAATGTTTTTCTCTATTACTTGGTTTGTGTCTTAAGTCACTCTAAAACATTGTGCATCCCTAAGTTTGTATTAATGTGCTGAGTATGTGGGAAGGTGCTCTAGGATTTTTTGATTTCTTCCTTTTAGAATAAACGATGATAGAAATGCAAAATTCCAAATAAAAATATAACTATAAACTCAATTAATTGGTTTTGAAATTTTATCAACTCATGCATCAAATTTTATGTATGGTCAAAGAATATTTTACATTCTTTCAATTGAGATCAAATGTACCATAGTCAAAATCTGAAGTGATAAACCATGTTTAACCTTCTTCTAAATTAATTTCCTTGAGTTTCTAAGGGAAATCTCTGAATTGTATATGAAGTAACTTTATAATTTCTAAGAAGCTAGAAATTAAATATTCTTACTGAAGTTAAATATCAGTTTCCTAATACAATAAATAAACCATTCTGAGGTAAGTAAATTATTATTTAAAAATTCAATATCCAAGTATAAGGTATCAACACATTTTTAACATAGGCCTTGTTTAGTATTTTCCTTATCCATTATGAAATCCCACTATGATTACTGCCTGCCCAACTACTATAAAAAAATGAAGCGGCACATAAGAAGTAAGTGGTAATTCAAATCATTGTTTTGTCACCTCCTCTGAATACAACCCTATTCTCTTTTAGGATAAGGAGAAACAGACACACATGAGATAAACTATGAAATATATCACAGTTTTCCTTATTTAGAAGATGCAATGCAGATATCACAGCTAGTAAAGTCTGAATATAGGTTTCCTGAGATTTATATCTTGAAATTTTTATACCAAGTTGACAATATTAGGAGCCCTTGGTCCTGATTATGTCATGAATGGGATTAGTGTCCTACTAAAAGAGACTTGAGAAACCTGTTATCCTCTAATGTCACATGAAAACAAAGTTAGAAGACAATGGCAGTTCATTAACCAGGAAGTAGACTCTCTTGAGATGCGGGATCTGCCAATGGTTTTTTCTTAGACTTTGCTGACTCCAGAACTGTGAGAATTCAATTTTGTCATTTGTAAGTCATTCAGTCTCTGCTGTTTTGTTGTAGGATTCCAAAAAGAATGAGGTATTATTTATTTAATGTGTTTCTAAAGATTTTAAGCTATCATGTTTATAACTTAAAAATTACTGAAACATGGTAGAATATTGTTGCGGGAGATGTCCCTAATTTTGTTTTGAAGAGAATGCAACTGCTTTTTCATTAACACATTTTAAGGAAGCTGTTAACAAGCACCTTAATACCTGCTTCATATTGTATTGTTTTATGTACCTGTGTTTGTTGTGTGTGTGTTTGCACTTTAAAAATTACTTTCTTCCAAATATCGGGAGAAACTTTGGAAGTGTAATGTTCAGATTGTGCTGTTTACTACTGTTTTTTTTTTCTTTGTCTCCTCAATTGTTTGTGATAAACCTAATTTTTCTCAGTGCATTTGGAAAAGTAAATCATCAATCTGTTGAAAGAGATCGCATACTTATCTTCAGTGCCTCATCTCACTTTGATCATCTGTCTTAACTCAGGTAATATTTTCTAATTTCAGATTTTTTATGAAAATCTGTCAAACTCAAAAGAAAACCCCTTGCAGAGTCAGAAATTACCTCCAAAATCAATGATACAGTGTACACAGATGGATAAATTTGTCGAATGCCCAATTCCAAAATGAGAGGACTCAGGAATATTGTTTGAAACGTATGCCTCGGAATGTTGAACTCGTTTTTCCCCTTAAATGGAGTCGAGTCATATTTTATTTCTTTAAAAACTGTGTTAGTGTCTTAGAACTTCTAAGCCTGAGTTAGGTGAGGTGGCACACTCCTGAAATCCCAGCAGCTTGGGAAGCTGAGGCAAGAGAATTACAAGTTCAAAGCTAGCCTCAGCAAAAGTGAGACCCTAAGTAACTCAGTAAGAGCCTGTCTTTAGATAAAACACAAAATAAGCCTGGGGATGTGGCAGTGTTCAAGTGCCCCTGAGTTCAATCCCTGATATCAATCAATCAATCAATTAATCAAACCTTTTAAAAATCTTAAATACTTTGAAATCTATTTCTAAAATCATAAATTATATGTGTGTTTTTTTAACATAGAGAAAATAAAAAACAAAATTTATTGAATGTATGCTTGATGATGCATTTATCATTATACATATGAATAGTGCTTTGTCTTTTATACTTCTGATTAAAAAGTAATGAAACAGTGAGGACAATTGTTAAGTTAATTATAATGTTTCCTTTACCCACTTCTCATGAAAATAGTCTTGCCTCATCTATTAGATTTTTTTCAGAAGTCAGAATAATCAATGTTATTCAAATGCTTTTAAATATTACATAATAAATTACATTCATGCTTAAAGAACTGGTTAACCAAATTCTACACTACTATTAGAAGTTACTTTCTAAAATTTTGCCTATGAATCTTTCTCAAATTAGCACTAGTGCCTAATTTATGTACTGATTTTGTCGTCTGCTTTGAAAACTACCTTACACTCTAAAATAGGATAAGATTTAGGGTGAATACAAGTCAGTCTGACTTGGATAGGATTTTTCACTTTTCCAGTTTCCATACACTGGACACAATTGCAGAACACAAATTGTTCCTGGGCAAGTATTATGCCACCACTTCCAGGAAGAGCAATACAGAAGATACTCTGCATCTCTGTGATAATAATGGAGTAGACAAAAGAGAGCATATGTCCATCACAAATAAAGAGCAACAAGAAGAAAGTAAGTAGAAGAGTTTCTGTAGAAAACTATAGGAAATATTTCTAGAAGATTTTTAAATGGGCTCAATCATCAGTGTTTTCGCCTTTCACTTTCCATATACAAAATTATACATTTGTAAATTATGCACAAGTGATATCAATGCAAATGATAATGGCTCATAGATATATAATCTAATCTGAGTCAGCTACTGTTGAAAACTATGAGAGTTGTTTGAAACATAAAAATACATTTTAAAAAGCAGGAAAAATTAATGAAAACCATCTAGTTATTGAAAAATAAATGAAATTGATCAACCAATAGCACAACTGATAAAATAAACCCAACTATGAATCAGCCTCCTTATATCAGAGAAAACATTTGTCATTTGTTTTTTGGGGATTGACTAACTTCACTTAGCATTACTTCTCCAATGTCATCCATTTACCTGCAAATACTATGATTTTATTCTTTTTTATTGTTGAGTAAAAATTCCATTGTGTATATATGCCACATTTTTTTTATCCATTCATCTACTGAAGGGTATCTAGGTTGGTTCCATAGTTTAGTTATTGTGAATTGTGCTGCTATAAACATTGATGTGTCTGTGTCCCTGTAGTATGCTGTTTCATAGTGGGGTGGGGGGGGGAAGGATGGGAGAAATAGATGAACTCTAGATAGGGCAGAAGGGTTGGAGGAAAAGGGAGGGGGCAGGGAGTTAGCAAGGATGGTAGAATGTGATGGACATCAGTATCCAAAGTACATGTATGAAGACATGAATTGGTGTCAACATACTTTATATACAATCAGAGATATGAAAAATTGTGCTGTATATGTGTAATAAGAATTGTAATGCATTCCGCTGTAATTTATTTTTAAAAATCAATTTAAAAAACCCAACTATCAATATCAGGAATAAACAAGAATGTCAATATAGATTCTGAATCCATTAAATTAAAGGTCAACTTCAGAAACAATTTTATGCACAAATTCTACAACATGGAAGAAAAAGATCACAATTTCTGAAATGCCATGAATAACAAAATCCAAACTTGAAAATATAGAAAAATTGAACAGTTTTTGGACTGGAGGCTGAGGCAGGGGGGCTACAAATTTAAAGCTAGCACTAACAATCGTTAGTGCCATAAACAAGTAAGGCCATAAACAACTTAGGGGAATCCTGTCTCAAAATAAAAAAAGAGCTGAGTTTGTGGTTCAGTAGTTAAATATTCCTGAGTTCAGTCCTGATACAAGAAAAGAAAGAAAGAAAGAAAGAAAGAAAGAAGGAAGGAAGGAAGGAAGGAAGGAAGGAAGGAAGGAAGGAAGGAAGGGAAGGAAGGGAAGGAAAGGAAGAAAAGGAAAGAAAAGAAAAGAAAAAAAAATGAACAAATAGACATTAAATTTTCAAGCAAAAGTATGACAAAGAAAATCTCTGGAACAGATTGTATCACGAGACACTTCTACTACATATTAAGGGAATAATAAACACCAATTTCACATAATCATTTTCAGAAAATTATTTTATGAATCCAATATTATTCTGAATAGAAAACAAAGATATTACAAAGGAGAAACAAAACTCTGGGGAATAATATCTCTCATATAGTTGGCATCAAGATCATCCATAAAATACTAGCAAGTTAATTTAAATATTGTCTTAAAAATTATATATTATAGCTAAATGCATTTTCCTCCCATTTTGTAAGGCTAGCTTTACATTCCAAAATAACTTACTATATTCTGCACTATAAATGTAATAAAGAAAAACATTATATGACCACATGAATGATGCATAAAAGTATTTGAAAAATTAGGCCATTCATTCATGATAAATCTTTTTATGAAGTTATACATAGGAGTAAATCGTCACATTTTTACTTAAACATCTACCAAAGTCTAGAGGTAACATAATACCTAACGGTATTGTCTGAATGCTTGACCCCTAAGATCAAGAGCAAGTAATAGAATGTCCACTGTTAGGACTCTTAAAAAAAATTCCTACTCAAAACAGTTGAGTTCTTATAGCAGTAAGTCAATTTAAAAAATGAAAGAAAAATAAAAAGTTATTGTAATAAGAAAAAAATGAAAATGTTAGCATATTATATGATTATCCAAGCACAGTAAAAAAGGAAATCCACAAAACAAATTTTAAAAACCTCGCAAAGCTAGTAGTGAGTTCAGTAAGGCAGAAAGATAGAAAATTGACCCACAAAATTTCTTTACTTCAATATATATTGGTAATTTTTTTGGTAAAATATCCATATTGTCTGCTGTAGCTCAGTTAAAATCATTTCTTGTTGATACATAGAATTCTATTATGTAAATATTACTTTTAGTATCATTCATGATTATTGAGATTGGCCAATTTTATTATGGTATCATTCTACAAACTTTTTTGCATATTTATTGGCCATCTATCATATTAATATATAGTATTTTGTTACATGCTTTAGCTATAAGTTATCCTACTCTATGGCTTCATTTTTTTAAAAAAAATTGATTCACATAATTTCTTTATTTTAATGTAATCTAAATTCAAAAATTAATGTTCTTTCATTTTATTATCTTTCAAGGATAATAATTTTATCCTTCTTGTGACCAGTTTAAAAAATATTTGTCTATCCCAAATACTAAAGATATTGTCACTTACATTATGGGTTTTGCTTGTTTTTAGAATATTCATTATTTTACTATTCATAATAAAATAAAATTTATCTGAAGGAGATGGTGTAGGATATAAAGTAATATTCATGCTTGTTTTTCACATATAGATGCATTTGAGTGGGTCACAATTTATTGGAAAGTCTGCAAAGTCATTTCAACCTTGTCATAATCCAAGGTACTGTACATGCTTTGCTCTATTTCTAACCTTTATATTCATTTTATTTTTTTAATTTTTTATTGGTTGTTCAAAACATTACAAAGCTCATGATATATCATCTTTCATACATTTGACTCAATTGGGTTATGAACTCCCATTTTTACCCCAAATACGAATTGCAGAATCACATCGGTTACACATTCACATTTTTACATAATGGCATATTAGTGACTGTTGTATTCTGCTACCTTTCCTATCCCCTACTATCCCTCCTCCCCTACCCTCCCATCTTCCCTCTCTACCTCATCTGCTGTTGTTCAATTCTCTCCCTTGTTCCCCCCCTTTCCCCTCACAACCTCTTATATGTAATTTTGTGTAACATTGAGGGTCTCCTACCATTTCCATATGCTTTCCCTTCTCTCTCCCTTTCTCTTCCCCCACCCGTCTTTGTTTAATGTTAATCTTTTCCTCATGCTCTTCCTCCCTGTTCTGTTCTTAGTTGCTCTCTTTATATCAAAGAAGACATTTGGCATTTGTTTCATGGATAGGCAGAACTAACATCATCAAAATGGCGATATTACCCAAAGTTCTCTACAGGTTTAATGTGATGCCAATCAAAATCCCAATGGCATTTCTTGTAGAAATAGATAAAGCAATCATGAAATTCATATGGAAAAACTAAAGACCCAGAATAGCAAAAGCAATTCTAAGCAGGAAGTGTGAATCTGGAGGTATAGCGATACCAGACTTCAAACTATACTACAGAGCAATAGTAACAAAAACAGCATGGTACTGGTACCAAAACAGGCAGGTGGACCAATGGTACAGAATAGAGGACACAGAAACCAATCCACAAAATTACAACTTTCTTATATTTGATAAAGGGGCTAAAAACATGCAATGGAGGAAGGATAGCATCTTCAACAAATGGTTCTGGGAAAATTGGAAATCCATATGCAACAAAATGAAACTGAATCCCTTTCTCTCGCCATGCACAAAAGTTAACTCAAAATGGATCAAGGAGCTAGATATCAAATCAGAGACACTGCGTCTGATAGAAGAAAAAGTTGGCTACGATCTACATACTGTGGGGTCGGGCTCCAAATTCCTTAATAGGACGCCCATAGCCCAAGAGTTAATAACAAGAATAAACAAATGGGACTTACTTAAACTAAAAAGTTTTTTCTCAGCAAGAGAAACAATAAGAGAGGTAAATAGAGAGCCTACATCCTGGGAACAAATTTTTACCCTTCACACTTCAGATAGAGCCCTAATATCCAGAATATACAAAAAACTTAAAAAATTAAACAATAATATAACAAATAACCCAATCTACAAATGGGCCAAGGACCTGAACAGATACTTCACAGAGGAGGACATACAATCAATCAACAAGTACATGAAAAAATGCTCACCATCTCTAGCAGTTAGAGAAATGCAAATCAAAACCACCCTAAGATATCATCTCACTCCAGTAAGATTGACAGCCATTATGAAGTCAAACAACAATAAGTGTTGGCGAGGATGTGGGGAAAAGGGTACACTTGTACACTGCTGGTGGGACTGCAAATTGGTGAGGCCAATTTGGAAAGCAGTATGGAGATTCCTGGGAAAGCTGGGAATGGATCCACCATTTGACCCAGCTATCGCCCTTCTCGGACTATTCCCTGAGGATCTTAAAAGAGCGTACTATAGGGATACTGCCACATCAATGATCATAGCGGCACAATTCACAATAGCTAGACTGTGGAACCAACCTAGATGCCCTTCATTAGATGAATGGATAAAAAAAAAAATGTGGCATCTATACACAATGGAGTATTATGCAGCACTAAAAAATGACAAAATCATAGAATTTGCAGGGAAATGGATGGCATTAGAGCAGATTATGCTAAGAGAAGCTAGCCAATCCTTTATATTCATTTTAAAAGTAGCTCATAGATCTGTGCATACTCTTACTTTTTATTCTAAACATTTCCTTGAATTTGAAAATGTCATGTTTTTAATTTTGAAGAAATATCAAAATTTAATTATGAAGTGTAATGCTTTGAATTTCCACAGATAGGAAAAGCAAAACAAACAGTTTTGTTTTCAAGTATCTGGTGAATGAAGTGTTCCCAGGTCCAGTCTCTGAAAATTCATATATATGAGGAGAGATCATTGACAGGAGAGTAGGATTCCTTAAAACCATGTCAGTATTCTAAATAAAGTTTAGAATCTTCCTGTTCCGGTTTTAGTCTGTTCCATGACCTGTAAAATGAAAGAAATAAAATGTTATTTTATCAGATCAAAAGAAAATAATTTTCAAGATTGTTTTTGAATCAATGAGTCAAGTGAACCAAAATCCCAATAGTAAAGTTACATAACACTCTTTCATTAGCAAGCAAAATAAAATATACTCTTAATTTAATTGATTATTCTTTTGTGATACAGAAGCATTTATATCATTAGAACATACTAGTGAAATTAGATGATGCTTCCTGGAGAACTTTATTTAGAAAAAGTTTGTTATGATTATGATTTGTATTTCCAACAGTCATTTTTGGACATTCACGTATCAGGAAGATGATGCTATTGCATTTTTCATAAATGAATTAACTATTGGTGGTCTAAGAAAAATCCTTAAGTGTGAGACGTATTAAGATTAAAAAACAGGCTCCTGGGCTGCCTACTTAAATTCAGATTTGCTCCTGGTCACCTGAGTACTGTAAAGCACATTACTTAAAACCTGTGGAATATATTTTCCTCTTTTTAAATTTGGGAATAATTAACAAAGTGTATTTCCACATCTTACATAATTGTGATAATTCTCTGAGCTTGAAATATGAAGCACTGAGAATTTCAACTAATACATATTAGTACTCAGAAAATATTAGTCATTGGGTCATCATTAGTTGACCTCTTTCCAATGTCATATTTTTTTTTTCTTTTTTTTTATTGCTTGCTCAAAATATTACAATGATCTTGACATATCATATATCATACATTTGATTCAAATGGGGTATGAATTCTTATTTTAGGAAAGAATACAACAGACACTAGTATGGCAGTATGTATAAACGTGGCTGTATAACCAATGTGATCCTGCAATCTGTACACGTGGGAAAAAATAGGAATCCAATGTCGTATTTAATAATTTTATAATGCACATTTTGGTCCAAATTAGATTTTGAAAGTTTGCTTTTTGTGTTTTAACTTTTCTTCTGCTCTGGTCTGTTTTCTTAATCTCTCCCCACATCCCTTTCCCTTAGCTCATGATGAAGCAAAAGCAGAAGCTCTGAGCAAAATTGCAAAGGAGAAAGATTAAAATACCTGCTAACAAAGCCAAGCAAGCTCTGAAAGGGCAACTAAGTCTTAAAGGAAAAAACAGTGAGGTGAAGAAAAGGGACCATCAAGTTTGTTGTTTGTTGTTTGTTTGTTTTAATGGGAAGGAATTTTCTGTAGACTCAAGCAGGGTATACTCATATCAAATGGCACTCTAATATGGGATATTGACATCTCCCCATTGTAATCCTTACCTGTGTCTGCCCAATTCTGAACATTGTTTAGCTTAATTATCATGCTGACCATAGGATGTGGTGATGATGCTTGCCTGATGGATAAATCTTGCTCCATGGACAGTCAAGGTGAAACTGAAGAGGACTAGTGAATTTTTCATGAGATAGAAAAACAGTGAAAGTACTAGACACATACGCTGTGTTCAGTGACACACTTTCATTTAGTAAGCAAAAATGTATTGAGTGCCTATTATACCCCAGGCACTGTGCTCAGGTCTCAGGATATACACCCAACAGAGCAGAAAAACTGGATGTAGAGCCATCATAGCAGAAACAGAAGTGGAATATAGCAGAGTTTAGAAAGAAAAAGGGAAACCGTTTCTGAGCTAAAAGGTGCTTAGAAAAACGATTGTGCAATTTTGTGTGTTGAAGAATAGATCTTCCAGACTCATCTTTGACCAAACCTCTTCAAATACATATTTTACAGCACTGTAGAGAATTATAGAAATAAAGTTTTTTAAAGCCTACATTTTTTAAACAGAAATCTGGAAATTTCTAGAGGGGGAGACTAAGAATTTGTTAGCATGTTACTACAAGTCTCATACTCTTTAATAATACTCATTTTAAAATATGTAAAGTGTTCAGAAAGCAAAAATGAAAAATAAATATATAATTCAGGAAGCCTTTTTGTTAGTTTTGGTTGATATATGATATCACATCATGAAGAGAGAATAAAATTGTTTTCCAAACTACTTTCATGTCCTGTACATTTTATTTTCTGTGTAAAATACAGATAGTGCACTTCATCCTCAGTTGCACAGTTGTTTTATATCTTTCTGATTGCTGATAAAGGTGTGTGTATGTGTGTGTACATTGGAACAAGTATTACAAAAATCAGCCATACAAGTATAAGTGTATATTTTTATTAGATGGATTGTAAATGACTATAGAAAATGTATTTTTAAAAACTTTATTTCTATTGTGTGTTTCACAGGATACATATATACAAATTTTAATGCTGCTCTAGTTTTCCTGATTCTTTTTTTGCTGATATCTTTAAACTGAATTTTCCTTCTCCATTTACATGTTTTTGAGATTGAGTCATTTATCCACTGCAATTACAAGATGGTGATATTATCCAAGAAGGTAATATTCTTCATTGTATTGGGCTTATAGTTAATCTAAATAGTGTAAGGTCAATTCAATATTGTAATTGAAAAAAGATTGTTTTATTGTTGGGTGCTTTTGGCATATTGCCTATGGGCCATTTGCCAGATTAATAAAGATATTCAGTGTTTTGTGTCCCTGATATTTCATATTTTTGCTGATTTTGAACTAGGGCCAGTATGTTCTTTTTGAATTTTGTAATTCATTTTCCCCTCTGAGTCAAGTCTCAAGTTGATCTACTTTGACTTTGATTAGTAAATTGATAGAATCGCCATTCACCAAGTAGATTGTTTCTGGCATGTTCATAAAATATTTATTACATTTACAAAAATATACAGAATTATTTTATTTTTTTCTGATAAAATATGAGAATTTCAGATTGTTACTTTATAACAGTGCTCTAAAACTATATTTTAGGAGCAAATTTTCTCTGCTGCTTATTTTTTTATTTTTTAATTTTTTTTTTTACTGATACATAAAAACATTAAATATTGTATGTGTTAATAGAGTGCTGGGTTTTTCAGCTTTTTGCTGGCTGTGACTGTGCAAGAAAAAAAAGTTGGGGAGATGAGGAGTGTATTTTCAGCTTGCAGTTTGGGAAGTTCAGTCCATGGTCAACAACTCCATTGCTCTGGAGATATGACAGAATATCATAATAGAAAGGCATGGCAAAAGAGTGCTGTTCCACACCTAGTATCCAGGAAGCAGAGAAAGAGAGGGGAAGGAGCTTCAAGAAAGATAAATCCTGGGCTGGGGATGTGGCTCAAGCAGTAATGCGCTCGCCTGGCCTGCGTGGGGCACTGGGTTCTATCCTAAGCACCACATAAAAATAAAATAAAGATGTTGTGTCCACCGAAAATTGAAAAACAAATATTAGAAATCCCCCCCTTCTCTCTTTTCTCTCTCTCTCTTTAAAAAAACAAAAAAAATAAAAAAAGAAAGAAAGATAAATCCTTCCAAAGTACATTCCAAAGTACATGCCTATCTACTCTAGGCATGGCTTACCTGTCCACAGTTACCACCTAGTTAGTCCACTCAGATTATTAATCCATTAAATGGTTTCATCCACTCTTCAGTTTACAGTTCTCATAATCTAATCTTCTGACCATCCCTGTATTAACACAAGAGCTTGCAAAGAACATCTCATGTTGAAACCATAACAGGTACCATGTGATGACTGGATACATACATACTTTGTGTAATATTTAAATCAGGATTAAATAGCTCTATCTTCTCATGTATTATTTCTTAACATTTTTATTGAGATACAACTATACCCAATTTATTTATATGCTATCAGTGTCTACTAGGAGATATATGAGGAAATGGGAATAACTGCCAAAGCCCATACAGCCTACAAACTAAAATTTATTTATTGTTTGGGCTTTTATAGAAAATATTTGCTGACTCTTCCGCAAATAATTTTGAATTTTAATTGGTTACATGAAAACTTGTCTTACAATACAAATAATAACAGTTAAAATTTACCACCTGGCAGACACTCTTATAATCGTATTTCTACGACATTTATTAACATTCACCATAACGTATAGTTAAGAACTACAGATTACCCCAAAAATCTATGTTAGCAAAATCAAATTACATTCTTAATTAACTTTAGAGTATGCAACTTGCTAGTAAGTGGCAGCACAGGATTTTAAGCCACAGATTGAACTCTGCTCCCTATGTGTTTACTACTGTGCTATCTCCAAACCTGTGAGATTATTGTCTCAACATTTTTTTCCTTGTGTTCACTGACATCTTCATGTTTTTTTTTTTTTTTTTTTTTAATTACTACATTCTACTTTCTAACTTAGAAAACCTCAACATGTATGGACTAGTATTTCTCTGGTAGTGTATTATCCGATGTGCTGGTAAAGTGGTCCTTTAAAAATACGATCTGATATGCTTACATTCTACCTGATTTCCCCTGTTTTGAGACATCCTCATACTATTTACTACAACAGTATAATAACTGTAAGTATAATAGCTTTGTGGCATTTCCTGGCATTATATAGTGGTAGTTTACTTGTGCTTTTTGATACCTTTGAAACTTAATAGCTAAAAAATATTTATTATATAGAACACTTTTTTAGAAACATCTCAAGGAGTGTTTTCCCCCTTGGTATGTAAAGTTGGACCATTTGATAAATGCAAAGTAAGTCACTTATATCTGTCTCAGGAACTGACACTACTCAAGCCCTTCAGATGTCTTTGGCAACACCCTGTACTCATGTACTGGGTATTGTACATTTTGCTGCTCAGAGTTGGCAGCTTTAGAGATTTTGCCCTTAGCTCTAGAAAATGTAACTTTCTAGGTACATATTTTAGCTAGATTTATGTAACATATTCCTGCCCTTGCAACCTGTAACCAGTGACTGATTAGTGTGGGATTGTGAAACTCAACTCCTTTGACTTAAGGAGAGGCATTCAGGTGTGATTTACACTCTGCATCTCCTACAAGATAAGATAGTCTGTAAGACTCCTTCTAAATTGCCACTCCAGGCTGGTATCTGACTATTTTCCATCGTGCTTCTTGTGTACACTAGTTTCTCCTGGTTTTACTACTGGTAAGATCTTCCTGGATATTGTAGTAGGACCGGGACTTGGGGACTGAATACATTAGGGAACATATACTCAAAAAATTAGGGTGCTTTCCAAGGTGATATTGAAAGATAAACAAATGTTTAAACAAATAGAAAACAAAATCCATAAAACAATAGCAGCAGAAGCATCAAAAATTATAAGCAAAAGATACCTGGCACCTTAATTTCACCATAGGGATTGAAGTTTAAGAAAAATGCAGAGATGACACAAAACTTAATGGTAGAATATTTTCTTAATCTATATAGTCTTTGAATTTTTTCTTCCTCATTTTTTTTGCATATTAAAATTGCCTTGGACACAATTTAGATGGTGTGTGTGTGTGTGTGTGTGTTTGTGTGTGTATGCAAGTATGCACTTCTATGTGTCTTCACATACAAATATATGTATACAAACATGCCTGTGTGTCTATGTGCATTTATACACCTACACAGAAATACACATTCCCACCTGTTCATTTCTTCCTTTTGGTAAAAAAGAGGGAAATAAGGAAGGGAACACAAACATATAATATTTCCATGGTCTTTATTCTATTTTCTCAAATGAAAATTATATACTAGAAGAAACACTGCATTTTATATTAATTGGTTCTTGGCAAATTAAAATAGATTTTTTTCTTTTATATATTAATTATAATATAATATTAAAGGTATGCTTTTGTAGTTTCTTGATTTCATAATCTATTTTTAATTATAAACTTGAGAATCCTAATGAATTGAGAAATTTCAAGAGCTTCACCAGATGTGTGACTGATGAATGCATCCTCTTAGGATACTTCAGAACCTGGGGAAATCAAAGCATTACTCAGTAAGTGGATGGAGAAATACCCCTCCCACATTGCTGTGCAAAGATATGCTACATCTTCTTCAGAGTGCCAGACTTTTTAGGAGTACATAGGACACACCCTCGTGGTCCAAAGTATTCAATATTCTGAAGTTAATGTGCATAGGAAAAGGTTCCCCACTTGGGGATTATGTCAGTTTCCCTTCCTCAGATGTTTTTCCCAAAGTAAATTTTATTCTGTTTTTCAAAGAAATATCATATTTTATTCATATCTTATCATTCTGGCCTACAGTGTAAAATACTGGACATTATAATATGATTCCAGTCAATAATATATTTACAAAGAAGAATGGAGAAATTTCAATGCCAGAATAACAAAGCCCTTTTCAATTTAGGCTATTCTCATATCATTATTTTAACAAAACTGAAGATTAATTTAACCTAGTTATTCACTTATAGAAAAAATATTTTTATGATAAAACAAAGTAATTTCATCTACAATTTAGGAAAATTTGAAGAAATGTTATATAACTATGAAAAGTTTGTTCAATTTATTTCTACTTATGTGTAAAGACATAGCTCTTTCAGTGCTTATGGCTATTAAGAAAAAAAAGGAATGAAATTTATACTGGAATTCACATCTCATTCTGAAAATAAATAACATGTATTCATAGATAATGATTGGAAAAACCAAACATTCTCCCACCCAACTAAACACTGTGTTTTCAAAATAATATTTTCATTTAAGATTTAATAAAGATAAAAACTTATGAAATATTTATTTAGTTTTGATCAGTTGTGTGCTACTTCACAATATTTCTTAACACCAAAATGCCTGTGCAGCTGCCTACAAAGATGCAGTTACATACGTGCGTCTATTTCTGTACTCTCTTCTGTCACAAAATCTGTCTTGTTTTATGTACTTTTATGGAGAGTCTTATGTAATGTAGATACTTTAACTCTCTTCTGTTTCAGAGTTTTTTGGGCAATTCCTGTTTGTCTTTCCTTAGAAACTGTAGAATTCAGGATGTAGTTTTCTATCAATATTTTGCCTGGGAATTATATTGGTGTCCTTTTAATTTATAGATAAATATAAAAAAACAGCTGACATCTCTGTTGAATTTTTAATTCAAATGCTGAAAATACTTAATAGATGTTTTCTATTTCCCTTCCCCGTTGTGAATTATTTTCTTTTCCACTCTGCTTTGTAATTCTTTCTCTAGAATGCACCAAGGGCATCCATGTTAATTATTTCCCAGTTGGTTTCCATTGTGAGAGAGCAAAGGGTGAAGGATATTTTCCTCTCTCCCTCAGGCTGTGGTTTAACAGTAGGCAATTTTCTTTATCAAAGGCTCAGTATTATTGGATGGTCTCTGATTTACTTTGGTCAATTTAATAGTTTTCTGACATGATGATGAAGATGATGATAATGATGATGACACAAAAGTGATAACATTCAATAGAATCATTCAGTAGATTTTGAATTGGGAATTTTTACAAGGCTAAGAATATGCAACACCACACTTTCCTTGTGATACTGTGCAGGGTCACAGAGTCTCTAGTTTCAGTCAGCCATGTGATCATCAGAGGAAATAGCTGACACTACAATGTGTTCCTAAGCCATGCTGTTCAGTAGGACAGAGGTATTAAGGGAATTTTGGACTTTTGATATTTACAACTTATGATGGGTTTCTTAGGACATAACCCCATTGTAAGTTAATTCCCCTTGACCTACCAAATCACTTATTCGTTCCACTTACCTCTGCTAAAGCCTTTGAAATTCATGTTCATTTAAACTCTTAGTCCTTTGGAACAGGTCATCACTTTACTGCCATGATAAAGTCATTGTGTATGTGTATTCAGGCATAATGTTATTTTAAGACACTGAATTTGCATATGCATATATACACATACAAACACACAGTCTCTCTACTGTTGGTAAATTTACTATGTTGTTTGTGACTGAAATAGCACGCTCAGTTGCAAATTGCAATTAATATGTATTTTAAAATATGACTTTATTTTGCAGTATATAGCTATGTTTATGTATTGAGAGTGATATTTACTTAAAGTAATAGATACCCATGTTCCACAAGTTTTTGAACAAACACAATCTTATTTTATGTGCTATGAATTTTAAAATTGTGCAGGACCTATGATAGAATACATGAGGTAAAATTATTTCTTCGCCTGTATCTATAAATGACAAAAGATACTATCATAACTTTTAAAATGCAACACATGTTCCATAAAATAAATAAATAAATATGGTAGATGCTATCTAAAGTGTAGTATGCTCTTTGTAGTATTAAAATTCATCTGTAAAATTTAGCTGATTAAGGTATATACTATAAAGTCACATTAAGAAAGGAGGAAATTATCACAAAGTCTGTTATATTTCTTTCAAAGAGAATGTATGTATTGTGTTGAAATGGGAAGTATTCAATATTCCAAATGGTCTTCATTGTTGTTAGAACTTTGAGAAGACAGAATACAAAATAAGTTAACTCGAGAAGATAAAAAGCTAATGTCATCATTTTTCCACATATCTAAATTATTACTGATGAGAAACTCCTAATTAGCATTTTGACCTTTAAGCAGATAATTCAGTGAAACTTTCATTAGTAGTAGATCAAGAAGAAACTGCAAATTGAAATGCAATTTTCTGATTTGTTCCAAAGCCTGCTTACTGAATTCAAGGATATCCATCTATAATCACATCATTTTCATTGCCAATAAAATATGCTTATGGTAGAATCACTCAAAAAAGATTTTTGCAAAGAATATGTAAATAACAAAGTTTAAGAATCTAGATTTTACCTTTTCTACATTATTCAGAGATCTAAGTTTACCGGGGCTTATAATGAGTCAAAGATAGAATATATTCTATTTGTACTACCCCACCAAATTTTAAATACTGTTTTCCTTTTTCTATTCAGGTAGTACAAGAAAATTTAAAAAGCAAAATCCATTTGATGACATCAAGACTAGAACCATGATATTAAGTAGCAGTTAAAAAATTTGAGAGTAAAAGTTGGTGCTGATGAATCAATGAAGCACACAATGTATGTAAGGCTTAAGGACTAAAAATTTCAAGGCACCCAGAGTTTTTAATTTGTATTATTGCAGAATTAATTTTCAGGTATTTTGAAATGGGAGACTTACAACTATTTAATAAATGATATCTTAGCATGAGTCAGAATATAAGAAACTCACCTTTTTCTCATGGAAAGCATTTAACAAATGTTTCCTACATTTCTAAGAATGAAATAATCTTTATCTGGTTTTTAATCCTTTATATAAAATTGATAACTAGCATCAAATATAATTTGAGAAGTTCTTTATATGGTTAGAATGCCTAAATATTTTCACCACAACTTTACCAGTGAACAACTTTTTAAACATTTATCACTCGTCTTTAATTATTTATTGCTTCTGTTTTCTTTCTTTCTTTTTATATTTTGCATTGGTGCCAGTGTAATCAATATGTGGATTTCATGTCTGTCAGCAGAGTTTATGAACATTGAAATGCAACCTAAGATTTTAAATTAATCACAAATGGCTAAATATCTTTAAAGAATAAATATTAAACTTTAGATGTTATATAGATATGATTTCAATGTATTACATATATAAATTTAATTTGCTTTGGAATGTTGATATCAAATTGTGTGCCTAGACTATATGAGAATACAGACTAGTGAAGAATGACATTGAAAACTGAAAATCTTTGAGAAAACAAAATTCAAAACACATGGCAAAGGTATTATGGAAGAACTATGATATAGGTTATGGGCAGAGAAGAATGAAAATAGTAAAATTGGAAGAGAATAAAGACACTAGTTTTTTTCTTTTTTTTTTTTAAGTAACAGTCTGTTAAACAGACATATTTGCAACAATGTTGAGCAATCACTAAAAAATTTGGTTAAACAGATATCCTAAGGTGATGGTTTTTAATGGAGATTTATTGTACTTATATAATGAGCGAGAACGACAGTTAATAATATTTGCTGAAGCTCAGAGGAAATTTCAATAGGATAACCACTAGCATGAGGCAATGCAGCTCTACTGTTTTGTCGCAACATTTCTGAAGGTATGCACTGTGAATTCACTGGCTTTCCGTTTCTTGTTCTTTTTTCTTCGTTATTCTCTCCTTGCTGCCATACTATTATACAAAGCAACTGTTCTCTCTACTCCATCGCGTCTCTAGGTACATGGCTAATAACACTCCTTGACTTCCAGTTACTCACATTTGAGTGAATGATTCTTTATTTTTTCAATTCTATCAAAATTTTAAATGTCCCACATGTAGATTATAAAAGGGAAATCTCATTGAATCCATCCAGCAAGGATTTCCTTGAAGAATTCCCAATGACCTGAAGTTTTGCTTCTTGCCACACTCATGTATTACATAACTATATTGACAGGCTCTGATAAATGTGCTGCTAGGTTATTTTATCCTTGTGTAAACATCACAGAGTGTGTGGATGACATAGCCCACAACACACATAGGCTACTATATAGTCTAGCTCATTGCTCCGTGGCTATGAACCTGAATAGAATGTTGGTGTACTGAATGCTACAAATAACTGTGATGCAATGATATGTATATATGCTTCTAAATATATTTAAACACAGAAAAGGTACTGCAAAAATGCTAATTTTTTTTTAAATTGCATACCTTTACAGGGCACTTACTATTAGCAGAGCTTAAACACAGGCAGTGTGCTTGGTGAGTCAGTGAGTGGTCAATGAATGTGAAGACATTGTATACTACTGGACACATCTCCAGACTTCCTAAACACTCTATTCAGACTATGGTATTTTTATGTAATTATTTTCTTTCTTCAGTAATAAATCAACCATAGCTTACTATTATTTTTTTTGTAAATGTTTGAATCATTGTAATTCAACCTCTCAAATAAAATTTAACTTAAAACACATTGTGCAATTATACAAAAAATATTTTCTGTCTTTATGTCTTTGTTCTATAAACTCATTATTAATTAAAATTTGTTTCTGTACTTTATAAACTTTTTTTGTTAAAACTAAGGCACACACACATACACATTTTCCATATCCTAGGCCTACACATTGCCAGGATTTTCAATATCCCTGTCTTCCACCTCTAGTCTTATCCACTAGAAGTCCTCCAGGGACAATAACATTCATAGAGCTGTCATCTTCTATCATAGCAAAGCTTTTTCTGGAAACCTCCTGAAGGACATGCCTGAGGCTGTTTTAAAGTTAACTTATTTTTCTAGAAAGATGGCACTCTGAAACAAGGGTTAAAATACAGTATAGTAAACATATAAGAATAGCATGGCCATTTATCATGGCCATAAAGTATTGTACCCTGTGCCTATTACCTGCACTGTCCTTTTATATAACTAGCAACTTGGTAACTTTTTTTACACCGGTATCACCACAAGTGTGGGAGTAACACATTGCACCACAATGTTATGATAGTGAAGACTGGATCGTCCACTACATTTTTCATTTTGAATAGAATACACCAAAGGGTTATATGCTACAAGGTTGGTTGCAAACTGCAGTCTTATAAGGAAGTGATGGAGGCTTTAAGAGGTGGGCATGATGAGAGAAAGCTCACTGGGGTGTACCGCTGAAGGGCATATTGGGACAATGTTCCTTTTGTCTTTGCACTGCAGGATTCATAAAGTGAGCAGTTTCCTCTACCTAGCACTCATGCCATCATGTTCTGCTTCCCCCAGGACCCAAAGCAGCAGGCCAACCAGCCATCATCAAAAATTACCCCGGAAACTTGAAATAAAATAAGCCCTTCCTCTCTTCAAGTTGATTTATCTCAGGTATTTTATCACAGAGACTAAAAGCTTACAAACACAATAGGCAATCATATTAGTTCAATTATGAATTTATGGGTCCACCATCATATATGCAATCAATCAGTGTTCAAAATATCACTCTATGGCATGTGTGTATTTTATAATATATTCTTTAATCACAGGATGAGGCTTAGGTTCTAATTATCACACAACCATCTATGTCCATGTTGTTGAGAGCTGCCAGTGAATTGTGGGCATGTCTAAGCCATCCCTAAGCAGAGGTGTGCCTCTTGGAGAAGTCTTGGTATTATCTCACCTATCTAGGAATGCTCCCATTGGGAATGTCCTGTTTAAAGAGAATTCTTGGATATCCTGGAATTTATTGGCTCAGACAGCCCTAGGCTCAAAGCAACCAATATGTCCAACAAGCCTTGAGGCACCAGCTAGCTGCCTGCTGGAGGAAGAATTACTGAGTAAATGGTAAGTCCCCAAACCAGGCCAATTTCCCCACAGCCTCTCTTTCTTGTTTACCTTGAAGGACCCTTCCTCGCCATAAATACCTTTGGTGTATTTCACTATAAATAAAGCATTCACGGGCTTTATACCCTTCGTTAGGATCAAACTTATCAAGTCTTTTTCACCCGCCAAGCCCTCACTTTAAATAAATTTCTTATGTCTATTCTTTAAAATACTAATTTTAAAGCCTTTTATTTCCAGCCGGCCCACACCTCCAATGTATATGTATTACCTTGGTTACTTATTCTCTCCACCACACAGGCAGCGGTGAGACATACGATACAAAGCACAATTACTGATATAAAATTCTCCCTAAAATGTCTACCATTGCTGAGCTGGGGTTGTGGCTCAGCTGTAGAGCGCTCGCTTAGCACCTTGGAGGCCCTGGATTCGATCCTCAGCATCACATAAAAATAAATAAAATGAAGGTATAGCGTCCAACTACAATTAAAAAATAAATATTAAAAGAAAATATATACAATTGCAATGGAGATCTAGATACACATGATGTTTTCCTCTGGCCTGCTTTATGGGCAAATACCTTCCTATACTTAGTGTTAAAAAGACAATGAACTAGTTAGTTGTACTTAGTTATCCTGTGTTCCAGTTCTTTTAAATCAATCCGTTTTACATTTTTAAAAATAGCAATAGATGTTGCTTAAAAAATCTATTTTAAAATTAGAAATACGTGAAATAAAAAGTGAATTTTTTTTATAATCCACCCTGAGACAATAACTCTTAGAAAATGATTGTATCTTCTTTGTATCCTTTTCATATTATAGGCATTTTATATTTTTGAAAGTGCTATCATAAATTAGTAATTTTCAATAATTTTTAAATTCATGTTTATTTTATATTCTACATAATAACATTGCACATGTGATATATATGTAATTAATTTTGGTGTGTTCTCATTACCAATATGTTCCTATAAAAAACTATGTGGTTCTATATTTGGAAATTGTATAAGAATTTCTACAACATAAATTTCTAAACAAAATATTGGATAAAAGAGTTTTTTATAGTTTAAGCTTTCGTTAATTATTTAAACACATATCACACACCTTTTGGGATGGTAATAGAAAGGTAAAAAGATGACATCTCTTAACACTTGTTCGTCTCTTATGACATTATTCTGCTGGTGTTTTCAACACTGTAATTCATTGCTTTTAGACCATTCTACAAAATCTTACTTGAGATTTTCTCAAGTAAGTATTATGCTTTAGCAAAAAAAGGAAAATAAGGGAATGAATGAATGAGCCACTCTGGTCCCATGGTTACCAATTCAATAGTTCCTAAAGCCTGTTGCTTAATTTTCTCCTTGACCTGTTTTGCTCTACCTCTGGGACTTATTCTTCACATTCTTCAAAGTTATTATCCAAACTGACTCTGTTCTCCATAAATGTTTAAATCCATTCCCAATCTTAACAGACACTCTTGACTTATACATCATACAGAAAAAGTCCTGTGAAAAGAATTCCTGTAAAAGCCTATTAAATAAATATCCCACCCCCCATTAGAATGAGTGTTATCATTTCCTTAATCTAAAGATTTATAAAGTACCAAAGACCAGGGTTTGGTGTTTCCTGAAGAAGAGAAGTGCTACTTAATAAAGGATTAAAAGGCAAGAGAGATCAATGCTTCCAAACTTTGACTTTTGTAGTTTCAGAACTTCAATCTTGTTACTGTTCCTGAGATGAGTTTCTATGGAATGTTTCCTACACAAAGAAAGAGAGGATAGGCAAATGGAGAGAGAAAGGGAGAAGGAGAGAGGAAAAAAGAGAGAGAGAGGAGAGAGAGAGAAAAAAAGAGCAAGATATATTTATAAATCAGAAATACACACTTGTATAATGAGACCTTCAACTGTTCCAAGCACTGGTAGTTATTGAGGGTCACAAATTGAAGATTGTCCACACTTGCAGTGAGATGTATGGAAAATTGAACTAAAATTATGAGTTTTGTTACTGCAGAGACAGAATAAACTGAGTTATTTGTTTGGTTAAATGCTTGATATACCTGCTTCTACAGAAAGAATATAGACATATTTAATACTAAAGGAAAATGATACCCTCTTATTTTATAATTGTTTATTCTTTAATTTGTATTTTCATTCTGAGATTTAAAAGTCCTCAGAGAATAATACCATTGCCTGATGTACAACTCTTAACTAATATAAAGCTACAGGTGGGGTACTCAATAGTGATTTTTTCTTCTTGGATTCGATTTCAAATATATTAAAAACTACTACACGCCAGAGAATCTACACAGCACCTATATATACCTCTTGGCATTATGCATGTCTCTCACTCACATTTATTGGGATTATGAAGGCCCTCTGAAAAGCCAATGGTGAAAAACAGAAACATATTCCTTTGTAGTTTATAAAGTCACATTTATTTATTTTCCTGATTATTGACCTGTATTTGTTTTAGAATGCAATGTATTAATAAAACATTACATCATTTGTTCTATAAAAGCACTGAAGAAAAGACAGACTGCATAGAAAATCATTGCAATGAATTAAACTTCCTTTAATCTCTATGAGATCATATAAACATTAAAGCTTATCAGGTTATTGCAGCAGGGCCTGGGAGGCAAGTGCTAAAATATTTTGCTAGACAAAGATTTGTAAAACACTGTTGTTTAAAAATAAAATCCTGAGTATGTCTAAGTTGAACAAAAAGAGAGCTAAATGAAGCGTGAGACTTTGGGCTGGAAACATTGTGCTGTCTATCAAATCTTTGTTCCCATTGGGGAGCATAGTCACATAATGGCTAAACCACCAGATGAGTGGAAAATCACTATTTAACAGAAATCACCTATTATTCACAAGCTTTGAACAGTTAGGTGAGTTAAAAAAATGTTTATGTTTGAAAATGTAGTTTAAAAAAATCTTTACAGGAGATCTTCCTTCTTACCAAGTTTTAGTAAATAGCACATTATGAAAGGGTAAGAAGATGTGATATATACACACAATGGAATATTATTCAGCTTTACGAAATGAAGAAAGCCTATCATATGGGACAACTGGATGAGACTTGATGATATTGTGCTAAGTGGATTAAACCAGTCACAGGAGGAATAAACTGTTGAGTCATTAAAATTTGGAGGAATATTTTTAGAGAAAACTAGTTTTGTCCTCACTAACACAGAGATAATCTGTTTAAAATGTGAATTTCCTATAAGTGGTTTTCCTAGAACATTTCAGTAAAAGAAGAAAAAAGAAAGAAAGAAAGAAGAAAAAGAAATAGATGAACAAGAACATCTGACTTCACAGAGTCTTCATTTTAGTAGAAAAGGGGAGACAAAAAGAAAAATACTGCAAGAGACAGAAAAATGCATACAAAGTATCCAAAGATGTTGATCAGAATGAGCTGAGTGTACCCAGCAAGGTGTGGTAATGTGACTTCAAAATGAACAGTTGCAGCAATACTAATATGAGGAAGTGACAGATATTAGAAGTATCGTGGAGAGAATAGCCAAGAATACACATGTGTGAAAACATAGAGGAGCTTGGAGATGTTTGACTGTTAGGGTTTGGATCACAATAAAGAATCTAATGGACTGAGAAAATGCTGCAAACTGATGTTTGATCTACACCAGGAGACAACTCAAGTAGAGTCTTTCAGACAAGTGGTTTCAGTTTTCACCTAAGGACAGGAAAAAATCACTGGAATGTTTAAGCATGTATTTGAGATGCTTTGATTTATTTCATATGGACCATGCTCTGAGCTAAGGATGTTTAATGATAAGTCAGATTAGAACCTAAAGTAACAACAGCACTTTTCAATTTTTCAGAAAAGAGAGGAAGATGCCTATAACAGTGACTGACTACAGACTGAGAAAATTTGTTGCACTCATATTGTAATTAATATGGGAATCATGATCTTAGTGGAATTTGATGTATTATACATTGGAAGATGGAAAGAAATGTTTATCCACAACTAATCCTTTTCAAAATGTTTTGGTACAGATACAAGTGGCATGTGTATTTGGTATTTGTTCTATATTTAAAATTTCATAAATGGCCAGATAATTTTCTATGGTTTAAAAAAATCTTGAACAAAAGAAAGTGCAATGGGTTCTTCCTGAAATATTTTATAATTTTATTGGCTGTATTTAATTGAGTGCAGTGTATTAAGCTTAGATTTGAAAATATTTTGGCTGCCCTTGTTTAATTTCATTGACTACAAAATGCTTTCAGAAAATGACAGATTGACAGATATGGAAACGTCACACAGGAAGCTTCAAGCTATAATTTTTTCCTACCACATTGTTATCTGGATTTTTATCTGTACATGAAATAGGGCATTAGTACTTTGGTGCTCTATTAAAATATAGTGTCACTTTGATGAATTAGGTAATGGGCTGACATCAATACATCAAAACAATGAGTTTTAGGAGATATTCAGAAAGGCTTATGAGCATAAATCCAAAGATACAGAAAGGTGAATGCTAAATAGCAATTAGGAGCAGAATATGGGATTTTGAAATGTTAATGTGTGCATATAAATTAAATTTAACATGACATCAAACCACTTGTTTACAAGGTTGTTTATTGGATGCTATTACAAGCAAATATATTTATAATAATTATATACATATATATGTATAAATAATGGAATTTCCATCAAAATCTGCATTTCTCTATTTGTTTTTGACATTTTAAAAACAAGGTATTCGAATATGAAATTGGTGGTTAACTAATTATATAACAGTAAGGTAATTCTATACAATAGTTCACTGGATAACACAGAGGGATATTTTCATTGATGAACTACAACTATTGAAACTGTAGTTCTGATTCACTGGACAAGTGTATGATTGTTTTTCATACTTGGGAATTATCCCTTTTGTTTTCTTTATGCTTGTGGCTTACTCTACGATCACTTGTTCCTGAGTTTATCAATAGTCACAATGGCTCTGTATAATAAGCAAAATGGAATCATTCACTAAACTCACCTTTAGCATTAGTCATTTGGAAATGATTATGTGTGATCCATAAAATCCAGTTTCACTATGAAAATGGCAACAACCTATTGAAAGCAATGAATTATGATAACCAAGAAGTAGCTATTAATCTTCTTATAATGAATATATTAACACAGCTATGCTAAAATATAGAATCATTTATGTTCTTATGCTTAGTGTATGTGTATGCATGAATATATGTAGGTGAAATGCAATCTTGGAATTACTCCAAACCATGTGCAAGATGAGGCAAAGAAAACACTAGTCAATTCTTATTATTTTCAGTAATTATGTTTCATAGTCATCATAAACACTGAATTAGTGAACACTGAAATATTTTTTGTAATAATATAATATTTGGTTAAATCAATCAATGTATGATCTTTTCCATATGTGTTTCTTTTTAAAGACACCTTGCTTAATACATATTGTTGATATCATTAACATTGCATTTTTGCCAATACTGTAACTTTGCCTGAAAAAAGCTGATGTAGACACATGTATTTTCTCTGTAAGGCACAACACAGCCCTCTTGCACTTAATAAACTACATAGCATACTGGTGTTGTTAAAGGGCTATTTTCAGTAGTAGTGATCGCTAGCAAAAAAAATAAATAATAATAATAATAATAATAATAATAATAATAATAATAATACAAACATCACATCACCAAATATCCCATTTTAAAAAAGATATTTATAATATAAGAACATAAGCAAGAAGAAAACATCAACCCATTTTACCCATTTTACCTTTGCTGGCAACATATCAGAGTACATATTTTCACCAATTTGTACATATATATGAATAACTACAACATACTGCCAGTATTGATTTTAGGGTTAAAGTAAATTGTAGTGAGTTTAAAAATTCACAAATACGATATCACTCATATTGAGAATAGAATGTTCATGCTGGTAAGCAAGTGTGTTTGTGAAAGAAAAGAATGACACTATACTAAGTTCCTGTTTTGACAGAAGAAATTGATATTTTTGAACTAAAAGATTTTATCTGAATTTCAGTATCTCCAGAGAATTGTGCCTATATGAGGCTTGACTTTATAATGTTAGAATCCAAATGGGTAAGAGAATGTTGGTTTTCTGTTATATAAAAAACATTAAACCAAGGAAGAAAAAAATGATTCTTAACATTCGTTTTTCTATAAATGAATTACTAGGTGGCTTTGACTTTTTTTTTTCTTTCTTAGATGTGAATTCTTGTCAGTAATATTTACTACATTCCCATATGTATTTTTTAAGTATTCAAAAAAAATTCAGTGAGAGCCTATTGTCGCTAGGCAGCAACAGATGGAATCATGGCATTGACTGAACCTTTGTTGGATCCTGTCAACCACAAGTCCTGTCAGAAATTAAATCTTAGACATAATTACAAATATAGACTATGTATGTTATACTAGGCACTATGTCAATGATAGATATGGAACAGTGAACAAAATACCCATGATCTACTCACTTTGCTAATAACTCATGTTGTCTCATCAATCACAATGTTCACTTAGCTGCTTCTTTTGGTACATTTATCTATTGGTCTACTTGGATTCCTTTAAAGACTCTTAGACAAATTCTTATATTTAATCAAAATCATCCATTTATATGAAACATTTTGTGGTTAAAAATATAACTATCATTTTTGAATCAGTCGAGGAAAGAGAATTTCAGGGTACTTTTATTCTATCAATGAATTTTTCTATCACTGATATTTTTTCTTTAATATTATAAATATTGATATACTAATCGCTGAATTGATGCTGATGTTTCTTTGTATTGTACAATGTTCCGTGAAGCATGTATTGCTTCAGATTGAATGGGAAAAACTGTGTTTTTGTAATTTCCGCGGAATGTGAATGGCCTAATGCCTGCATTTTAGCTTTAAAATTTAAGGAGAGAAAACAAATTTTTACAGGGACCTCAATATCCTCTAAAATGAATGCACATACAGACCCAAAAAGAAAAGATATAAATGCAAAAGTGTGCATAACAATTAATGATGAGTTTCATGTTTGTAGAGCAAGTGTGGTGATTTTTTAAATATGCCAATTAATATTTTCTTTCATTGGTGCATTCTTCTTCATTCATAGATTTTGCTATGCTATGAAACTTGGATCATGATTATTATATGTGTATAAATTAGCATTTTGTCATTATTAATATTTAGAAAACTATTATTTAAAATGAAAATGGCCCTGTGGGTTAGTCAACACTATCACAATCACATAAAAGCATCCAACTCTGAAGTCCTATGAATGACTCACTTTCCAACTAAGATTCAGTTACTTTTGGTCTGTATGAATCAGGGAAATGCTGGAAAATGTATGGAATATCTAAGCAATTTTTCAAAGAAAGCCTTCAAACTTAACTGAAAAACTAAGAAATCGAAAGGACCTCTTATCACATTTTACCACAATTTGTGTGGTCTGGAATTAATATTATTTTTGGAAACTGATTTTTTGGATAATTTCAAAAATATTCTTTCACACTGAGTAATTATAGAAAGCTTAATGAAGATAAATTTATTTGTGTTCTTATTTATGGAACCAAACTCTAAGATGACCCAACATTTAAATGTATTTATTTACATGATATGAAGGAAGATATTTTATTCTGAGAAGAGAACCACTTTATTTCTAAGGAACTTAGAGATATTTAAAAGAAAAAAAAAACTACATTTCAGCAATGTCAAATACAATTTTTAAAGATAAGTTAATGATTCTCTATAGCTTATATGTTTATGGTTGAGCTTGGTCTTAACTTGTTGAAAGAAATATAGCAATTAGCTCAAATTCTATTTTTAAATAAGTCATATAATCAGACTTTGAACGAGACATTTTTCTTCCTGTTGTCTATCAACTTCCTGTTTTCTCTGTGGGAAAGTTACTAAATTCACTTTATAAATACAGTGTTGACAAGGATGACTTAAAAAGGTAAGCATGAAGTATGTTGTTTTCCACCGATGTGTTTATATTACACATGCATTGAAACTGGGACAAACATTTTTTGTCTTGAAAACAAAGCCAGGTGAGCTTCAAGGTGCTTGTCTATTTTAACCATTGAGCCGTTAAATTTTTAATGGCTTTAAAGTTTTAAATTATAAACAACTCTCTCTGAAGGAAAAAAAAAAAAGAGGATTGATGTGAAAAAGAAAGACATACAGAGAAGAAAACAAGAAAATATGATAGGATAGTCTTATTTTGGTTGTTTGTACTAACGTTTTCCACATAGCACCACCAGGTGATACTAAAATAAAAATAGAGGCTGTGTAGGGGGTCTAATGAAACAATTGGAAATGAGAGAAAAAAATTTAAAAAATTTATAAAGAAGAAAAAAAATCACTTTTTTTGTTCTTTTACTCCCAATGAATGAATATTCCAAATCAATTTGATGTTGTTCCTATGAAGGCAATTTTAAGTAAGAATTTGCTTATAAACTGCTTATCTGAAAAGCACACATGGGGATGGAAAAGAAGTGTGTACCTCTTTTCTTTCAGAACTATCTGAATTTTCTTATTGTCAGGTAGAGTTAGATAAACAAACTCATGCCAGCATTCAGTAGAGATCATTTAACAATGTAAATTAACTCTAAAATTTCATAAGAGGAAAAGGGGAAAACGAAGAAGCCTCATTTTCAAATATTTCAGGAAAACTACTACCAGTGTTAGAACTGAATAAGCAGAGAAGGGGATGGTGGAAACTTCAAGGAATTCCTGGAGACTGCAGGGACAGTAACAAATCTGCCTGGGGGGAGCTGGAACCCTGGAAATGCAGTTACTATGGGGGAATGGGAGCTGGAGTCATAGAAGTTATGCGTGCGACTTCTGCACTACTGAAGAAGCAGAGTGTGAGAAAAACCTTGTCCTTGAACCTCTGTCCATTCCCTCATGCTTACTATCATCTCCTCAGGCTTCCTATCCACTGAACCTAGCCAGAAGCCCCTACAGTCCCTGCTGTTCTGCCAAGCCGGGCAGGTGTGGGGGCAGTGAACGAAAGAATCTGAGAAAATAAAAGCAAGTTACTATTAAGGCCCTCTTCTAAAACATTTTGATCTATTTATGCCTCTTGGAAATTTAAATGTTTCTAATGTTCCCCACTGCTAAGACCAAAAGATTGAGTTAACCTTCCTTGGCATGACCTTTAAGCTTCTTCAGTCTTATATCAACTGAATTTCTCAATTTGATTTTCTACCAAATTCTTTCAACTATAGAAGTTCAAACTCTAAACACCAGTTGTTAACACACAGTAACTTCAGAACGCTAAAACTTGTTCATATTATGGTCATGTTTACCTAGAATGTCTTTACTTACCCACTTCCCTCAACATTTCTGCTTGTGAGAATTGTTAGCTTCCTAGGATGACAACTCAAAAATTTCATTCCTGTGTACACTTTTTAAAATATGCAGTTAGCCTTATATGCTTTATGGTGCACAACCATATAATTAGCATGATATTTATAATATAGTGTTTTTATTGATGTTCTTTGTCTTTCTGTTAATAAATAAATTTAAGGGTTTAAGGCTAGGACCAAATCAGCAAGGAGAGTGAATCGAATGTTTTCAGTTTTCAGTAAATATTCAGTCTATGAAAAGTCTATATTTTCCTAGAATCAAATAAATTATATTTGTCCAAGAACATTTATAATGTATTAAGCATCCTGAGGATTTTTTAACCCAATGGATTAATGCATTGCTATATTAAATGTTACGCTTAAATATAATATAAAGGTAAAGACCAAATGAATTTCTTCATTATTACTGCATTTCTTAATTTCATTGTGTTATACTTCTCTTCAAGACTTTTTCCCAATAATGTAATATTTACAATCTCACAAGTTAATGAAATATATTAGCATTTCTAAGTGATTAAACTGTCAATGATGTAATGATGTCTATAGAGATCAATAAAAAGTGATCATAGCCCTTGAGCATTATTAATGTTATTCTATCATTTGATATCCACTTATAGTCATTTCTTTTTTGCTCAGAGCTTGAATTAGGAAGTCTTAAATAGTTTATGAGCCCAATTCTATAACATAAATGTTTGCATTGAGGTTATCCCTTACAAATACCTGTACCTTTTCTTCTTCTAGCATCAAATTTGCATTCCACACAAGTGTGAAAATAGCAATGTTGTTGTGCAGGAAGTACCTAACTTACACTATTTGAATTATGATTTTTGACTTTGTTATGTTCTAAGAGTGATACTCAGGTAACAGAAACCTTATATCAATTTTTGTTTTGTTTTGTTTTGTTTCAATACAGGGTTTGGCTGATTTACCCAAACTGGTTTCAAACTGGAGATATTCCTACTTCAGCCTTCCAAGAAGCAGGGCTTACAGGTGTTCACCATGGTATCTGGCCTAAATTCTGAATTTTGATGTTTTCTTGGATTTGTGATACCATTTTGTATCATTTTGTCTCATGAGTGTCAGGTAACAAGTAACACCTTCCAGTGAGCCATGTGATTATGAGAGGAAGGAACAGACATTTACAGTGTACTATGTTGCAAAACTATAATGTTCAGTATATTAGTATATTATTGCATTTTAATTTATGATATTTTCAATTTACTTGGACATATCCCTATTGTATGTCAAAGAATAACTATTAGGGTTCTTCAGAGGAAAAGGATCAATAGAAGCAATTTATAATGAACATACACAAACACATACATACATGTATATATTCATTTGTATACATATGTACATATGTGCATATATATGAGATTCAGTATTGTAACTGTCATACATGATTATGGAGGATAAGGAGTCCCATGATCTGTCAGCCATCTGCAAGCTGGAGAAGCAGGAAATCCAGTGGTGTAATTTAGTCAGAGTCCAAATTCCTGATAATCCATGTAACCAATGGCATAATTCTCAGTGAAGGCTTTGAAGTCCTGAGAACTAGGGCTAGGTGGGAAGATGGGCATAGGGACACTGATGGATGTCTGGTGTCTAAAGAGCCAAGAACTGGGAACTCCTAGTGTCTGAAGGCAGAAGATATTGTCCTAGCTCAGGAAGAGAGAGTAAATTCACTTTTCTTCTATTTTTTTTTTTAATTTTTCTAGTCCAGCCCTGGAATATTTGGCCAATGCCTGTCCACATTGGTGGGGGTAGTATTCAATCAGTCTTCCAATTCACATGATAAGTGCTAAAAAATACAGAACATAGATACTCTCAGCAATAATGTTTTACTAACTATCTGGGCATTTCTAATCCAAGTCAAGTTTATAGATAAAGTTTTTCATCTCAGATGCCTTTCTCCAAGGCCATTTTTTCCTCACAAATAACCTGTTAAATTTTACATTCATGATTCATTATGCAGAAATACATTACATGGTGACTATTATATTTTTTAAAAGTAATAAATTTAGCTTTTTGATCTCTATGGTAGAAGAATGATATTCAGAATGGAATTGAGACTATATTCTCAACGAATTGGGAATTTGAAATTAAGAAACAGTGAAATGGAAGAGTACCTCTAAGTCAATAAGATCTCTTTTCTAAGCACATGCAAAAATTAGGAATTTCCCAGAGGAAAGTAGGAAAGTTATATGTAGAGATATGTACATATTTTATATGTAGTTGTCCTTCCAACTGAAAGGACAGCTATAACAAAGAGGAAAAAAAGCAAACCAAAAACAACACAGCAACAAATAAGAAAATATGTGGCCTCAGACAATGAGGACAGCTACCTAATGTTGTTTCGTTTGCTAAACAAAACTAGTTATACATTGAGCATTAAGATTCCTAAGTGGTATTTAGTGTCCTAAAAAAATACGTCTTTAATTAAGATAGCTTGATAGATTTTTTAATTTCTTTACAAAACAAAATTTTCTGATTTACTTAGGATTAGGGATACAGAATGACATCAACCGAAAGTTGGCCAATATCAATAAAATCTGCTTATTCTAGTTACTTCATGATAAATCACTTTAATTTATAGTAATGACTACTCATATAGTTTCATTTGCAAATATTAGGGTCTTTGAAAATAGAATGAGATATTATCACTGACTGTAATTTCTCTTATGCCCTAGTTGTTGTGCTTCACTTCTGCTTGCTGATGAACTCATGTGTGTAAGGTATTAGAGTATCTAGAAGAAGTATTTGCTAGCCCATATGATATCTGAAAGATTTTGTCTGCTCTCCCTGTGGAAATCTTTTTTCTCCCTTATGCTTTTTTGAGTATGCTTCCTATATCAACACATTTCCTTATAGGATTAATATATCTTTTTGAAAAGAGGCATCAGATCATCAGGAATAAAGTAGAAAAAGTAAACCTTAAAAATATATAACAAGTTAGAATTTTGCAATTTCTGAAACTGGATAAAAGAATAACCCGTTTGTACAGTCTCTTGATTCAATATTTTATGGTGTGTATTAAGATTGCAAGAACAATTTTATTTCTATGAGTTTTTCTTAATCTGTGTCATCTTATGATACTATATATTCAACATTTGATTTTTGTTTAAATTTGGTCCACAATTATCGATCATATATCTATGATATTTCATATATGCCTGCACATGCGATGCATATCAAATGCCATGTGTGTACATATATATGCATATATACTTGCTTGAACTAAAATACCTCCAGTAAAAAGCGTCACTGTAAAATTCCTCTTTCCTTCAATTTATAATGCTGAAATAATCCTAGGAATGGAAAAGCAGGCATGTAAGTTTCTGTTTTTACTGAGATTGTAATAAAATTCTCAATACTAATAGACTCTAATAAATTCAAAACAATCCTAGATTTTAGATTAGTTTCAAAACTTTAGCTGAGATGGCAAGTTTTTGCACGATTTATTTGCTCATTCTATGGAAATAGAAATGCTAGCTGGGGCTAGAAAAACATATCCAAGTGAGCACCACCTTGTAGCTAAGATCTAGAAATGGAGATAGAGGAGATAACTGTGTTATCTGATACATAACATGATGAGCCCTTTTGGACAATGAAACAAATGAAAAAGATGAAACCTACTGATGATACCAAAGATAAATCTAAGATGTGCTCTGGATCCCTTTTACCACAAAACTGTGATTCTCACCCACAACAACTAATAATTTAACTGTTATCTCATAGAGCAAAAAACTCCCTTGATATCTAAAGCACTTTGTTAGTGGGATATTTTTCAGTAACCTAAGTATTTCAATCACATTTATCTCATTAATAAACCAATAGGCATTTATCATATATAAATTTAATTAACATGCTTGTATGCTTTTGTAAATTTTATTAGAAAAAAAAGTTACAATCGTTATACCAGCATGAAGTAATAGACTTTTCATTCCATCTCATTTTTCTTCAGACATGATAATGATAATAGAAGAGATTAAAGGCAAAAACAATTATTGGCATGCATTTCGTACTGCCTTTTTTCTCCACATGGCAATTCATAGTCATTTACACCTTAGTGATCCTTTCTTGTAGAATCAATGGATATCTTGCATGATGGACAGACCATTGTTTATGGGCTTTGACCCAAGAATTGATATGAACCTCATAATTTCAGATGGGGGTCAGTGTCTTACTTAAAGAAATGTTTTTAAATTGTGTCCATTATTTATATGTTCCAGAAAGTTTCTAAAATTTGCAATAAATAAAAATGGTGTGAAAGCCAAAATTCTTCTTTCTTTATGAGCCTCTGATAACATAGGTAAAAAGAATCTGAATATATTTGCAATGTTTTCATATATGACTGGGAAAACTAGATGAAATTCCTCACATGTTAAAAGCAGAAAAAAAAAAAAAAAGCTTTTTATGTTTCAATACATCCTGAATGGCTTTAAGCAAAAGCATTAATGATTTGAATTTATTTGACTTGTAAACACATTAGCTTCCAGATTCAATCACTGATTGAATGATCATCAAATATGCACATATATATGTATAACAAGTTACATATTTATAGTTGTTTTCAACGTATATACCATATTTATAATTATTGTTTTATTAATTTTTATAATAATTGTGATTTAGTTGGATTTTGTATTTTACAATGCAATAATAGAAGTTGACAAAGACTTATCAATTTTTCCAAATGACTGAATTATCAAAAAGTAGAATATTAAAAAAAATAATTTTGTTATTTTTATAAATGACATTATATTATACTTTTAATAAAGGTATCACAATATCTGAAATACATCTAATGGTTTCATGCATTTAAAAACACAAACTCATGTTTCTCATCATAGAGTAATAATAGGGTGTTTTTGAATTATGAATTTATATACATTAAATATGTATAAAACATATTATCAAGTCGTTATTAAAGAGAGTTCAATGATAGAGTTCTGAATCCTTTGGAATTACACTATGATATTCTTGCTGAGAAGAAATTGTTATATATATCAAAATTTCATTTGCATTAAATTAAAGAACAACTTTCAATATTGAAAAGGAAACAATGCAAAATTTTAAAGTCACTACCATACTATTTTTCTTTCTACTAATAATGAAAATATAATAATTAAATCCAGCAGGTAGTATGAATAGCAAAATTCCACATCATGTCAATCAAGAGTTACATACAGCACATCCTGAAATATAAACATCACAATTTGACAAAAATATATATTTTCCAAGAATAGAAAATAAAACAAAATGTAAATGCTGCATTTCATAAAGCGTGACTCTTGATATTGCCTTTTAAACACATATGAAAATTGAACATTTTTAAATAAGAAGAGTACTGACACAAGGATTCTCAGGGGCAAATTAAAAAATGCTTTCAGCTTTAAGAATTTTTAAACAGAATCCAGGATTTTCTATGTTTTTCTTAGTACATTATTAGTTGTACATTACACATTATAAGTACTTGAGGTCAATTTTGAAATATTCATAAATGCATACAGTATAATTATCTTCCCTCTTCACTCACATGATCCCATTCCTCTATGCCATTGGTCTTCCTTCTATTTATTTACTATTTTCTTAATTGGTGCATTATAATATAAATATAAGTGGAATTCGCTGCAACATATTCATACATGCAAAGAACCTGTATGAATTTTCCAGTTCTTCCTCTTCTTCGTTTTTTCCTTCCCCTTTGATCTCTGCCTCTACTCTGCAAGCTCTTTTCTATTTTTATGAGATTTCTTTCTTTCTCTCTCTCTCTCTCTCTCTCTCTCTCTCTCTCTCTCTCTCTCTTTCTTTCTTTCTTTCTTTTTCTTTCTTTCTTTCTAATTTACTTTCTTTCTCCAGCTTCTGCATATAAGAGAAAACAGTAGGACCCTTCACTTTTGGGGACTGTCTTATTTCACTTAACATGATATTCTACAGTTCCATCCATTTACCAACAAACAAAAATGTCACTATTTTTTTGTAGGACCCAGGATTTTGAAGTAAAATACTAATGTTTCATCCAAATATTCTTATTTGGATCCTATTATATACTACAAAAAACTGTTCTCAGATTGTCAACCATACCAGAAACTGATAGACAGGGCAATGTTTGCCATAAAGAAATGTGGGAGGGAAAGAATTTGAAGTTGTCTTATGTTTTTGTGATCAAATTATTCAAGGAAACATACTTTATAGAAACTTATACATTGTGGCCTTTAGAGTCCTTTTACTGTTAGACATTTTTGTTTCAGCACTGTCATAACATAGGGTCTATTTTTGATGTAAGCCATATTTGTTTTTTTCTTCTACATTTTATTTAAAAATATATCACACTCTTTTTTCTGAACAAAGTATCTAAACCTTATGCTCAGAAAAGTCTTTCATATTATTTTACAGATACATAGAACAAAAATTTTAGTTTCTCATTTAGTTTTGAAATATTGTTAGGGGAATTTCAGAATCAAGTTCAAGTATAGGACAAGTCATTTAGCTTTTAGGAAACCCTGTGTTATCTTGTATTATGAAGAGAAAATACTAAATCCTTACATTTTCCATTTATGATAATGAAAATATTACTTTTAAACAATAAAACATACTTGTTCAGCTGAATGAAATATGACATCAGCTGAAAGTTATAGGGCTAAACTGAATTAACTATAGAAAATCAGGTTCCATTAATGAGGTGGTATATTCTTGTCTAGTCTCAAAATATCTGACCATATTTTCATTGTCTATTTTATCTTTCATTTTAATACCTTGGGTCATTTTTAGTATTTTTGTTTTGTTTTCATTAGTTTATTTTTTCCTTACCTAATAGTACAATGTGTGAACTCACTGGACCTTGAACACTACTTGTCCAAAATACCATCATTTTCATTACATTATTTATTCCTTTTTCTCTGATAAGTGTCTATTAACCACTAGGCATTTTGACTGGCTATGACCTATCAATTTATGCATAGTCCTTTGTATTTATGCATTATATTTTTAATTATTGTCTGAATAAAATTAAATACATATTATTAGACAGTATTATAAAGTATATAAAATAGAATCAGTAAACTCTAACAAGACAGAAGGGAAATGTAAAGGTTAAATTTAAGTTTTGCTCTCCTGTTAAGTTTAAGTTTTGCTTTTCTGTAAGTTTAAGTTCTGTTTTCCTGGAACCCGAAACTTATGTTAAAAACAGTTACTTATGTCAAAATGTACCCTGACCCAACCCCCCCTGACAAAACGCATGATTATTCTGTAATGGTTATTTTGTAACAATCCCACCCTCGCACCCTAACTGCCATATGAACTTCCCTGTTTAAACACTGCATAAAAACTCTGCTTAAGCTGTGCTCAGGGCTCCAGCTTCTCTCAGGAGAGCTCTGAGCCCCACCATGCTGGTCCAATAAACCCCTTTGCTTTTGCATGAGATAGTCTCTTGGTGGTCCTTTCCTCCAACGTTTGCCCGACCCTAACAGAAAGTTAACATTTGCAACAGAAAAGTAAAGAGTTTGATGGAGAAATGTACTGAGAATAGAGAAGCCATATAAATCATTTGGAGCACAATGACATTCTTTCAGGAAGAAATGACACTGAAAGGAGTTTAGGATGATAATTTGGCCTTATTGAAGGGACATGAAATTGTGAACTTTATTATGAGAATGACAAGCATTTCTGTATGGCCTTAATGTCAGAGTGATATACAGTGAAAGAGAGACTAACTAAAATAGAAGAATTACTTATAAAGATAACAAATAATTAAAGGATTTTATATAAATAGAAAAAAATCAAATATATAGGAGGACATTTAGCAAAAGTATAAATGGTGAATCAGAGGGCTTAGCAGTAGTAAGAAAGAGCAATTAGGTATTTACTTTGGTAATCCAGAAGAGAAGTAATGTGCAATTTACCTACTGCAGAAAGGTAGGAAGAAAGAGGAAGATAGACAGATAGACAGACCAACATACATTTCTTACTGGATGGTGAATATCTCCAAAACTCTGTCTTTACAGAGATTAGATTTTTCTGACCTCAGGAAAAACAAAAACATATTTTTTGGTCACACTGAATTGTGATTTCTAAAAATTTCCCTTAGGCGCAATTGCATTTATTTGTTAAGTTTTTATTCAATAAGAACATATTGGTTTGATACTATATGGCACAGATTGATTTTGGCTATAGGGATACAATGGTAAATAAAAGAAATATAATCCATATCTTCTTTTGTATTTTTATAGGCTATAAGAAAGTAAACAAAGAAACAGTAATTTCAAATTTATGTAACAGTTTTGAAAAAATGTATTTTGCAAAGAATGATTGTCAGGAGGGGTTAATGTGGGAGTGTTTGTTTGTTCATAAGTTTGTTCATCAAAGTTTGTTCATAAAATGCTTTTCTGCAGAAAGTATATTTCATCTTAGACTAGAAAGAGAAGTTTTATTCACTCATTAGAAATAGGATGGACATAACATAAAATTTAGTTTAGATAATAAGGAGGCCATATACACCTTAAGAATATATATAAATAATTTTTACATACATAAAAAGATTTTCCATGAAAAACGGAGAAGTCCTCTCAAACCATTTCAAAAATTCTTTGAGATGAAAAAAGAGGAATTGTTTGGAGTATTTGTTGTGGAAAATGTGTGTGACTGGTCTAAGGGTTCCTACACAGAATGGGGCTGGTTGTTAGAAAATTGTTGGTATCAAAGGGAGGAACACCAACATATTCTTATCAGCCTATGCACACGTGGGGCAAGAGGGGAAGGAAAAGAAGAGCTGCCTAAAAGTTATCATCAGACAAATGTACAGGGACTTTGTATTATAGGAAGCCATTTTGGGTGAGCTGGTAATGGCTGGGGTAGGGTTGATTTAATACTAGGAAGAAGGAGAAATAAATATTTAGCTTTTTAGAACTAAGAAAGCTCAATATGATCAAAAAGAATAAAAGCAGATAAATATGGAATAAAATAGAGAGCACAGAAATAAATCCATACATTCCTAGTCAACTGATCTTCAACAAAATGTGGCAAGAACACACAGTGGAGAAAGGACTGACTTCCATAAATCGTGTTGGACAAACTCAGTATATACAGATATAAGAATAAAATCAGACTGTTATTTTACACTATGTACAAGAGTCAATTCAAAATGGATTAAGTACTTCAACCTAATACCTGAAGTATAAAATTAGTAGGAAAAAATAGAATGAACAACCTCTTTGATATTGAACTTAGCAAAGATTTTTCTGGATATGACCACAAGAGCACAGACAGCAAAAGTAAAGGTAGGAAAAAGAGGATGTAGTTCAGTGGGAGATACTTGCCTGGAATGTTCAGAGACCTGTGTTAGATTTTCAGTACCAAAAAAAAAAAAAAAGTGAGGAAGCAAGAGAGAGAAATAGAATTGCATCAGACTAAAAAGTTTTATGATCAACAAAGATACAAACTACTGTATAGAGAAAAACATTTGTAAACATGTATATCTGATAAATGGATTAATATCTAAACTGTGTAAGGAACTCGAACAACTCAATAGCAAGTATCATGTAACTTTGCTTAAAGCGAGGCAGAGTATGTGAAACAACTTTTCTCAAAAAAAGTCATATAAATGGCCAACAGATATATTCAATAAATGTCCCACATCACTATTCACTATAATATACAAATTAAAACCATAATAATATATCACTCAACACCTATTAGAATGACTATTATCAAGAAGATGAAATATAGCAAGTGTTGATTAGGATGTGGACATAAGGGAACACTTGTAGTCCATGGGAACTATTAAAGAAAAAACATAGAAGTTTCTAAAAATAAAAAATAGTACTATCATGTAATCTAGGGTCCCCACCTATGGGTGCATATATAGGAAATAAAGTCAGGATGTTAAACAGATATCTACGCTTTTACATTCATTGCAGCATAATTTATAATGGCAAGAATATGGAATCAACCTAAATTTCGATCAACAGATGAAAGGATGAAATGAAGTGTACACACACACACACACACACACACATTGATGTATACAGTATTGTATATGTATGTATATATATGTATATATATACACACCACGTTTTATATGTATATATCTTACATATTGTATGGAATTGTATATATATGCATATATGTACAGTATTACAAAGCATATAAATTGGTATAGCATTGCATATGTATGTACACCATACACTTCATATACTCTGTAATCCTTTATATTACAATCAGTCTTTCATGAAAGAACATCCTGGGCTGGGGATATAGTTCAGGTGATAGAGTGCTTCCCTCACATGCACAAGCATGCACAAGGCCCTGGGTTCAATCCTCAGCACCACCCCCCCCCCAAAAAAAAAAAAGAACATCCTGTCACTTATGACAATATCAATGAATCTAGAGGACATAATGCTAAGTGAAATACGCTAGGCAAAGAAAGACAAATATTGCATGTCCATGCGTCTATGAATAATCTATTATTGTCAAATTCATAAAAGCAGAAAACAGAATGGTGGTTACCAGGATTTGGGAGTTAGGTATAGGGGTAATAAGAAGGTAGAAAGTTTTAGTTAGAAGAAATAAATACTGGAGATCCATTGTGTAGCATGGCGACTATACTCTGTACTTGAAATATGACAATGATATTCTGCATAATTTAAATTTGTTCAATGTAAATTTTAATGTGTTCTCCCGTTAATAACTGATAAGATTATAGAGTGATACATCTATTGGTTAAAGTATTTGAAAGATGTAGATTTCAATGGGTACATATATCAAAACATCACATTGAACACTATCAATTTACACAATAATTGCAAATTATAATTAATTGGTTAATTTTTTAAAAACTTCTAGAACAGAATGCTAGTGTGAATAGAATCACTGAATAAAAACAATGGGGTTTCCAGAAGCTAACGTATGTTTTTGATGTACATTATGTATTTTTTTCCAACCTCTTAACCAAATGTCATTCAGAATCACATAATCAAATCATTTATAATCCTTAGCTCTAGAACAGATCCTAATAAGCTATAACCTAACCCTTTAGGAGACAGATGACAGAAAAGCCTGTGAGGTCTTGGATAAAGGGAAGGTGATCAGATTGGAAGGCCCTTACTGGAGAAGGTTTGGACAATGGAGCTTCCCCATGGGGCCAGGGTAAGTTCATATTTCAAAACCTATATTACACTAATTATATATAGTCACTCTATTTTGAATATTTCCTATGATAAAGAAGCTGAGTATTGACACATGATAAAAAGTCAGAATGAAGATGTAGATTTCAAACAGACTTTCTTAAATTTCAATGTAAATTAAAAAGGATATTTAATATATTGCTTGTAACCTTTTAGTTTTAAAATTCTGTATGATATTACATAAGAATTCATCATTAGTCCATAAGGAGTTTCATATTAAGTGAAAAAGCATTCTTTTTCTTCCATGTGAAAAATAGTCCAGCTCCTATCCTAAGGACTGGGCAAGGGACCCAAGCTGAATCTTCACTCCTCTTTGCCACTGAGTAAGTCCTTTTGTGCAGTACACAATTGAAACAGTGAATACTTCAGACTTAATTTACAGTTCCTAAAAAAATTGATAATCTATGAATGTTACATAATCATTGTGAAAACTAGAGAACAAAAGACTAGTTGTCTTGAAAGTAGGAGCAAGATATCTATATCTATATCCATATGTCTTCTAATATTAATGCATTTCAAAGAATAATTGAATGTTTCAAATTATTAACATCCAGTTCTGAAAACTCTTTCTTTAGAAGAAGTACAAGAAGCATACCTCATAAGGCTGCTATTTTAGGAAAAGAAATTGGTGAGAAAAAAAAAATTATACAATGTTTCATTCCACATTCCTTTCCTTTGTAGGTTTGTGTCAAAATTATCTCTAATTCAAGAAAGGAAGGATGGTTTTGGTTATTCACTTCAAAATATCACTAGAAAAATCCTTCATTACATTCTTTTCATAGTTGATAGACACATAACAATGACATATATGTCCGAACCAAATCACCAGCTCAAATGAACTTTTATTTCCCTGTGAGAACATGACAGAAAATAACTTGAAATTTCATTTTCTTTGTTATTTTTTTTTTAATGAAAATACTAATTATCCTCAATAGGAGCTCAGGTAATACATTATTTAATCTTTCTTTGTTGAAATAACCTAAATTCTGTCACACTACTCAAAATAATTTTGTCAGTTTTTAAAAAGCAGTCTTTCTATCAAATGTGGGTGTAGAGGTTGATGAAGTAAACTGAAAAAATCATGGATAAATAATAACATAGTTCGCATTATTAAGGCATTTTCATTTTACCGTTGTGATTAAAAGTCAGAGCTTTTTTCTTTTACATCTTGTGATGTTTGCGGGGGGGGGGCATATCAGTAAACCTACAGAGATATTCTTTTTTTCTTTATATTTATATAAAATATTAAAAATATTTTATATAAATAAATTTTAAGCAAAAGAGAAAATTCATTTTTATGATTGATATTCACAGTGACTCATTAAAATCAAGTTTAGGGTACAAACTTGTAGCATATTTCAATTGAGGAGAAGTTCTTATCTAAGAATTGTTTTTCTATTTTCCACAGTACTTTATGTGAATCTTCCCCCATCTCTATTTTAAACATAATGTTTATGACCAAGTAAATATATGATTTAATTTAAGTACCATAAGCTATTTGATGAATCAAAATTAATGCCTCTTAAAAATAATAATGTGCCCTGCAGATTGTGTTGATAACGGAAGAGTTTTAGTTAATATAAAGCACTGAACTTGTCTTGAAAACAAATTTTATAAGTCTATTTTGCCTAATATTTTAAAACTTTCTGGAAAAATGATGTCATGATAACTATGCTGAGGATATTTTATTTTATTATTCAATGAGACAAGCTGATAGGCTAAATTTTCCTTTAAAAGAGTAGAAAATGAGCCTTTTTTATTTTGCATTTAATGTTGATATCTCATCATAGACTTCCTAAATTTTACCTTAAAATAGAACTGATTGAGAATGTTTTACTTATATCAAAATACTTATAATGAGGAAATTTTTTAATTGACAAATGGAAGGTTGAAAATTGATAAATGCAATTCTTTAAAATTTAATTTATTTAATTTTCTTATCTATACATCTTTATGGGGAATATTATGGCAATTTAAGACATATATACAATGTGTACTAATCAAATCAGTGTAAAAGTATTTCTGTCTCTTCAGCCATCAATCTTTTTTATTGGAAATTTCATATAACTTTTTTCTAGTTATTTTGAAATATATAGTAGGTTGTTAAACCCAGTAGTCACCTTACTGAATAAGACAAACCAAGAGTGATACCTCCTCTCTATGATTGTGATTTTCATGTCCCTTATTGAAATTCTTTCTGCCTGCCCTTCCCATGGTCATTCCCAGTCTCTGGTGACTACTATTCCTTCACATTCTCTACAAGTTTGATTTATTAGTTTCAATAAATGAATGAGAACATGATATCTGCCTTTCTGTGTCTATCTGTATTGCTTCACACAACATAATGCCCAAATACTTCCATCCCTGTTGCTGCAAATAGCAGGCCGGCCTTCCTTCTTTCCTTCCTTCCTTCCTTCCTTCCTTCCCTTTTTTTCAATGAATGAATAGCATTTAACTGTGAAAATATACCATATTTTCTTTATTCATTCACTGAAGGACATCTGGGTTGATCCTACATTTTGGCTACTGTTAATAGTGTTGAAATAAACTTGGAAGTGCAAGTATCTTTCTGGTATAATGATTTAATCTCCTTTGGATACATCCCAGTAGTGAAATTGTGGATCATATGGTGGTTTTATATTTAGCTTTCTGAGGAATCTCCTTTCTGTTTTCCAAAATGGTTGTACTAATTTATATTCATAACAACATATGAGAGAGAGTTCCCTTTGCTCCCGTCTTTGATAATGCTTGTTATTATTCCTTTTTGGCTTTTTCATGATATTCTTTCTAATTGAGGTGAGATAATAAATAGCTCAATATGGTTTTAATTTGCATTTTTGGCTGATTAATGAAAGTGAGCATTTTTATGCATTTTTGAACATTTGCATGTTTCTTTGGGTAAGTATCTTTTCAGATCTTTAGCCCAGTTTATTGTATTGTTTGTTTTTTGGTGTTCTGGTTTTGGAGTTCTTTATATATTCTAGCTGTCAATCCCTTGTTGGATGTACTATTTGATATTTTCCCCATTTTGTAAGTTGTTCTTTGTTCTGTTGGTTGTTTGCTTCACTATACCAGAAGCCTTTTAATTTCAATTTAATTCCATTTGTCTATTTTCAATTTTGTTTCCTGTGTTTTGGGGTTACTATCAAAAAAGAAAAAGAAAAAACAAAACAAAACCAAAAACAAACAAACAAACAAAAAACATTGCCTACTCCAATGTTCTGAAGTGTTTTCCATATTTTGGAGTAATTTCAGGTTTCTAATTTGAGATGTATGCATTTGATTCATTTTGAGTCCTTTTCATTTATGGTGAGAGGAAGGGATCTAGTCTAATCTTTTACATGTGACCAACAAATACATATGCAATGTAATTTTTTCCAGCACCATTTATTGAAGAGATTGTCTTTCTCCACTATATGGTTCATAGAGCCTTTGTCAAAAACCAGATGGCTGTATGAGAACGGGATTAATTTTTGGTTCTCTATTATTTTAGATTAATTGACATGTGCTTTTATGCTAGTATATTACTGCTTTAGTTGAAAACTTAAGTCTGCAAGAATACATACACACAAGAGTTTATAATCAGTGCTTGTCATCATGGCCTAAAAGTGGAAGGAAAAAAGATTTTTCTATAGGTGAATGAATAAGCAAACTATTGTATATTCACAGAACAGAGTAATATTCTATGGCAAAGAAAAGGAAACCATCCAACAATGAAAGGCATGAAATATTAAATCTGTACTGCTAAATGAAAACAAACAGTTCTGAAATCTGCATGATTCTGGAAGAGAGGGAGTACTTAATTTTTTTTTTTTAATATTTATGTTTTAGTTGTAGTTGAACACAGTACCTTTATTTATTTTTATGTGATGCTGAGGATCAAACCCAGTGCCTTGCACATGCTGGGCGAGTGCTCTACCACTGAACCACAACCTTGGAAATTGTTGGATATTCTTCTTACTTTGTATTGAATTTTTCAGTTAACTTAAATGTGCCTTATTTGCAGGGAAATGGATGGCATTAGAGCAGATTATGCTAAGTGAAGCTAGCCAATCCCTAAAAAACAAATGCCAAATGTCTTCTTTGATATAAGGAGAGTAACTAAGAACAGAGTAGGGACGAAGAGCATGAGAAGAAGATTAACATTAAACAGGGATGAGAGGTGGGAGGGAAAGGGAGAGAGAAGGGAAATTGCATGGAAATGGAAGGAGACCCTCAGGGTTATACAAAAGTACATACAAGAGGAAGTGAGGGGAAAGGGAAAAATAATACAAGGGGGAGAAATGAATGACAGTAGAGGGGGTAGAGAGAGGAGGGGAGGGGAGGGGAGGGGAGGGGGGATAGTAGAGGATAGGAAAGGCAGCAGAATACAACAGACACTAGTATGGCAATATGTAAATCAATGGATGTGTAACTGATGTGATTCTGCAATCTGTATATGGGGTAAAAATGGGAGTTCATAACCCACTTGACTCAAAGTGTAAAATATGATATGTCAAGAACTATGTAATGTTTTGAACAACCAACAATAAAAAATTAAAAAAAAATAAAGCACTTTAGGGCTGGGGTTATTGCTCAGTGGTAGAGCACTCACTTAGCACATGTGAAGCACTGGGTTTGATCCTCAGTTCCACATATAAATAAATAAAATAAAGGCATTGTATCCACCTACAACTAAAAAAAAAATTACAAAAATAAAGTGCATTAATAATATAAAAATTACCAATATTCCCACTATCCAACAAAGGATTACATTTCCAAATAAATGACTACTGTATCAATCAATATGCTTAAAGTATTTATGTAATAGCTAGAGAAATATATTTATATATTTTAAAAATTAGAGCTGTAACTAATTGTATAGAGAATAAATAATGTAAGCTTTATGAAGACTTTATTTAAAATAACATCTCTCCAAACCTAAAATTCCCATCCTCTCATTGTGACAATATTTTCATCTATAGTGAAAAGTATCATTTTTATTTAATCTATATTTTGCCCCATGTCACTCCTCACTAGGATGTGACTTCCTTGAGAGTAAACTTTTTACCATCTATATTTTTTATCTCCAGGAATGCATAGAATATAGCATTCATGTTGAATGTGATTGGACACATGAATCAATGGGAAAGGTGGAAATAGATTGTAGTTACAAAGATTGGTCTTAAAATAATCTGTAAGACTTAGAAAAAGATAAAGACAAGAGTGGTCACACTTGCCAATATTATGATTATGAAAGTCATAAGCATAAACTTTGAGTTATATGGGACCATGTGGAGCAGAGAAAAAGAAGAAATGAATAAAAGTGCCACAAAAGTATTCCCTATCAGTTGTAAAGGGCGTCATTCCAAGCTTTAATGATAAGAATCATGGAAATGTTCTGAGTTAAACAACCCTGTATTTCAGAGTCTCTCTTGATTGTTTATTGTGACAATTGCTGAGGAAAGTCAGCAAAGTATTGGAATTTATTATTACCTAAGCTTGTTGAAAAACACCACATGTGCCCTATTTCACAAAATAGTGCTTTTATGATTTAAGAAGGAAGGAATGGCCACACACAATAATAGAAGTAGAGAATTATGAGTTTAAAATAAGTTTAAAAGGTATAAGATATACCTTTCCCATCATATAAATTTTGAAAACATACATATGGAGTAAAAAATAAACATACTATAAGGAATGGGATACATATTTGGTAACTATAGTTAAATTATAATTTGTGCACACATCACACAGAAATCAAAGCTTAAGAATAAAGAGACAAAATAATACATGAAAAAATATACAAAAATTGGATTGATGAGTGGGAAAATAATGTGTATTACAAAATTCATACAGTTATATAATATTTCACACGTCTCAATCAGCAGGTATATTTCATAGCACATTTTCAGCCAATACTGAAGGATGGGAAAAATCAAGCTGCAGGAAGTGGAAGGCATTCCTGATTTAATTGGCGATTCATTTTGTGGTCCCACAGCAACTCACTCTGATCTGAGTCTCCACCTTACTGCAGATCTTCATCGCACAGGTCTCTGAGCTTCACAAAGGAAGAATTGCTTCACTCATCTTGCAATAATCACTTCCTAACACTGCAGTTTTAAAGTTTTGTAATTTGATTTTAATGAATGCATGTATTTAGAGAAGGCAAAGATATTTTAAATAAATTAAAACCCTACTAGGAAGATACATTTGGGGGCAATGTTACCATGTGGTGAATTCCAAAATCATTTATAGATACCCTTTGAAATGCACACTGTTTTAAGTTACACTCCAACATGTTCTAAAGCTATTTCATGTTGAAAAAAAAATGTTATATCCTCCTTTATTTCAGAAATGCCAAGAAATGCATTATACAGAAATGGAATAGAAGTACTTATTGAAGATTTATACTGGGTATTAAAATTTGGCAACTAATTTCTGAGGTAGTTTTTATTTTCTTCTTGTTAGATTTAAGAAAACAGTGGCCCTGGGTGTCTCAGTTACTTGCCCAAGGTCACACAGTAAGTAAACGGCAAGCAATTTCTTCTTTTCTCCAAAGATTCATCTTTTAATATGTCAAATTAAGTAGTATAGGACAGCAGAAGTGGGGAAATGACTTTCCCCAAACCATGGGAGTATTTTGTGTCACTGTCTATGAAAAATTTTCAGCCATTTATTTCCAACCAAAAGTCATAAGGAATAAAGATAAGCCTCTAAAACAGCACCAAACAGCAGAAGAACATGAAATTTCTTGTGCACAATTCCCAACTCTATCAATCATGAGTTGTATAACCTTATATAGGTCATGTTAACCTCTCTAAGCTATTCAACTCTCATCCATAAAGTTGAGATTTAAAAAAATCACCTCCATTGTATTGTTACGAAGATTAACCAAAACAATATTTTAATACTGTTGTGTATGTGTGTAAATCAGCACATAGAAACATCATCCCTGGGCAAAATAGATGCTCTTTTTAACTTTTGCATATTCTTCTAACCTTAAAATACATCTTTAGTGATTCTTTTGACAAAAATTTCTTACGCATTTGTTATATGCCACACACCATATCTATATACTTACTATGTGATGGTCTACAAGAAGACAGGATATTTATTAGCTTATATCCTCTACTAAACAGAACCTGAAGTAAATATAAATGCTGATGATTTATTGGGGGGGGGTACTGAGGATTGAACTCAGGGTACTCAACCACTGAGCCACATCCCTAGCCTTATTTTGTATTTTAATTAGAGACAGGGTCTCACTGAGTTGTTTAGCACCTTGTCATTGCTGAAGCTACCTTTGAACTATAATCCTCATGTCTTAGTCCAAGATCACACAGTAATTAAATGGCCTGTAATCTACTGGAATTATAGGCATGTGATACCGCACCAGGCTGCTGCTGATTTATTTAAAGAGAGAGAATTTAGGCATCAGTTTGACAAACACAAAGAAAAATGAACAAAAATGCTCACAAATGTATATTGATATCTTGCTTTGCTGGCTACCAATTAACAAAAAGGATCAGGAAATAAAGCATTTTATATGAGGAATAGGGAGGCATCCCTGAGGACTGAAAATAGATTGGCTTTGGTCAAAAAAAACAATATTAATGGAGGCTACTGAATGCATGTAGAATATGTAGAAGAAAATATTACAATGAAGACTGGTAAAATTGAAGACATATGATCCAGAGTATTGGTAGAAATCAGAAAGATGATGAATCTGAAGAAAAATTATATTTGTGTTTTATATATATATATAAAATTATATATATATATATACATATATATATATATATATATATATATATATATATATATCCACCACCCAGACAAATACTCTCTCTCCATATTTATATATACTCACAGATAATACATACATATATATTTCAACAATACAGACACAACACATATTCTCTCTCTGTCTATATATATAGAAATATATATATATATATATATATATATATATATATATATATATATATGTGCATGTCACACACACTGAAGTGCACACACCCACACACACACACACACACGCATTTAATATCCTGAGAGGAGAAAAATTGCCAGAATTGAGAATAAGAAGTAATCAGAACTACAAGAATCAGATCTAAACTGACAAGTGAATGCATACATAACTAAAAACTAAGAATTTGTAAATTAAAATATGGATGTATAAAAACTCAATATTGAAATTCAAGATGTATTGTTCTAAAGAGTAGAGTGGAAGCACATGATTGATAAAGGTAAAGAAAGTATAGCAAAACAGAGAAAAAAATTAAAAGGAAGAGCTGGGGTTGTGGCTAAGAGGTAAAGCGCTTGCCTAGCATCCATGAGGCACTGGGTTTCATCCTCAGGACCACATACAAATAAAATAAAGGTTATTGTGTCCACTACAACTAAAATGTATTTTTAAAAAGTTAAAAGGAAATATAGAAAAGGCAAGAATTACATAATAAAAAAAATGGATACAAGTAGATAGGAAGATGTAAGATAGATTGATAGTTGATTGGCAGATATGTTTTCATAATAATGAATATAAGTGGTCCGAATTATTGGCTTGAATATAAAATTTACCAGAACAGATTAGAAATATTTGACTTTTGTACAAAAGACAGATATGAAAGAGGAAAGAAATTGTAATAGCAGATGAAAAAACACAACTAGCAAATTCTAAAAAGGTGAAATCTTGTATAGATACATGAGTATCAGATAAAAATTAATTTTAATTAATTTTAAAACATTATTAGGAGCAATAAAACCTCTATTAAAATGATTTAAGCATAAACTTAAAGTTAATAGATAAGCATACTAAATGTTTTAAAAAACAAATGGTTAAGGAATAAAAGAGGTTATTCAAAATCTACTATTACTCACAGATAATACATAGAAAGAAAAGAGTCAAATGTTTGAATAAAACAATATTCTATACACAGGAAAAACATTAAAAATCCTGAATATCTGTTTTCTGGTGACAAATATCTAACAAAAAACGTTAATAGATACAGTTTTCAACAACAATAAAATATAATGAAACTTGGAATGAAGCTAAAGTAGGAGTGCAAGAAATCAGAAAGAATATTATGAAGCTTTATTAAAATAATTGAAAAACCAAAGAAATAAAGAGGAAGTAAACAATTTATACAACTATGTAGCCATATGTTATGGATCATTTGAAAGCAGAAATAATTAAAATTCTGTGGCATAAATATAATAACACATGTGCAGGCAAGTGGAATAGAACAGTTTCATTATTTGACAAAGCATATTAATGATATGAAAAACAACCTCGTTATTTTCTCTAACAAAAAAAAATTAAAATGTTTCATAATATGACCATCATGATACCAACTGCACGGAGAAACCAAGAGAAACAAAATGTAAAAATTGTTACATATGGGTGATGAATGTAATAATAATTTTCCTTTTAAATCTTATTTTTCCCTCTTTAAAACAATCTAATTTTATAAAAAATCTTAGCTTTATAAACAAAACTGTCAATATTATTTTAAATGATAATAAAATATCACCTGAAAAATAAATGGGAGATCAAAAAGGGATACTATTTGTGGGCAACAAATTTCAAATTCTTGGCAGTGAACAAAGTCAGAGGAATTAACAACACCAACAATGAACCTTAATATAAACATGGGACTTAGCAATTGTAAGTCAATGTCTGTCCATCAGTCATAACGAATGTACCACTTGAATGAGGGATACTGCTAATGAGGTAGCAGTGGAATTAGGAATACACAAGAAGCCTGTGTATCTTTCACTCAAGATTTTTATGAATCGAACACTCTTTTTAAAAAAAGTAAAACGTATTAAAAAGCAAATAAGAAAAAAGAGAGGGAACAATGATAAATACTTTAATATTTCAATTGTCTATTGCTTTGTATTGGTATTGGCCCTGCACAAAAATCAACTCAAAGTGGATCAAAGACTTAGGCTCTAGAACAGAATCCCTGCATCTAATAGGAAAAAAAAAAAAAAGAGGCCCAAATCTTTACCACGTTGGTCTAGGATCTGACTTCCTTAACAAGACTCCTAAAATGCAATAAGTAAAATCAAGTATTGATAAATGGGATGGATGGATTCAAATTAAAAAGCTTCCTCTCAGCAAAGAAAACAATAAAGTGAGGAGAGAGGCTATAGACTGGGAGAAAATCTTTACCACATGCACCTCAAATAAAGCATTAATCTCTAGGATATATAAAGAACTCAAAAAACTTAATACCAAAAAAAAAAAAAAAAAATTAGCCCTATCAATAAAGGAGCTAAGGAATTGAACAGACACTTCACAGAAGAAGAAACACAATTGATCAACAGATATATGAAAAAGGGTTCAACATCTCTAGCAATTAGAAAAATGAAAAATTTCATCTCACTCCTGTCAGAATGGCTATCATCAAGAATACAAGCAATAATAAATGTTGGCGAGGATGTGGTGAAAAAGTACACTCATACATTGCTGGTGGGACTGAAAATTGGTGCAACCACTATGGAAAGCAGTATGGAGATTACTCAGAAAATTGGGAATGGAACTACCATTTGACCCAGTTATCCCACTCTTGGTTTATACCCAAAGGACATAAAATGAGCATACTATAGTGATGCAGCCACAACAATGTTTATAGGAGCTCAATTCACAATAGCTAGACCATGGAACCAACCTAGGTGTCCCTCAATAGATGAATGGATAAAAAAAGTGTGGTATATATACTCAATAATATTACTCAGCTTTAAAGAAGATTAAAATTATGGCATCTGGCCAGTAAATGGCTGGAGTTGGAGAATATCATGATAAGTGAAATAAGCCAATCCCACAAAATCAAAGGCTGAATGTTTTCTCTAATATGAAGATGCTAATTCACAATAAGGCAGGGTGCACTAGGGGAGAATAGCTTTACCTTAGTTTAGGTAGAGGGAAGTAATGAGAAGGAAGGGGAGGAGATGTGAGGATAGGAAAAATAGTAGAATGAAACTGACATTAATACTGTATGTATATATGTGACTACATGAACAATATGATTCTGCAACATGTACACTCAGAAAAATGGGAAATTATATACATCTATGTATGATATATCAAAGTGCATAAATGCATTATACTGTCCTGTATAACTAATTAAAACAAACAAAAAAACTATTAAAAAGAAAATTTTAAAAAGGGAGGGAACAATAATAAAATCTTTAATATTTCAATTGTCTATTGCTTTGCATTGATAAAATCTGCATTTAATTTGTTTGCTAATTTAATTTATTGAACTTCCGTTTTTAAACAACTGATCCATTTTACTAATTATAAATTACATGTTATATTTGGAATAAGCATTAAGTTATATGTAATATATTTGGAACTAGCTGTAAGATAGATTTCTATTTTCTTTCAATCTGATTAAATAGTCCTTGATATAAAGCAGTATTCAGGTTAAATAATCCAATTAAATCCTTTTAAAAATCTCTATACTTAGCCATAAGAGTGTGATTCCCTCAAATATTAGATTAATACACCCATAATATTTTTATCATTCTGGTTATAATACATTAGGGAAATATTTCATGAACAAAAATTAAAATTGAAAAAATAAATTAATTCTTAACTGAAAACACTCAAGTTAACTACATCAGGTTAAAAATTCTCTAGTCTCCTATTTTAATGACAATGAACATCAGTAAAAGCTATAATAAATACAATAAGGTAATGTTTGCAATCTGGTATTAGCAAAGTAGAAAACAGGTGATCATATCTAACTACAATAAAGAAACACTATAGTACAATAAAGAGACATTATATAAAATTTTGTAATGATAAAACCTTATAAAAAGAACATTTTTCTAATTTTCTAATTTCATACAGAGTTATTTTTGATGAAAATTTTTTTTCAGTTCTTAAAGTTTTTTTTTTTAATCTTTAGCTTTATTTTGTACAATTTTATTTGTTTTAGCTTTTTAATTTAATTTAATCGGTCTATTTAATTTCCACTTTTTCAAAACTATATTTTTACATGCATTTGTTTCAGTTTTCTTTATAAACCCTACCTGTTTTCCATTTCCTTTTATTATTTTACAGCGTTTCATTTGATATATCATTTCTACTAGACTTAATTGCAAAATATAACTTTAATTTGGAGAATTTAGATATCTCAAATTTTGAACTCTGATTTTAAAAACAGGAAGTACAAGAATTGTGAAGTAATTTTCCATTATGTTCATTATATTTAGCATCTCATTCTTTTCTTTCTGAAGCTTAGATTTTAAGTAACAACAAAATCTTCAATATTTTGGCCACTGTTCTTAGTTCCATATACCAATTTTCTATTGAGTAATAAAACATTTTATACAAGAAAACAATGAACTTTCAATATTTTCACTTATTCTTTTTTGTTGTTGTAATTGTGAAGCTGTAATTTTTGCATTCTTTGGCTAACTGAAAATGATCACATGCCTTGCTTGGTTAAGATTCTAAAACTGGTGTTAACACTACTACAGAAGAAGGTATTTAGAAAACAAAGGTTTTTCTCTCTGTCCTAAATTTCCTTATATCACACTTCTCATGCACACTCACGTGCGCGCACACACACACACAGAAAGAGAGAGAGAGAGAGAGAAAAATTTCATTTGATTTTGGAATGGAAAGAAGATGAAGAGTTAAACAAAAACTTAGTCACTGGTGGATTCTGTAAAGTTAAGCAGTGTTGTAGCCATACTGATCTGAGTCTGAAACTGGGTGATAATCAATGGGAAAGACAATCCTGATATAGAGGGGCCCAAAAAACTAAGGAAATTTCTGTTCTCATTGTTTGAAATGGTATTAAGATTCCAGAGTTCTCTTCCATCTACCAAGACTCAAGAGTCTCAAAATTAACTGAGGAATTTAAAGCCAAAGAGAACTCGCAGAGATGTTTTACTTGTTCCAAAACCCACTAGAAGCTAATGCTGAGAGAAAATAAACCTGAAGAAGATGACATGGCAGGGAACTGCTTCTCTCCATACTGAAATGTGCAGCCTGAAATATGAATACCTCACAAAGCATATGTCAGCAGGTTACAAGTGATGACAAGAACCAGGAATGACATACCCCTGCCCCCAGCACTCAAGCAGAAGTCCTTGCCATGAGAGTTTCTGATTTTTCCATTCATTGTCTTGCCGAGGATTGCAAGACAATGGCTCAGGAAATAATAAATAGAAAACAACCTAAGGGAGATTTTATCAGTGAACAGAATGAGTAATTTAATTAATTAAATATCCAGGTATAGATTAACAAAGAATGATTTGTGTACACGTGCATTTATGACTTGATATTTCTACATACTATGTCTTCAGACTAATAGGATCTTATCATCTATGAGTGATGGATGAGGAGAATAAGGTCCAATAGAACTTATTAAGTTTCCAAGGCCACTTTTCTGGAAAGTGCTACAGTCTAAATTGAAATAGTTACAGGCTGATTCTGATTCTACACTTTAAAAAAAGGTGACATGTAAAAACTGTTCTTCATAGTAAAAGTACCTGATATTGTTTTTATTTTTTTATTTTATTTTTTTATTTTTATACTTTTTTTAGTTGTAGATGGACACAATACCTTTATTTTATTTGTTTTTATTTTTTTATTTTTATTTTTTTTAATTTTTTATTGTTGGCTGTTCAAAACATTACATAGTACTTGATATATCATATTTCACACTTTGATTCAAGTGGGTTATGAGCTCCCATTATTACCCCATATACAGATTGCAGAATCACATCAGTTACACATCCATTGATTTACATATTGCCATACTAGTGTCTGTTGTGTTCTGCTGCCTTTCCTATCCTCTACTATCCCCCCTCCCCTCCCCTCCCCTCCCCTCCCCTCCCCTCCCCTCCCCTCCCCTCTTCTCTCTCTGCCCCCTCTACTGACATTCATTTGTCCCCCTTGTATTATTTTTCCCTTTCCCCTCACTTCCTCTTGTATGTACTTTTGTATAACCCTGAGGGTCTCCTTCCATTTCCATGCAATTTCCCTTCTCTCTCCCTTTCCCTCCCACCTCTCATCCCTGTTTAATGTTAATCTTCTTCTCATGCTCTTCGACCCTACTCTGTTCTTAGTTACTCTCCTTATATCAAAGAAGACATTTGGCATTTGTTTTTTTAGGGATTGGCTAGCTTCACTTAGCATAATCTGCTCTAATGCCATCCATTTCCCTGTAAATTCTATGATTTTGTCATTTTTTAATGCAGAGTAATACTCTATTGTGTATAAATGCCACATTTTTTTTATCCATTCATCTATTGAAGGGCATCTAGGTTGGTTCCACAGTCTTGCTATTGTGAATTGTGCTGCTATGAACATCGATGTAGCAGTGTCCCTGTAGCATGCTCTTTTTAGGTCTTTAGGGAATAGACCGAGAAGGGGAATAGCTGGGTCAAATGGTGGCTCCATTCCCAGCTTTCCAAGAAATCTCCATACTGCTTTCCAAACTGAGATTGTTTTTAGATGCTTTCATCAAACCACATACAGGTGGAAATAGATTATGTCAGCAAACACACATTAAAATACACACACACACACACACACACACACACAGGTATTTTTTTTTTCTCTTCTATTTTAACTACATGGAAAAGTTAGCTAATATTTTTAAAATTTACTGTTTAAGTCTATTAAAAATGGATTATCAGATTTAAATAAATGATATGTATCCAAAATATTATACAATTTATACATAATTTTTTATCGCAAATAAACATAAAGGCAGATGGCTTAATGTTGATATTACACAATCCAAGTATTATTGAAATTCAAGCACACATTGTAAAGAACTTACAATAAAAGAGTTGTGGCCCAAACATGAGTGAATGTTTCTGTTTCAGTAAATGAAGAATGTGAGTGCAAAATGACTGATGCAGACCTCAACAGATTCAGGGAAGCCTTTTATTAATTCATGAACCCATGCACCACAGGGGCTCATTTTCTGGATATAAAATGGTTGTTGGTTAGAGAGGGGATTTTAGTTTTATAGCATACAATTAGGGTGGTATAATCATTGGAACTTCTGGACAAACCTTTCAGAGAGTCAGGGGCTAGCTGTGTAGGTTAAAACTTTAACAACAGGAGGGCAGTTGTAAGAAATTGAAACTCATTGTTACTTGGAGAGATGGGAGCCCAAATTTGGAGGGATGAGTATTTAAATTTTGCTCATTGCTTTTCTTTCTCTGGGATTCCTTGTTTCCCAGAGTTTCAATATTTACTATGTCTCCATTTAGGACCAATTTGCAATGAAAGAGGTCAAATCCAGAGCCCAACATTCAGCATCCACCCCTTCCTTTAGGGTCCATTGTTACTGGGAAAGGATTTACTGGGAGGTTAATGCTTGGCTGTTTCTCCCCCCTCCTCCTGAGCTGCACTGTCTCTCCACTTTTTGTAGAAATATTATTTTCCATAACTCTTCAAAGGACATGGGATTTGTGTGAAATTAAGACTATGTACAGTATAAATACAAAATAAGAACAATTAGTTTTGGGGAAATGTATCAAAACTCAACAGAAACTAGTAGAAGTTACATTAAAGTATGCATTAAATATGATAGAAAATTTAAAAAAAGATGATTTGATGTATCACTTGAATATTGGTCAAAAAAGGAATAGCATAAAATCTTAAGTAATTACAACATTGTTCTTAAGGAAAGTGATGCATATCTACAAATTCTGTGACAAGATGAAATATATATGAAGGTTAAGGACTCTGTCACACAAATTGACATGTAAAAACTGTTTTTACATGTTTTACAACTGGAAGGGATGTGTGTAATTCATATTGGTTACCAATATAAATGACTACTTGTAAAGTATGCAAAATGGTGGCTTTGAAGATAATTCTGCTAAATTAAGCCCTTGTCAGAACTGCAGTGGCAATAGAAAAGGATTCCTATTCATAGTGTTTAGGCTTATGGGAGCTTTCGATTGTGATTTTAAAAAATATTTAGAGAACAAAATGAGAGTGGTCTAGTTATCAACTGTGTCACTCTTGGTTCTAAAATTCTCTTTTTCTGCTCTGTAAAGCTTTCTAGCAAGCACAATATTAATCTTTGCCAGTAGAGGGCAATGAAGAGACATTAGAATAGTAAAGAGCTTCTTTCCTAAGTGTTTTGTTGCCCTTTTTGTTCCTTTTTTTTTGCTGCTGTTGCACAACTATACAAGGAACTCTTCTAAAGCCTAGCTCATGCAGTTTCTTAGTAAGCTTGCAGCTTACTCAAGCACTCAACTGGTTATCATCTTTCTGTGATCACTTTTCTGCAGCCTTCCTGAAACAGACCCTGCATCTCAGCCCCATATTGCTTTGTCAGTCAAGTTTCACAATGCTGGACCCCCTGTGGAGTCAGCCAGTACCTAAGAAGGTAAAAGAATGGATTTATGCACTACCAATATCACACCATTCACTCAGATTCCTGAAATCCCTACTCCTGGGAACCTTTCCGTCAGCCTCACCCACCTGCAGGCCAAATTAGGTGTTTCCAGACTGAGGAGAAATTGTGGCTCACTCTGGCTGGGAAAAGACCAGTGAAATTTTCTGTAATTCAAAGGGCGGCTTTCCACATTTCTCCAAAGGAGACCTGCATCCCAGCCTTAAAAAGAACACACTCTCCCAACTTCATCCTTCCTTCCTCTTATATTTTAAAGTTTTCTTTATATCTTTATAGCCACCTTGCTCTCATTGTTAACAACTATTGAAATGAAATTTCTGTTCAAGTTTAACTCTGATGTCTGTCTCTTGATGGGACACTGACTGATACAAGGAAGTTCAAATGAAGTTGGGAGAATAGGAAAACTGGATGCACTGACAATTGTGTTGGCTGCAATTTGACAGAATAACAATGGGAATAATTTCTAGAAAAGTCACTGAGAAAACCAGAGAAATATTGTGAGAGTTTTTTTTTACTGGTTTGTTTGTTTGTTTGGCTAATAAAGGAGCTGCTTAATAAATACTCGACTCTCTGGCTGACAACTAATTAACCAACTAGCTAAGTTACTGAAGTATATAATGAAACTCAGTTACTACATTCCATGTTCTAGACATCAGTCTCTAGTTTTAAGGATCAAAGTTGTTAATGTATACAGAAATGATTAATATATAATCCTATATATATTCAGGACACATTAGTGTCTTGTAGTCTTTAATTCATTTACAATGAACAATTTTACTTTCTAGTATGGTATAATGTTTTTGTCAGCTTATCAAATACCAGTTAAATATATGCTAAAAATTAGCAGATCCATGTGTCTTCAATCATTGAAGTTACAAAGAATTTCCTAATAGAAATTTGCTTTTTGGTGCATGCTTTGCTGAACTTGACTGTGGTGAAGCCCCTGGCCCTAAACAGGGAAAAGAATAAGTTCCCTGTCCCTTGTTTCGCATGTAAAGGCGAGAAAACCACCGAAGTCTGAATTAGCCTTGTGGGCTTCCACCGAAGTCTGAATCAGCCTTGTGGGCTTCCTGTCTATCTGCCCTCATAGAGCACTTGGGACAGATTGTACCTACTGATTAGCTGGCACAGCTGAGCCTTGCATGAGCAACCTGCAAAACCAGACCTAGTTTGCTTAAAGCTGCCTGAAACCGCTTCCTGCAGTAAAGAATGTGTGTATGTGTGTGTATGCTTAACCCAGAGTATGGGAGGATATATAAAAGGGGGGGAAAATAAAATCTCTCTCTCTCCTGGATGAAGAACCTTGGTGTCCTGTGTCTTTTAACCTCGCCGTCCCTCGCCGGACTTGGCTCCCTTGGCCGGACGCGGCACTTGACTGATTTTCAAAGTCTGTTGTGTTGTTCATTATTCTGAAGGAGGACAATGTCATTGGTTAGATATGAGTTTACTTATTACATTTTGCTTCTAGATCACATAGAAATTGAGTGTTTCATATATAATATTACTTGGATAATTGTTAGCGATCATTGATTATGCTTATTATGTATCCTTATTTTGTTTATAAAATGTGTATTAGTTTCCTAGGCCCGCCATAAGTAATTACCAAAACCTGGTTGACTTAAAAAACAACAGGAGTTTATTCTCTCACACTTGTGGAGGCTAGACTTCTGAAATCAATGTATTGGCTGAGTTATGATTCCTCTGAAGTACCTGGGGAAGAATCCTATCTTATTTCTTCCAACTCAAAGAGCTCTTGACTTTTCTAGGTATGCTTTGATTTGTTAACAGCAAAATTCCATCTCTGTATTTCTTCTAGCATGGCTCTTTTCCTCTGTGTTTTTATAGAAAGAGAAGAGTTTCTCTCCTGATAAGGACATCAGTTAATAGATTAAGGGACTTGTCTTCATTAATTACATATGCAAAGACCCTATTTCTAAATAAGGTAACATCCTGAGGTTCCTGGTAAGACTTCAGTTTTGAGACACACTAATCAACACTTCAGTGGGGATATTTTTTCCCACTATTTTTATTGGTTAATTCTAGTTGTACACACAGATGGGATTTGTTGTTACATATTTGTATATGAACAATACACAATATGACACTATAATTTGGATAATATCACTCCTGCAGTGATTGTGTTTTAATTTTAAATTTTAGGAGTTTTCTAAGTTGCTTTTTGAAAAATATAAAAAAAATAGAAATAATCCATTTTAGTTATTGTTAATCCAGTATTATATTTAAAATATAATATAGATTTTACACTAACTACAAAATGGAGAGAAAAATGGATACATCTGGATACAGGGAGTAATGTCAATACAAGTTCCAAATCCCTCTTCTGCTTCTCATATTTTTAGTTAAGTATGTTGTTTAGTTTAAGCTATTTATGGTCCTTCATCCATTAGGTTATATCTCTGCCAAGAATCTCACAGAGGTCAGAGTGATACTCTTCAAGTTCTAGATGTTACTCAAATAAGAAGGAAAAAAGTAATAAAGCCAATTGATACATCCCTTGTTGGAGATAATTACCCAGGCATTTCATAGTGGACTTTTTTTTTTAAACATACTGTTTACACTATTAAGGAAATATTCTCTGTTTTTTTTCTATACAAACTAGAAGTTATCATTAACTATTCTTTTCTAAGACCCAAATAGATGATTATTTGTTGATATTTTTACTTCACAAGCTGAGTTTTAGAATAGCATCTAGATAGATCATAGTAATGTGTACATGGTAATTAAATTTAACTTATGGTAAATGTAAAACAAAGGATTTTAAATATCTTGCCTTTCTCTTTGAAATTAAGGAAATAATAATGTTTTCTTGTACTTAAATTCACATTCATAAACTTCAGTGTTTGTTTAAGTTTTTAAAAATTACTTTCTTAAACAGGAATGGTCATTATATACACCTCTAAAGGATGTCTGTGGGATGAAGAATATTTGCTATGGTTTGAATATGAGGTTTCTCCCAAAAGTTCCTGTTTAATGAAGGAGGTGAAATCATTAGACTATGAGAGACATAACCCACTCAGTCCATCCTAGTTCAAATGACTAACTGGATGGAAACTGTAGGCAGGGGGTACATGGCTAGAGGAGGTGGGTCATTGGAGTTTTGACTTGGAAGGGTGTATTTTCCCTGAAGCCCTTTCCCCACTCTCTTCTTCCCAGCCAACCTCCTCCCGGATGCACTTCTGCCATGATGTTCAGCCTCTTCTTGGGCCCGGAGCAATGACGTTGACCCATTCATGGACTGAACTTCTGAAACCATAAGTCACAATGAACTTTCCCTCCTCTAAGTTGTCTTTCTCAGGTATTTGGTCACAACAACTTAAAGCTGATTAACATAATACCTTATTCCATTCTCAATACTTGCCTTTAGATTTTATGGTATCATTCTGTTATAAAAGCCTTATAACACATGCAGCTTTGGGATCTATTCTTACTTATTGGAAAATAATTTTCCAAAGTAACAAGATATTTATTATTATTTTTTCTTTATTTCTCAAGACTTTATGCTCATTACTTTTTTGCCACATTTGATGGACATAATTTTCACATTCATCCATAATATATGTACTTGTCGGCTTTGTAGGTCTTTAGGTGGTACTTAAATAAACTTCATAGACTGATACCTCTTTCTCATCCAGATTAAACTACTCTAATTTGTGAAATTTAGTTTCTCTTTCGTTGAAAAAAGGATGAAATAACTATTTGTATCTTCTGCTTTCTTATATATAAGAAATGATTTTTTTACCTATATATTTTTTTCAGATATTTTGTTCTTAATTATTGATCTTTATTTATTACATAATGTGACTGACAATTTATAACAATTATAAATTCATGATTATAATACTTGCCAACAAGTACATGGACATGCCCGGTTTTGTATACTTGGATTCCTAATGGCTCAGGAGGCTGAGGCAGGAGGATTGTGAGTTCAAAGCCAGCCTCAGCAAAAGTAAGGCACAAAGCAAGTTAGTGAGACCCTGTCTCTAAATCAAATACAAAATAAGGTTGGGGATGTGGCTCAGAGGTTGAATGCCCCAGAGTTCAATCCCTACTACCAAAAAAAAAAAAAAATTACATAACATATTACCTTTGTGTATTTCTATTTACTTAAGTTTCTAAATTTTCTAGTCTTTCATTTTAATTTCTAATGGCATCATTTAATTTGGTATGATATGAGATGATATAGATTTTTCCATTTAGATATATATGCCAATATTTATTTAATAGTCCCTTAGTCATTGCCCTAACGTGTAATTATTATGCACAGCTTATCCCAACATCTTCTCACATCCTGTCTATAAAACTTCAGATGATTAATGGACAAATAATTTGCTTATCAGCTTTTATCCTACGTTTGATTAGTGGTTCCTAAGGTGCCAGATGAAGTGTATATTTTTCTTTCTTTTTTTTTTTTTTTTTCTTACTCTGGTTTCTATCATTAGACCACTCTGCTACTTACTACTCATTCATTCACCTATATTAGGTGTTGTAATAGGGCCTTGGGATTACAGACATGTACGAAACAGACAAGACTCTGTCTTTTCTTAGAGCTTAAATATAATGAAGGGGCAATAAGCCAATATAAATAAACCACCCCATTTGTTGGAAAATGATATGCATTTAGGCAAGGCACGGTGGTTCTTGCCTGTAATCGCAGTGGCTCGGGAGGCTGAGACAGGAAGATTGCAAATTCAAAGCCAGCCTCTGCAATGATGAGGCACTAAGCAACTCAGTGAGACCCTATCTCAAATAAAATACAAATATTGGGCTGGGGATGTTGCTCAGTGGTTAGTGCCCCTGAGTTCAATCCTTGTACCGCCCCCAACCCCAACCCACCCCCCCAAAAGAAAATGATATGCATTTAGACAAAAATCAGAAAGAAAAAGCAGACAAAGATTTTTGTAGAGTTCTCATTAACAGTGACGGAATGTGGATAAGAATTACATGAGAGGTTGTGTTGTAAATAATATGGGTAGAAATAGACAAAGGTTGAAATCAGAATTTAAATTAGTAAGAGTTTATCAGAATAATCCAGGAGATTTGACTATAGCTTTGACCAGGTTTTGAAAAATGAAGGTAATGGTATTGAACATCATTGTAAATTATCTATCTATGTGCACTTAGATAAACTTTGTCTTTTTGTAACACCTACACCCTTACATAAGTAATTGTCAATTTCAACAATGAATTGCATATTGTTAAAGCCAAAGGTCAAATTTCAATCCCCATCTCAAAGAATCTACTTCCTAATTAAAACCTCAACCATTTGGTAGTAGAGAAGTCACTGGGTATAAAAGGTTGGGTGAAAGCAACTAGGAATTCCATTTCAGCCATGTTTAACCTGTCTCTAGGAATGTCATATTGTATTGCTAGTTAAATAAATCCAGAGTATAGGAGAATTCTTCAAGTTAGAAACATTTTGGAGAGGTAGTATTAGTACTTTTATTGATGAAGCAGAATGAAATCAACAAGGAAAAGAGTATATCTGAAGAAGCAAAAAGGATATTTGACACTAAGAAATAATAAAGAAGCACAAAAAGAAACCAAGGGAATGTGAAGGGGAAGAAGCTAGTGAAGAAGAAATAAAACGGGAAACAAGTGGAGTTGCAGGAGTTAAACACAGTGCTCAGAGGACAGGAGAGTAAATATAAGGGCAGATAAACACTGCTTCTTGGTGTGTTTATGAGACTAGGAATAAGAACTGATCATTGGCTGTAGCAATGGGGATATCATTGATGATTTGACCGGATGCAGTTTTGTTAAATATAATTGGACAAATCACAAAACCTCTTAGTTTCTGAATATAAAAATGGTGATATTATTTGACCTAAGACTGAAATAGAAAATGATTTATGAAACAGTCTCTCAACATTAGTAAGAAATTTTACAGATGTAATATACCATTTATTATTATTAATAATTGACATTTAATGTATCTTTTCTTGTTACCAATTAATTCTATTACATAAACATTTACTGTGTATTTGGACTTTGTTTTTATTTATTTTTATCTAGATGCTTTTTCTCTGTCTTAAAAAATAAAGATAAAAATGTCTGTAAGCTAATAATTATTAGAAACATTTTCTCTTTGAACCATGTCATTTGTGGGTTTCTACTAGAATATCTATTATACTTGGGTTTAAAAAAATCTCATTTTTTAAATGAAAATCACATCTATTTCAAGTCCCCAATACCTGGCAGTGAACAAAGTTTTTTTTTTTAAGGATGAAATAAATTTGCATCATCTCATACATACACATGTGAGATGTGTGCATGTACTAAGGTATGTGTATTTAATGCAAGATTTATTTAGTTTGAGAATATAGCATTATGTAAAATATGTGGTTCTGTTACTAAACCTGTGGCTCAGAAGATAACACATTTAAATCTTTCCATGTCAAATACTCAACTCTGAAATTTAGTGTATTCATTTATATCTTCTCTAAATTTCATTCCACCTTTCAATTTCTATGGTTCATTTCTCAGAATTATGCTCAAAGATACCTGTTCTTATATTTCTAGTTACTTTTTTTCCTCTAGCCTTCTTGGATATCTCATTTTATCTTACTAAAATCATTTTTCAGGTAAACTGTGCTACTCTTTTCCCATACGACTCTCAAATGTGTCTTTCAAACTCAATTGAAATGTAATGAAGAAAACAGCCTAGACAGGTTGTAATGAATTAACTTATTAAGCCTCATTGCACTTGTTGAAAAAAATAATTACTACTTAAGAATTTTTAAAAAATGAAATGCAACTATTTCTTTGGCCTTCCATTTAAGATCCAGTTTTGAAAACAATATTACTAATATCTATCTTAGGCATAATCAAAATTATTGAAAGTATACATGGAAGTTGAATATCTTAGTCTGTTTTCTGTTTTTACACTGTAATACCATGGACTGGGAAATTTATGAGCTGTCTCATGTTACTATAAGCTGGGAATTCTAATGGCTAGGAGCTGTATCTGATGAGGGTCTCTTGCTGTGTCATAACATGGCAGAAGGCATCACGTGGTGAGAGGGTGAGAGCAAGTTCCCTAGAGTGGGAGACAAACTTACCCTTTTATCAATAGCCAATTCCCATTATAACTAAACCACTCTTGTGAAAATGGCCTTATTTATTCATTATGATGACCCCTTGGCCATATCCTCTTTATGGTCTCAAGACTGCTAAACTGACAAATATTCTCATGAAATTTGGAAAGGCATTAAAATTTTAGCAAAGAATTAACAACTGTGCTTTATGTAATTCCTAAAGTGATCACATTTCTACCGACATTTCAACAATGGACCAAATATCTCATTCATCACTTAAATATAATTGACTTAAAAAGAATTGTATATTTATTATCAAATACATAAGATATTTGGATGCTACATATGATACAATGTTGAATAAAGCATAGATTCTGCTTACATGTAATAAATATTACCAAAATTATTTATGATGACCCTACATATTGAAGGATACTACGTTAGACCCTGGGGATGAAATAGTGACAAAGCAGTTTTTTTTTTTCTTTCTGGAGTTAATAGTTTAATGGGTAAATAAATGAGCAAATACATGATTAAAATAACATCTGTTATTATGATAAATAAATCACACAGTGGATATTTAGAAAAGCCACTTACTTCAATTTTATAGGTATGAGGAAAATGAGGATAACATTCATTTCTAAACCTGAAGTATGGGGAAAAGAAATAATAAAAATATTAAGACCAGGTAATCATATAGATAAGCTTAAATTAATAACAAGAAGATACATTTGGATAAGTAATATATTTTAACAGATTTTAAAGATGAGCATGTGTTGCATCCCCTCAAAATTTGTATGTTGAAGCCCTATCCTTCAATATTTTCGGATGGTATTTAGAGATAATCTCTAAAGAGGCAATTGAGATAAAATTGGATGACTGAGGAAGGACCTTAAACCAATATGATTTGGTATCCTTATAAAAAGAAGGGATTAGGGCCCATATGCTTTCAGAAGAAAGATCATGTGAATGCATAAGTAGAAGAGAACCAAAGGGAACTCTCTGAAGAAATCAAGCCTGCTGATACTTTGATCTTGGTCTGCGAACTTCAAGAACTTCAAGAAAGTAAACTTCTACTGCTAATGTCTGTTGAACTTTATCCTGACAACCCTAGCAAGTAAATTTAACATTAATTGATGTTAAAAATATAAATCATGTATGTCATAAAAAATTACTGAACACTTTTACCAAATTTACACTATACTATGAAATATGTATAAAATTTAACATTTCTTTAATCTGTGGAATAATGATGTTAAAAAGTCTATCCATAGTAAATTGTTGAAACTGACCACAGTTGTGATGGTAGGAGAATGGTTCTAGTATCCAGATAAAAGATGATGAAGACCTTTCCTATAATAGAGATTGTGAACATCCTTTGTTATTCTATTAATTTCTAAAATTAATTACTTCAAGAAATGTTTGGAAGGCATAATGACCAGGATTTGATGAACTGTGTATGACTGTTGTGGAAATAGTCAACTATGTCTCCAACTATTAGAAGGTGAGATACCAGTTTGCTGGAGATGCCATTCTCTGAATCATTCTCTGTGGAATATGAAGCTAACACCTCCCCTTACCTTTTAGGATAGAGGCACTTTTTTCCTACTATACTGAGAGTATGGCTAACTAATGAGGACTGTAAGATCAGACAAGGGAACATAGGAGAAAAGGTTATGGTAGCCTTAAAAGACATAAAGTTAATGATCTCTGACACACTGAATTAAATCAACCTGGCCCATACAAAGCAGATGGTGGCAGAAGAGCACTTTACTAAATGGTTGTGTCTCAATTGTTTCTGTTATGGCTAGTATAATATTTTAACAGATGAGCATAGTTTTTTAAATGCCTTCTTTTCTCTCCCTGTCAGTAGTTAACATCACAACCAGTTATTTATATGGTGAAAGCATTTATTTACTTCCCTGCCTGATTAATTATCCCATTCTTTGACATAAACAATAGTCAGATCTTGATATCTTCATCAACATCTTTTCCTACCAATTTGACTCTGCACATTTCTGCAGAAATAAGCCTAGCTTCTTTCTCCCCAGGTGGGATCTGTATGGCCTGGTCTAGTGACCACACAGATCCCACATTGGGAAATAGTTTAATATGTGCTCAGAAAACTGTAAATTATTATTTTTAATAAATATGGGCAAGAGTAAGTGTTCAAGGACAAGGTGGTTCCAATAAGTCAGATGTGGGAGGATCAGTGACAATAGGAAAAGAGTATGAATACTTCTAAATGCAATCACCAGAGAGCATACTCCATAGAAAAGGCACTAAATCATCAAATGAGCATAATGGCATAGTCAACTGGCATCAACAAACTTCTATCATTGAGTATTGACACAATGATTCATAACAGGAAAGCCATGATAGTAGAGATTATAGCTAAACATGGCCCCAAAACATGGAATCCTATTCACCAAGCCCAATGTACAAACATCTAGTAAAATAAAACAGTGTTGAAACTCTAAAACCTGTTGGCACATTCATTAAGTAGAATGACTTTCAACCTTACAGAATAGGGATTCTTTCTGATTTAGATGAATATATATTTTACTAAGAGTTTCTCTTTCCTGCTCAGAGCTTTGTCCAAGATAAAATCCAGAAGCTAGAAAACAGGTAATCTCATATAAAATTGATTTAGATCATAGAAATCATTTTATAGCAAACAAAAAAATGACAGGAAACTCATGGTCACAGGATCTACAGGTTGTTTGTTAAAATTCAGATCCATATCTTCATTTTGATTGAACAGCAAATCAAATTTTAACACTACAGGTGATATACATTTTGTAAATGTTACTTTGAAATGATGGGGTTCCTTGCTCCAAAATGCAGCATATATCTTAAATCAATTATCCTTTATTGTGCTGTTTTCCAATAGGTAGAATATACCAGTGTAGGAATTCAGGAAAGAAAATGGAAGTATTCCATCAATTATTATTGTCCAGATGGGAAATTCATACTTCATGAAATTCTGATCTTCAAAGCATTAATGGTGTGAGTCTAGATTTTCCTGGTTGTCCAAGAAGCAATACTTTTCAGCAGGAAACAGAATACCACTGAATATCAATTTACAGCTGCTATATGGTGAGTGGATCTTCTTCATGTCTCTGAAGAGTGTCATCATTAGCAAGGAAGAAAGTAGGGATAATGTTGCAGAGTGAGGCAGAGAAGAATTAATTTGGAATTCAAGTGAAACATTAGGGAGCCTTTTCTTACTCCCTTGTCTATCTTTTGTTGGAAATGGACAATTATATTAATCCTGAGGGGAAAAAAATGCTGAAAATGGAGCATCCCCAGCACCTCTGGGCTGAATGGGTAGTTCACCCTACTCTATAGTCAGGCTAACAAACTCTAGGAGAGGGTGTAAAGAATCTGGACAAGACAGGAATTGTATTACTGGGCCACACAGATCCCACCTGGGAAGAAACAGGCTGGGCCATTTTCTGCAGAAATGTGCAGAGTCCAGTTGTTAGAAAAAGAGGTTTTTATTTAAAGCTAGCTTTGAAGGAAGATGGAAGAAACTTCAATGTTTCAAAAATTCTATTTTCTAAAATCTCTGGGCTGAGGAAGACTTTTAAGAGGTGAAAGAGTGTATTAAGACAAAAGATAGGAGCTTTACAGGTTCAGGTGGTCTTTGGTTAAAAGTAGTTCCACAGGTTCCAGCCTGGGGTCTCTTTTTTGTATCAGAAGGAACCAGGAGGGTCTGAAGACATGGCTTAGTGACACAGCACATGCTTAGCATGTACA